>NW_017306327.1:986462-1054611 GCF_000935625.1 Nanorana parkeri | reverse complement strand
GCGACCCTAACCCTTCCCACCCCTTGCCCTTCTACCCTTACCCATGAAACTCTCCCATACTACCAGCTTATATGATACTCACACCATTACGAGGTCATCCCATTCATATGTGTTCCACAGCTTCAACTTAGCCTTGCAATGACCACGGGATGCCAAGTCACCCACACCCTGTTGTTCTACCCTTATGACCAGGAGAGTAATTTTTTTACGACAGCGGGCGCACCAGCGTATTTCACTTGCGCTGGGACTCTAACCCTCTCTCTTCTTGTTCTCTATGCAAACCATATTCGAATCACACCATGTGTTGAAATGTTTTACAGTCATGGTTACCGCATAACTGTGTGTGAATATGCCTCATATCCATGTGCATTATTTCATATTGTATTTTGTGCAACTCGAAAAACACTTAAATAAGAATTCATTTAAAAAAAAAAAGTACATGTGACAAATTTTCTGTGAGCCATTATGTCTAAAGTATATTATGTACATTATAGAGGTCAAAAACAAAGATTTGCCTTGATATGTATTCAGAAATTAAGTTACATAGTTACATCGTATTTGAGGTTGAATAAAGACATTAGTCCATCAAGTCCAACCTATTAGGATCTCACTCTAGGAGTCCCTGTACCCCTGTATATTGCGGTCCCTTAAGAAATCGTCCAAACGTTTCTGGAACAATTCCACATTATTTGCTGAAATCACTGCCTGTGGCAGTGAGTTCCGGACCCTAACTGATCTTACTGTGAAGAACCCCCTTCGCCCCTTGTGCTGGAATTTTTTTCCCATCAATTTTAGGTGGTGGCCTCTAGTTTTTGTAATGGAGTTAATTTTAAACAGTTTATCACTAATGTTGCTACCACCATTGAACATTTTGTACATGGAGATCATATCCCCCCTTAATCTCCTCACCTCCAATGTGAACATGTTTAAATTTAGTAGCCTTGTCTCGTAGCTCTGGTCCTCCATACCCCTAATTAGTTTGGTTGCCCTCCGCTGGACTTTTTCCAACTCAAGGACATCTTTTCTTAGTACTGGTGACCAGAACTGGACCGCGTACTCCAGATGAGGTCGAACCAATGATCTATAAAGTGGCAAAATTATAGACTTGTCCCTGCAATACATCCCCTTTTTAATACAGGACAAAACCCTGCTAGCTTTGTTTACAGCAGCCTGGCACTGCAAACTACCTTTCAGTTTGCAGTGCATTTGGTACTTATTGCATCTTTCAGTGTTAAATGGCAAAAATGCTGTGATCGTTACCTTTTTTAATTTTTTTATGCATAATGCAGTTGGACAAGAACAAGAGTCCATTGAGTCCAAGACACCATAACAAGGAAATTTCCCAGTTGGAATATCCAGAAAATAGATGATGGAAGGCGCTTAATTACCCTACATGGCTCAACCTATTACTAAAACATGACTTTTTGGCAAGCTGACCTTTTACAATAAACTATGAAATGTAACTATTGCAGTAATGACATACAATACATACACTTTAAAAATGAACAAAAACAAATTCTAAAATGAGTTACCAAGTCTCTTAGATATCTTGGTACAAACATTTCCGTGGATTAGTGTTACCTTGTCTAGGGTGGCTTCTGTGTTAACTATATTCGTTTTAAGAGCTTTATTCTCTGACTTCAGCATCTCAACAGCATCACACAGTTTGTTTTTTTCATCTGCCTGATTGGCACACTCCTGCAGTAACTTTGCCTTTTCCAGTTTTAGATGCCGTTTTTCCTTAAAAAAAATTAAAATTACATTATAGAAACAGTACTTTTTATATAAAACCTTAATACAACACACACTAAGGGAAGTCAGTTGGTAACTGCAACACTTCTTGATTTACACTGTACTGGCATTGGTACTCCCTAAGTCATATAAATCACTATAAATATTAAAAAGCAAGTACCTAGAGGTTCCTATACATACTTTTTGTTATCTTTCAGATAGAGGTACACCGAAAGTGAATTTTTCAGACCAAAATAAAAAATTTGTCAGGCCGATACCGAAAATTATTATTTTTTTCTATCCTTTTTAAATCTTGTAATATATATATATATTTTTTTACTTTACTGTTTGGAGCTTTGGTGAAATATCAGGACTCTAAACAGGACACAGAGTCCTCTTTTTCTGCAGCCCCTGTTATGAATTAACAGAAAGCCTCTATACTGAGTGCTCCTGTCCATTCATAAATTGAGGAGATAGTATCAGTTACTATGTCTACACAATGAACAAGAAGTGATGTAAAGCTCTTCCTATTCATTCATAATTGGGGACACAGTAAGCTTACTATGTCCTCAATTATTTACAAACACTTACGCTTGTAACCCGCTCTCCATCCTGACTCGCTGTCACGGGAGGCTGAGCGGGTGGTGTGGTGTGGTGAGGAGAGCTCGGCCTCTTGTGACACTGCTGACATCTGACTCCTTCCTCACACTGCCAGCTCAGCCTCCTGTGACAGCTGACAGCTGTCTCCTCCCTGCACCGCACTCCATCCCGATTTGCTTGTCACAGGAGGCCAACCAGGGTGGTGCGGGAGGAGAGCTTGGCCATCCTGTGACACCGCTGACACTGCTCTCCACCCTGCCCTGCCTCCTAAAAGTTTATCTCCTCCCCCTCCTGCTCTATGTCCCCTCTGACACAGAGCAGCGCCCAGCGGGGAGAAGACAAACTAGAGATCCAGTGCATTTTCGGCCAAAAATTGTATTTTCGCCATTTTGGCCAAAGTACCATTTTCGGCCTGAAATTTCTGTACACCCCAGAATCTATAGGACCTCAAGTGCTCAGTTATGCAAGTTCAACTTCGGTTCCGAAGTGGAAGCTATACCTTCTCCCACATCCTGCACATCTCTACAGGTCTATTAATGTGATGAGAAATCCCATTGCCAATAATGTAGTGCAGAAGGCAGCAGGGGGCCTGCCACAGCTTTTAAACAGTCAAGTGAAAAATACATGAAATGTACCTTTGTTGTGTTAGACAGAGCCTCCTCCAAGAACTGAATCCTACTTTGTAAAGCATCAATATGTTTTCTTTTGGCTGTGATTTTCTTCTGCATTCTTGTAGCAATTTTAATAGCTATAATAGGAGATCAATATAGAAGATAAGTATATTATGTATATAGATATTAACCAATATCTATAGGAAGATACTATAGGGTTGATTTACAAAATTTAAATACGGTAGGCTGTTCAATTTGAAAGGTAATTTACACTTTGCAAGGGAACTTTCTATTGGTTTAGTGAATGTGGAGAAAATTCCCTTTGCAAAGAATACTCAATCAGTTGCAAGGAAAAAAATATATTTCTGCTTGCACATGATTGGTTTATAGACGTCAGCAGTGCTTTACCTCTTTCACTAAGCTAAGGGAAAATTCCACTGCCATCGGATCGGTATCTGGCGGGCGCCCCTATCTCTGTGTCGGGAGTGTCGATAATCAGATTGGTATCCAGCAGCCGACTGCCCCCCCATCTCTGCGCCTGGAGTATCAGAGTATCCGACACTCCCGAGACAGAGATGATGGGGCCCACCGAATGAAAAAGCCTGCAGGCACTTCATGGGGCCGCCTTGGGCCTCGGCTGTGAGGACCCAGCAAGCAGCCGTCTGAGCACACGGGCGCGCTGTCTGAGACTCTGACACACACACACTGGGGTGTTCTGCAGCCTCTCCCACCAGAAAACAGCCAGAAGAGGTGAAGGTAATAAAATGATTATTATTTGTAGCCCAGCTTTTGGACATGCTGTATAAAGTACAGCTGGTATTTGTAGTGCTATATAGCAGGTGCCATTCTGCATTGCAGCAATGCAGAATGGCACCCTCTATAGAGGACTACAAATCTGAGCAGTACTTTATACAACAATGCTATGTTTTTCTATTTTTCCAACTTCATTTTTTTGTGGTTGCTTCAGGGGGTGTGGATTGGGGGTGGTTGTGTTTTGGGGGGTGTGAGGGGCCCCCAAAAAACATCTTGCACCAGGGCCCTTTGTTCCCTAGGTCCGCCACTGGACCTGACATCATAGGATAGTAAAAGGAATGTAGATATTATTGTGCATAAGAGTTAAACTGCTGCCTTCAGGAGGTGTGGACACTAGCAAGTAAAAAAAAATAAGTCAGCCGTCGTATAACTCTGCCCTCCAACTGTCATTCCTCATGATGGTTTTTGTGAGCAAGCAGTACATAAGGACAAAAACACAGGGTGGGACCTGTGTTACTCAACAGACCTCAAGAAAAAGATTTTACGATAAAAACAGAAATCTTATTTTCTTAAATGTTCATTGAGGGATACAGAAATGTCGAAATTCTTGGACATATGGGATGGGCAACAGTCACTGAGAAAAAAAAAAAAAGTCAAAATCTTACTAGAGGAATAGCAGAAGGAATTCATGGCTGAACAAGGCTGGATTTAAAAAGGGAGAGCTACTATGGATATAACTACTAACAAAGACAGGTACCAAGAAGGAATCTGGCATCCCAGAGCAGGGCAGGTAGCATCACTAAGGGGAGACTGTTATTTAACAAAATGAACCTTAACAAGAATGTGGAAGACAACCAATCAACCACCATAAGGAAAAACAGGTGGAAGAAAAGCAACAGATAAAGCGGTCAACAAAATAAAAATGTTTACAAAGGTAATGGTCGAAAAGCCGAGCATATCTAAGCCTTGACCTAAGGAGAGGAATGTTGGGCAAACAAGTATGAACAATCAGTGAACAACTGAGGGTAGAATTAGGACACCCATAATCCATGACTTCAGGGAAAAGGAGATCTAGAATATAATAGCCCTCTCAATAGTACTCTAAAGGAAGAGAGAGAAAGAGACCTTTAAAGGAGAACTATGAGGTGAGTGAAAATCACTCAGCCTCATAGTTCGAGCCGACGTGTGACAATGAAACTGTCACACGTTGGCTCAGTAGATCGGGAAGTGAGCGAACACATATCGTCGCTCGCTCACTTCTCGATCCTGTCCCTGCAGAGAGCCGTGACTGTCAGTCATGGCTCCCTGCAGGGATTCCCCCCCCCATGTCCGATCCTCCAGCGCTGACTAGCGGAACGGACGGGAGAGGGGGCGGGTACACCTGGCTCTGCCTCTAGATAGGCAGAGCCAGCTGTCAATCACGCAGCTGGGTGGCAGACAGTAATGTCGGGATCCGTCCCAGCTGCGGCGGTCTCAGTATACCGCGACCTGTTGCTCGCGGTATACTGAGCTTTGGGTCATGGGAGGACGCTAGTTTGTGTCCTCCCGTGACCCTGGGGAGAACTATGGGGAAAAGCACTGGCCCCATAGTTCTCCTTTAATGAAACCTTTAGGAAGCAGAGATGCAGAAAATGATCTACACCAGAGTCTGTGCCATGGCTCTAAGCCTGAAAAAAGCTGCAGCTGACTGACACAGTACACAAGAGCCTGGAAAGTGCCAATATTCAGAATCCAGTGCCCGAAGGACACACATAGCTCAGTACATAGAAGGGCACTGCTCTGTAAGAGACGAGTGTCCTGTAGCTAAGAAAATTTTTATATGCACAATTTTCCAGCATCCAAATGTTGAGGCCACTAGCGAAAAACTGAGGCACGGCAGTTAGCAACGGGGTTGTACCAGGGCTGACTTAACTTTTTTTTGTTTGTTTGCCACGGTCAAAACCTCCTGAAGGCAGAAGTATAACCCATATATCCAGGGATATCTATATTTCTGTGTCCCTCAATTAATGATAAAGAAAAGCTAGCATTTCTTACCATGGCCATCACAATCTTCTACCGTCTTCAGGGTATTTTTGGTCTGTGCCAGTTCAGCAACAGCTGCTTTCAGCTGCATTTTAAGAATAGCAGTTGCATTTTCTGAACCTTCAGTTCGATTTTCGTTGTTCCTTTCCATTGTTTCATAATCTTCTGCAAGAAAGAAATATACAGAACAATATCAGCTACGTGGTGTCACAAATACTGTGCCATTTTTCTGCCGATATAGCGGCGCATCCGTTCTTTCTCTCCTCCCCACTTGGCGCTGCTCTGTGTCCTAGCGGGGAGGAGAGAAACTGTCACATGTGGCCAAGCGCTACGGGAGCAGAGCGATGTGAGCGGCCGGCGTCTCTCCTCTCGGTGTGCTCAGCCTCCTGTGACAGATCAGGGGAGAGCGGTGTGGGGGCGAAGACAGCCAGCGCTGTCACAGGAGGCCAGGCGGCGATGCGGGAAGGAGTCAGCTGTCAGATTGAGCTCTCCTCCCCGCACCGCTCCCTTAGCCTTCTGTGACAGCTGTCAGGAAGCAGAACGAGGTACAAACACTCAGCGACCAGTGATCGCTGAGTGTTTGTAAATAATTGAGGACATGGTATGGTTACTATATCCTCAATTATGAATGAATGGGAAGTGATATACATCACCTCCTGTTCATTCATGATTGTGGTTATAGTAAACATACTCTGTCCTCATGTTATAAATGAATAGGAACACTCAGTATAGAGGATTCCTGTTAATTTGTTCATTTATAACTGGGGCTGCAGAAAAAGAGATTGAGGGCTCTGTGTTCTCAGTCTCTTTTTCTATTTTAAAAGGTAAATATCAGGGCTTTGTTTAGACCCCTAATATTTCCCCAAAGCATTTAAAAGTAAAGTAAAAAATAAAAATATTTAATCAAAATAAATAAAAATAAAATGTAAAAAAATGTAAAAGTTTATAAAAAATGAATAAAAATAAAATATTTTAAAAAAAATGGAAAAAGTTAGAAAAAAAACATTTTCGGTTTCGGCCTGACATTTTTTTTCATTTCGGTTTTGTTTTAAAAATTTTCATTTTGGTGCACCTCTAGTAAAATGTGTAGGAATACCTGAAATACAGGTGCCTGAAGTGGAAGTAACAGCTCTATACAGAAGCTAATACTGTGTTTTGAAAGACCATGCTAACCGGATTACATAGATGTGGCAACTGATAAAGAAGTATTTCAGCACACTAACAGCGCAAAGTACATGGACCTGAAGCCATGGCACTGTTTCACAACAGTTAGTTATGGGCTAAAGTAAAAAAAAAGACCAACAATTTCTCAGCTTTGTGTACGTGTACTGTTGTCCCTATTCCAGTAGCCTGTGAGGCACATATGGCTCTTCTTACTTGCATACTCCTGTTGCCTTCTATGTGCTTCCTTGCCACCTTTTGACAGGTGTTTACTACTTGTCTTTATGAACACTTATGTACAAGAGACCATGCAAGGGACACCCTCATTTACCTAAATTAATTTAAAAAAAAAACTCAACACCACAGAAGGTGACCAATTAAAAAAGCCAAAATTTGGAGATGTTTTCTCACTGCAATATTGGATATTTATTTAGAGAATATGTAAATATCAGATTTTCCAGAAAAGATTTATTGATATATGATCAGTACAATAGCTTATGTTTAGGTTTACCTGATAGACACGCAAGCTCATTTTGTGTTTCTCTGAGCTCAGCTAAAATGTCCTTTCTTTCCTTTTTCAACTTGTTGGATGCACAAGTCTTTTCAATGCATTCATTTGTCAATTTGCTTTTCTCCATATTTAGCAATCTACACATCTCTTCCAGCTCATGGATTTTTATGTCTTTCTTCTCTGCCACAACCTACAAATCACACATATAAAAATAGAATACTAATATTAAAGTTTATCCCAAACCAAATTTCCAGCATACACTGCATCTGTCTTAGCAGTGCTGAGAACTGCACAGTTCATGGCGGCCAGCATTTTCCGTAGTATAATATTATTATTATTACATAGGGTTTATATAGCGCCAACAGTTTGCGCAGCGCTTTACAATATAAGGAGGACATTACAATCACAATACAATTCAAGACAAGATGGTAAGGAGGGCCTTAATAATAGCAGACAAACTAGTAACATAAGCACAAAAGTAAGAAAAAAAATCTAGATTAAGTTTTGATTAAAAAAATTCTGATTGTATTTAATCCTAATGACCAACTAATATCCATAATATGTACTTACCATACTGTCCTGTATTACTGCATTCATTAGAGATGCTTCATCTAGGAGTTGGGACTTCTCTGCTTCCAGTGAACCCACTTTCTGGTTTTGTTGCCCAACCACTCGAGTTAAAGTTTGAATCTGGTCTCGCAGAGTCATTATCATGTTATCTTTCTCCATCAAAAGCTGCTTTAATGTTTCTGTATCTTCCAGCATCTCTGACATTTGGTCTGAGGTGGCTTTAAGTTGCTGCAGCTCCTTCTTTTTGGCCTCTGCATATAAACGCAGTTTTCTCAGCTCCTCTACTGCATTCTTTAATGCCTTGTCCTTCTCTGCCAAGCTAACCTTTGATTCGTTTATGTTTTTCTCAGAATTTTTCAGGCTTTGCGATTTGGCCTTCAGCTCCTCTGTCATATTCTGCAAGGTAGCTTTCATAGACTCCAGCTGGCATGTCCTCAAGTTCAAATTTGCAGTCTTGTCTTGAATAGTTTTCAGCTTTGACAAAATAAAAAAAACTTAATTTTTTTAAATGGATTTCTTACATGTACTGTCTGCCTTAAAACATATCTATAGCCAAACCTTTTTTTTTTGTTTGTTTTAGCTAGAGTAGGAAAAGGTTATAACTCTTGACAGATTTTGTTTCTTGCTGTCTTTGTTTGTATGTATGTTTTCATATGAAAAAAATAAAAAAGGAGATCTTTATTTACCCATATATCATTAGGTTAATATACATGTACAGTATTTGGGAAAATGGGCCCCACTGACTTTGGCAACTTGTGAAGTTAAGCTGGGTCTTCTGCCGCAAACACTCAGCCTTGTTTGTTGGAAGAGGGTAAATTATGGCAACTGATAAGCAGCTGAAAGACTCTTGTTTCCCACTACTTCTCTGACAGACACTGCAGCTCACATTGGAAGGTTTTCAACAGGCAAGGCAGTGCTGACAATCCAGAAATCAGTGGGTAGGCTTAGGTGTGGCAAGGTGCTGACCAACATGCTACATGCTTGTGAATCAGCAGTGACAATGCTGATAGCCTCCACCACTGCTGTATTTTTTTCATCCCTCTGTAGTACAAGCGCCTACATGAGAGTGATAACTCTGCTCTGAATTCAGGAGCAGTGCCGCACTACCACAGAAAGCTGCGTTAGGTGCACTTTCCTGTCAGGAACAATGGGGTTTTGGGGAATTTGCAGGGGACTGTTAGAAAATTATAAGCGCAGAAGTAATTTATTAAATTTGAGGCAATAGTTTAAGGCTGAAGTGGCCCTGCAGTATGTAATGCAACACAAGAAATATATCTGTTGAAATGTTTTGCTGAAATGACACAAAAGCCACCCATGAACTAGATGTGGAGGGCGATCCACATGCCATTATGGAAAAAAAATCTATGCAGTCTTTAAATCTTAAAGGTCAGTTCTGCTGACCCTGGAATTATATGTTAATGCACAAAGGCAGATTAGTGCAGGTAGACGCTGCATCATTTATCCTGCCTTAAAGGATTTTCAACCTGTATTTTTAATATTGCCCCCCAAAGTTGTTAGCCAGAGGGCATCTTCATAGGACAGTTATCTGATCTAGTTAAAAATGACATTTCAGACCTTTCAAATAAAGCAAATATAAATATTACAAGTTTAGTCTGTATCAAGATACTTATGTTCTAATTTCCTTGCATTAGAAATGCCAGCACCTACACTTTCGACCAATTTTAGTTGCGCTAGGATAAAGTGTTTAGAGTACCAGCTGCAACAATGTGTGTAAACGTGATGGATGTGTGACGGTATGTTGCGCTTAGACCTACACTTACACTCTCTTGTGTGTTGCAGCAGGGCCATTTCTTTGCCTGCACTGGCATCTCGGAAAAAAGAGCTGAAGCTTTTGGGAAGGGGAAGAGCTTTTGGTTTGCAGCAAGTCTGGCACAGTTCTAATATGTTACTATTTAAACCTGTTGGGCAGTGAAACTTCACTACTGTAGCCCTTGACTGCTAGAGAAAAAAATAAGGCATATATAAAATTATTTGAAACATGTCTGTAGCTTAAAAACGGCCCTGAATAATGAAAGTCCAGATTGCAATACCCTGCATTTTCATACATGAGGGCCTATACTGACATTCTTAGTAAAACCTTAAGAGTTTAGACACAGCAACATCACAATATACTTGATATTACACCTTTTCTTCTTCCTTTTGCTGACTCTCTTCTTTTACCATGGTCACCATTAGTTGAAGGCGTTCTACTTCCATACTCCGTTCTATCAGCTCTCTTCGTAAGTGATCATTGGTAAATTTGCTGACATTTGCCTGTTCCTGTAACTGCCTGTTATGCTCTCTTTCCAAGTGCACCTGATTTTCACATACTTTAAGGGCCTCTTGCAAATGCTGCAGCAAAGACAAATAGTATTAAAATATTATTTAATGTATTAGACAAGTTATTAATTTTTATAAGCAAACATTTTCCATGTTTCGGCACTGTAATTATTAAAATTGATTAGCAAGCCTCATATATATCACCTATTGCATCCTTACCTTTAATTCCTGCAGCTGTTTACCAAAATCCTGACTGAGCTGAGTATGCTCATTCTGGGCCTTCTCCAAGGCATTGTTGGCTATCAACAGCTGCTTTTTCAGCTCTTCCACCTGTATTATAATATAACAAAAATCATTTAAAATTCAAGCACAGTACAGTAATATATAGTTTTACACATATTCATAAAAAGTGGTATAATATTCAGGTAACTGTGTGTTATTTCGGCATGATCCTCTATGCAACCCTTTAGCAGAGAAGGGTTCCAGTGATTTGGATGGATGAAGGCAGTGTTCTCACCATTGCTTCTAATACATAAAAACAAGAAGGATAGTGTCACCAGATCACTATGACAACACCTAGAGGATGACCTAATACAAAAATGATTAGTCATCTGTGGTTATGTTACAGGCACATTTTTGTGCATGTCTTACCATAATGCAAAATAAGCTAACAGCTTTCTCTCTTACAACATAATACCAGCAAGCCAATTCCTGGTGTATTATGTAACACTCAAAGAAAACAAGCCACTTCTGAGCCTGAAATCTGATATTTTGTGATAGATGAAAGATGTTTGCAGTTAGCCATATTACAAATGATCAAATACGAGAAAAATATAAGATTGCATGTCAATATGTGAAAATAGGTTCTTATTGGAAGAAAAAAAAACAGCAATACCAGACTACAAGTGTGTCATGTCTGGAGTTTTGGTTCATGCCACTAGAGGGAAAGGGCAAAGAAACAGGCTATATATTACAAGCGAGGCTGGCTAATAAAGGTTCCTATATATACAGGGGTTGAAAAATTTGAAAATTTGAAAATCTCATCAGTCAGTCAAAAATGTCACCAGTCAGCATGACAGGACTATAGCCTTGCAATTTATGTTAAAATTTTTTAGGGACAGATAGAGCTTTCTTTTGGTGGTATATAAAATCACCACAGGGGGAATTTTTACTGTATAATGAAAAAAGTACAGTAAATTTAAAAAAACAGTAAAAAAAAAACAAAGTTTCCCTATGTTATGTTATAAAACCTTTATTCTTACCCATATTTTTGGTAAAATATAAAAGTCGGGGTCACGTCGGGTAAATAGACACCAAACATGTCAAGCCTTAAAATTGCGTTTGCACGCAAAATCGCAGAAAATTACCACACTGAAAAGTGGCCATAGGCGATGCTTGAAACGCTTTTACCGCTCATCAGTTTAGTGTTATCAGTAATTAATGGCCCTAAAATTATTGCTCACACTCCGACGTTCGCGGTTATATGTAACATGTGCGGCACAATAGCCGCAATCGTTGTTTTCGCACGTAGGCACACCCGACGCATATCTGCATGTGTATGTGGGGGGCGGAGGACTTAAAACATTTTTTTTTCTTTTTTAATTTTTTTAATGCTTCTTTATTTATTTTTTAATGCTTTTTTAATTTTTGTATAACTTTTTTTTTTTACACAACTTTATTGCTATCACATCGGGGGGCCCCCTAAGTGATAGCCAATTTACATGACAGGTCCTCTTTATGAAGACATCAGGGGTCTCCAAGACGGGCCGGGAAGCTGCTCGTCGGGCTCCACCGCCCTCTTGCCACAGACGAGCAGACGAGTGGATTTTTCAAGCCTGTATATATATATATTAGCTGCTTACTTCCTAAACCTGCTGTAGCACAGCACATAGTAGCGCTTCATAATGCGTTGTGGTGTCCTGCAAAGCAGGTGTGTTGTGGAGATGTGTTTTAGTACTTTTCAAAATTAATGACACAATGGTGTGAATCCAGCCTTAAGGGATAACAACTGTGATTAGACAAAGTTTCCTAAACCGCAAATTGCAATCTCTCTCAAGATCTATTGACTAAGAATTAAAACGACAGATCAACACCTGGCAGAAATTGGTCAGTTATCATTTTATATCTGTGGCCAATGACACTAAACCAATGACAAAAGTGTTTATGTTGCAGCAAAACACTGCACTTTCTATCCCTTAGAGATCCCATTGCAAATGATTTTGCTTCATAAGTGTGTCCATTATTTATTTGCTTGTTTATTTCATACTAGCATAAGAGTTTTTCTACATAAGGAGCTCTTTAAAAGGCACAACGCATTTTATATAATGTAATTATTTATAGAAATGTAGCCACATTTAACATCTGTTTTGTAAATAGACACAAAGATCCTACGTGTTCTACTAGGATCTTTGTGCTCTCACCTTGTCTTTAGAAGTTTTCTTGCAGCTTTTCAGCTCAGAGCGTAGCTCAGACACTACAGATTCCAAATTTGCTATGTGTTCCTCATGCTTTGTGTTCTGTTGCCTAAAAATGAAATTATTGTAAACAAAATGAGAGTTGAAAGCTATGATAAGCAATTGAAGCTCAAATTCATCCAGAAAAAAAGTGTTTACATTGCAAGATTTCCCTTCTATTCCTCATCCATTGATAATGTAAAATTTTGGATTTACCCTTACTTTAAGTACTGGTAACTGGGTTTCTGTTCGAGCAAAAATCTTGTTTTTAAAAAAAATTTCCTTGCATATAATGAAATATTCTTTGCAATGTGAAATTCACTTTGTTTCATTTTATTTACTAAAAATAAGCCAACATTTTCTTTGCAAATTGAAAATTTATTTGAAAGAAGAAATTTACTCCTTTTTGTAAATCATCCCCATTATGTTTCAATATTGAGCCTTGTTTCTCTTTATTACATTTTGAAACTCTGTTTCTAACCCTTCAACACTCTATCCAAACAGGCTGTTCACTTTGCCAAGGAGCCTTCCCTTTGCTTCCTGAATGAGGTGAAGTTCTTCTGAATTTTATCATCCAACCATGTGCAAGCATAAATACTATTTTGTTTTTTTCCATGCACATTATTAGGTATATTTGTAAAGTGAATTTTCTCTACATTCACTGAACTAATGGAAAATTCTCTTCCAAAATGAACAGCCTATTTGCCTTTATTAAATTAACCCGGTAGGGTCCAGAACGCCAGTAATGTCTTTGACATATGGAAACAATTTTGGTGCATCAGCAATCATCAATGTAGCCCACAATGCAGATACACATCTTATGGATCAGGGAAGATAACAGTTAAATTGATTTTTTTACTATGTAAAATAGGAAGAAAATCATCTTGGACTATAGAACATGAAAAAGAACGTTGGGGTTTCAGGAAGAAGTAGTGAGTACTGGGGACCCAACACAAAGCATGCAGAATCTCTGGTCTATGTGTACCTTTATTCCCTATGAATTAGAGTATTTACAACAGTTTCAGAGGCAGTTGCAAATATAAAAGGGATATCAAACACTGTACAAAAATAAGCAAATCCAATACAAATATCACATAAATATCACTTATCTTTTAACTAAATAAGATAAATAATTAACAAAACTGTGTGCTTTTAGCAAAGTACAGAAGCAGACTTCATGTCAGCCTGTACAAGTCTTTAAACATCCTCAGTCATTAAAATTTATGTAAATATACTGCAAATTCAAGTGTGAATATTTATAAAAATCAGCTATACCCCTAATGCTCACAAGTTTTAATACATCATAATTAGGTGGCTCATAAAATAAAAAAACTTTGCCCAAACAGTCATGAATGTGAATCTGGGCAACTTGAGTCAAATCGTTCCCAGTTTGCTTATCTCTAAGCTAAGCGAGTAGAAAGTTACACATAGCATATTTTATAGAAACTGTATTTTTTGCGTTAGAAAAACATAGACCGTATACGCAACAAAATATTTTATAATCCCAGGCAATGCATTTTCTTTCATTTTGGATAGAGTGTGGAGGAGTTAGAACTTCTGTTAGCTGAGGTCTCATTGTTGAGATTTTGTCAATTCCTGTTCTTGTGATAACGTTTTCACCAGACAGGAAATTAGGGAAAATCTGCAATGGAAACACATACAGAAATGAAAAGCAGGCAGGGGTTATAGCCGGTACTCGGCGATACTTCCCTTATCAAGAAACCGGCTTCCGGGGCAATCAGGAAGGCGGGCCGGGTGTCATGCTGTTTGGCCGGATTGATGCTGATTGACTGGGAAACCGGCTTCCCAGCCAATCAGCATCGGGCTGGCTGTTTGGCCGACTCGATGTTGATCGGCCGGAAAGTCGACTCCATGCTGTTTGGCCGTATCGATGCCGATTGGCCGGGATGCTGGCTTACCACCTAATCAGCATTGGCCAGGAAGCCAGCTTCCCAGGCAATCAGCATGGAGTCGGATTCCCGGCCAATCAGGAAGGTGGGAGGCAGATCAGAAGCCTGCTTCCCGGCCAATCAGCATCGAGCCAGCCAAACTTAAATTATTGAATGCATACTTTAAGAAAAAAAGTATAATGTTTGTGTTTAACACATGATTTTAATAGTAAAAGAAAAATAAATACTGTAGTGTTTCCAGTTGATCCTGCATGGTCTTGGCATGGTTCGTAGCAGTGTTCATTTCATGGCTCATTGCTGCCATCTCCTGTTCATGCTTCTTAACAAAATGATCACACCTAAATCCAGAAGAAAACAAAACATCAGACATTGCTAAGAAGCAGTATGCTGTTATCTGCATAATTACAATCTCAATACAAATTAGTAAACTAAATGTGAGATTGTAGTCCATCACAGGAGTGAGCTTGGAGCGGTGGTTACTTTACAACACCTACAGGGACCATGGGGAACAAAAATAGCCACCCTCCAGATATGATTTGAGCATCTACAGCTGAGGATTTTTCAAACAAATTACTTTTTCGTTAATAGTTAAGGTACTTGAATGCATTTTTAAGATTTAACTCTTGAATTTAGTCTCACTTTATCATAAAATATAAGAAGAAAGAGGAAGAAACGTTGTGCATGCATTATCAACGGTAATAATACTCGCCTCTCTTGACACTGTTTTAAATTGTTCTCTTTATCTCCTAATTCCTTTTTCAAAACATCAGTTTGGTCTTCTGTCTAAGGGATGCAAAAAACTGCAGTCAATGTTTGTGGTCTTTTAAAGTACACTTGTGGCAAGGCTATATCCATTCAAATATTCATATATTCTTAGCAAGCAGTAAATTAGTTTTAACCCTTGCCCTGCCACTGCGGTTTTTTTGGACATGTTATAATCCACATTTTAAGCCTGAAATTTACTTGAAACCTATGAGAGTTATATACTTCCTGAAAGCAAAAATCCTGTAGAATAAAATGGTGGCGATTTTACATCACATGACATTAGCGCAACTCTTTATAAAACCTAAGAAATACACTTAAAGTTCATTTCCACTTTTGTAAGTGATTAGAATTTATTGTCGTAATATAGTGGGGAACAGTGATGATTAGGCATTTTCATGACTCACATTGCAGGCTTTCTTAATTTTTTTAATGAACTTTTTACTAGGCCTGAATCCCAGAATGTAAAAATGTTCTCCAACAGAATTTTAATCTGACCACGGGGTCGGATTGCAAAGCAGGCTGTAAACAGCTGCCCCCTTCCCTGTGATTCTGTGTAACGCATGGTATGTTTACAATTATTTTACTTAACTTCATTGCTATCACATAGAGGGGCTCACATCCCCCCCCATGTGATAGCATATTAGTGGTGATAGGTTCTCTTCAAAGTGACATTAGGGGTCTGTTAGACCCCTAGTGTCACCTTTGCACTTCATCTATTGAAGGAACAGATCATGCCTGAATAGCTTCTTCCCTGGCTTCTTCATTCAGCGGGGAAGAAATCGATGAACAGACAGGTCCGTCTCTCTGCTTTCCATTGACACCTGCAGTACCAGTCAGAGGCCCGCAGGAGGGACAGCGGAAGCCCAGAAAGCAAGGAGGGGGGACCAATTCCACCAGCTGGTGGAAACAATCTGGCGGTCAGCTGCCAGAATCACTTTCAGTGTAAAGTTGACAGTCGGCTTTTCACAGGTAAACAGAGTCCCGGCAGCTATAGCCTGTTTACAGCACCATAATGGATATAGCGCTGGCAGCAAAAGGGTTAAAACAGGCACTCACTGACATCTGTAGCTGCAGGTACTGTGGCGCAATTAATCCGCAAAGTTCACAGAAGAAGCACTGAAGTCATTCAAGCAAATCTTACCCCTCTCAGCAGTGACATGCTAGTCTTCCAGCCTTCTAATCTCTGAGAGAAGAAAGCAAGGTGAGATGAACTGCCAATTGCCACTTTAGTGCTTCTGCTGTGAACATTAAAGATGGATTGCTCTGCAATAAAAAAAAACAAAGAAAAGAAAACATCAAACCTTTTTAGGCGGTAAAGAATGGTAGGTAAGTAAACAGCCTGCTCTTTTGCATTACATTAATATTTATATAAATACACATACAGAGATAGAGTACATATAGAAAAATATATTTTCACACAAGTGTTCTACTAATAAAAATATTTTATATGGAATACTGAGTAAATTAACACATATTTATGTTTAGCATCAACAGGTTAACTTACAGTGTGAAGTTTTGTTTTGAGAGAAGAAACTTCATCAGCCAGCTCCTGACACATCTCTACCACAAATGTTCCAAGGTTGCTAAGATCACAGTTCGGAGATATTTCCTTTCCAGAAGAATTGATATATGTTAAGATGGCTCCCTGGATATCCTGGTGTACATGATCACGCTTCTGCAACATTTCTTTTAGAATGTCAATGTAGGCATGGGCCTGCTTCAACATCTCCTCTTGCACCCCATTGGCAGTCTCTAGTTCCTGTATTCTACCTTGAAGTTGTCTATTCCCCTCTTCTTGTTTTTTTGATTCATTACATCTGCAAAAAACAGTTAAACACACGAAACGATAGTATGCTAAAAACTCAGAACTCCAGGCAAAAAAAAAAGACACTGCTTAAGTATATATGGCAACTGTTCCAGTATTTAAAAGACCTGTCACCCTTTTGAGGCACTCTTGGGAAGCACAGCAACGCCACATAGGCACTAAGGTGATGAAACTGGGTATCTTTGCTGCAGTGCGGTGGTGCACTACAGCAATCCAAGCCAAATAACTCTAAAGCCTAAAGATGAGCCTGCACACTAAATAAAAGATGCCTGGCCCCACACATCGTACCCTTAGAGGAAGTTGGAAGTGACGAAAACACATCGGTGGGCACTGCAGGACACACTGGCACCATGAGGAAGTGTTCTAGGACACGGCTGACAGTACTAAACGGATTTAAAAGGCATATGATACGAATATTTATGGAAGTGCAATCATAGTTTTCTTAATAAATGTGTTTTTAATACTACACAATGGGGAGCATAGATGTGTTCTTTTGAGTACCTATGGAGGAACATCGGGCATAAGAAGAAAGAGCAGTGTAGCTGGTAAAAAGAAAGGTGCTTAACCCTTTGGATACCGAAGGATTAGAGTGGTTTTCTGGCAAGAATATGTGGCTCATCTGAAATAAGGTGGCCATTGAAAGTTGGTGAGTGCGGATATATATCCTTAAGCATGGTGGAATTATGGGTTTTGTTGTCTGTGAACAAAGACGGAGGTGTATTCTATATACGTTTTTTTATAAAAAGGACTGCACAAAAACTGTGAAGGGATTGAAGTCACAAAGAAGTCGCTTTATAATTTGCAGAGGAATCTGGAAATCACTATTGTAACTGATATTATATTCACGTGAAAATGTACATTGTCATCTGAATACAGGTGGGAGGTTTGATGGTATATTGATTTATATGTTTAATGAGATTTCATTAGATTTAGCCAATATAAAGCGCAGTGCAATATATCTTTATTATAAGAAGTAAACACTGCCCAACATGACAGAAACCTTGGCAGCAGACCAGGGCACTGTACCTAAGGTCTGTGGTAATATTTAGCATTTCATGAAGGGTTTGAAAGGAAGATACACCTGTGTCGATGGGCTTTTGTTCAAGTCATATGGGATTACACTCCCATACAAGTGCATGAGAATTCCAAACCAGCTTGAAGCAGGTCAAATGCAGGTCAGGGGGAGGAGAACTGCGGGTCAAATGCACCTGTCAATGAATGTCTAATGATCTAAGAAATATCTCATACTGATGTCATCAAAACCAAGTCCAGAGCCCGTTGACACCTTGGGCTATTTTAATTGGAGAAGATGGTGCCATGGACAATTTCATTCTGTGTTTAGGAATTAGTTCTGCTTTAGGGCCTGTGTCAATAGGCTTTGGACTTGTGTTGATGACACATGCTTGTGGGGTGATCAGGTGCTCTCCTATAGAGTCCGCCTAAGCTCCCTATCTCTACAAATAGGCTTATAAGGGTGAAACGTGTCGAGGCAGTGTGCACCTAAGCCAGAACTAGTGGCAATGGTATTGCCTCAGTAAAGCTGTTCTTATGGCAGTGACACCATCAGTGTGTGGCCTAACCTTTTTTTTCGGATTTGGCATGCCATATTTATCTCTTGCTTTTTCAACCCTTTTCCCACTGGCAGAAATGTGGACAAATGCCAAAACAAAAACATTTCTACTAGATGTTCTTCTGTATCCAGCATCTGTTTGAAGAAGCCCAGGAGAAAATAACTACTTACCTAATATCCATCTCAGCATTCTTTTTTATCAGTTCCTGGACCTTCAGGTTCAACTCATTGATTGATTGACTGACAAAGTGTTGATGGTGCCTTTGTGTACTATCAATCTAAGAGGAAAATATAGCTCAGTATTACTACAGTACATCTGGTTAAGTACTGCTAGCAGAAATTAGCAGCACAAATTCACTGCAATTTCACAAATTCACATATTTCACCAATTACTCATAGGTTTAACTCAATGCAACTCACAGCGCACTAATGGTGTTTAATTTCAGTTTTACTTCCTACAGTTGCAAGGGGACAGACAACTAAACAACACTTCCATGATATACAGTGCTTCCTGCATATACTATGTCAGATATTTACTACTACCACTTTCCCAGGGTTGCTTTGTGATTTCACAGTAGAACGAACAGAGCATTGTCACCCTATGACAGACTGCAGCATACTGTATAATATGTAATTTTTTGACATTGGTTCTATTTCAAACAACTAACCTCATGCTGCTAACCCAGTCCCATAGCTGAGATGAATTTAAATCACTAGAGGTCTCTGATGCTGTTTTCCACACTCAGGAACCAGAAGACTGCAACATCTGTTAGTACCCCAGTCTCCAACTAGCAGCTCCAGAGTCACTCTCAGCTAGGCCCCATTCACACTTGCGAATGTGGCTGGATCGTATGAGTCTCATAAACTCCTCTGTGAGACTTATGCAATTTCATGTACTAATCACAGTGGCACTATGGCACTATGGCACACCTTGCTTAAAGCACTTTCTTTAGCCTATAAGAAACAGTCCCTACTATGAAAGTGCCACTCAGTTGTGCTTACCTCTCTGACCAGAAGTTCCTAGTCCTTCCCTGGTGTCGGTGGGATGGAATGCAATGTATTCTATTTGGATAAGCTAATCTCGACAATAAATAGATATGAGCACAAACCATCACAGAAAATTACATGCAATGTGTGAAGCGGCCCTTAGTGGATGAATATGGGAAAAGCCAAGTGGTTTATGTGATGGACCCCCTGATACCCTGACTGGATATCTCCATCTTAAGGCTGTTCCCTGGGTGCAGGAACAGAAGCCAGTGAATATAGGAGTCCGTCAAAGTTTAAGCGATAACAGATAACCACCAATACATGGTACAAAATCTAATACTAAGGTACAAGGATCAGTATCATAAAACACAATGGGGTTAATTAACAACATTTTCACTTTGCAAAGAAATGTTTGCTTATTTTTGTGAACGAAATGAAACATCACATTGCAATGAACACCCAATTATATGCAAGGAAAATGTAAATAAAAAACAGGATTTTGCTTCAATATGATTAAAGTCAGTACAACTTTACCTCATTCACTAAGCTAAGTGAGTTCTCTCTTAGCAAAGTTAATTTTTTACTTACCCTAGGAAAAGAAGTAAAGTTGTGCTAATCATCCAATCATGTGCGAGCATCATTTTCCATGCACATAATAGAGAATCCTTTGCAAAATCTAAAATAAGTTACGATTTACTTTGCAAAGTGAACTTTTACTTTGAAAGAGAAAATACTTTACCCCTTTAGTAAATCAAGCTTATTAAATGCTATGATATTGACCCTTGTAACTCATTAACTAAGATAAGTGAAAATTCACTTTGTAATCTGCAGTGTGGTTGGTTTTAACACCAAGACTCTACATAATTAATAAATAACTTACTTCTTCTGGCCTTTTCTGTGCATTTATGAATAATGAAGAATAATCATTCAGCAATGTCTTTACTGGTTGCTTATCCACCAGGCAGGTGGATCCATCCAGACCCTTCTGCATCACACTGCATTGTGTTTCTAAGCCACCTTCCCTTTGACTTGTCTGACTAGCAACCAGACGACTTTTTAATATTTGAAGGGGCGCAGACGATAACACATTGTTGTTACCCCTTAATGAACTGGAAGCATGTGATACTAAAAAAAAAAAAATGGAAAGTGTTAGAGTCCATTTACTCACATACAGAATCATGCACAATAACTGACCAATAATGATGAGAAAGAATGTTAACTTCTGTTAAAGCCCAACTAGAGGCAAAACTTTTTAAGTCTTGGAGAGAGTAGTGGAGGGCTATAATCACTTTCAGTTTATTATTGTTATATGCTATATATTTTCAATCACTTCCTGTCTTCAAGGCCACAGAAGAGGAGAGGGCAGTGTCTTTATATCCGTGTTGAAAATATTTCCCTATTCAGTTATCCAAGCAGGGTGTAAAACAAATCTCCCCAGTAAGGTTACAGTCAACAATACAATAGAACAGACGTTTTAACCCTCACTATCCAAAACTAATAAGGTTTATGAGGTCAGTGTAATAGATTGGTAAATATCCTGCTCCTATGCATATATTAATTTTGTTCTGAAAAGGAATGAGATAGCTTCTTTAAAAAAAAAAATCCACCAGCTCACCAAGTGGGCTTAGGGGTGTATACCTAAAAAGGCCCTCCCAACTTTTACACTGGCAGTACTGAATGCATACTAGTGCTGGTATCAGAATGATTGTGGTGCTGATATCTGTGAACACACTACAGATATGCACATAGTGAAGGCAGACAGCATTCACGGTTCTACTAGCACTGCTTAGATGGCACAATCCCTCAGGGATGTGGAAAGATATATAAATAATCTACAACTACCTACTTCTTGTCTCTTATTTGCTAGCTATAGCAGAGGTACTGGCCACTCCAGCTGTGGCGAAACTACAAATCCCATGAAGCATTGCACAACTCTGATTAGCTGCAGTCACTGTTCGGTCAATAAAAAAAAATCAACTTTTGTTCACTGGAGGGGTACTAACAAGGCCATCCGCAGCTCAAATTTCAGCCAAGTCAGGAGGACTCGGCTGAAATTCAAGCAGAGTATGGTCAGCTTGACCATGTATTGGACTGAGGCTGTTTGCAATAGTGTAACCCTGGCATTGGGGATTCTGGGGGTACATCCGGTAGCAGATGTATGGCCTTTTGCAAGAGTGCATAGGGCTCTTAGGTGATAGTGCCCATAGTCGTTAAAGATTTAAACCTAAAATTGGCTCTAGTGATGTTTATTCATTTATATTACTGTTGTGACCACATTATAGTCATTTCCTTTGAAGGATTTAATATATCCTTCAAATGCAGAATTTGTTTTTGGCACAGAAACGGGTAAAATAAATGATAAGATCACCAGTGTTAAAACTGAGATATTCACACTCATACATGAAGCAAGATTTGAAACGTTGCAGCATAACAAGAAGAACATACATCTGGAGATGGCATTATTGTCATTGACTGTGTTCTTGTGGCATTTTTCATGAGAAGACAAGGACAACTGGTTTATTGTATGCTGTGTAGCTTGTTCCACCTCTTTTTGCAATTTCTGGATTTCTTTAGTTTGTTCATCCAGCTCTGCCCTACGAAACAAAAAAGTCATGGTTACATTTCTGCCAGAAAGTAATGCGTGATGTATACATGTATACACAATCAAGAATATGATACTTGACAAGAAATTGGTATAAAGTAGAACTATAGCCTCATTCAAACCGGGAGTGTTTCTCCATACAGCGTGAAGAGTTGGTTATCAATGCACCAGGAGCTGAAGCATGCTGGCAGCTCATTTTTGGAGACGCAGGAGCTGAGCACCCTCATATACTACTCCCCTGGAGCTCTGAGTTTTGACATCCGCACACAGAATGTATACGGCCTGGGACGCGGACATGGTGGATTCAGGTCCATACACGGTCTGTGTGCGGCTGTCAAAGCTTGGCAACTGCCGGAGCTGCAACAACGCACTACTCCACCCACTAAAACGCAGCGCTTTAGTGGACGGGCTAGCGTTAACAGCTCTAAAATATAATTTTTATAATAATTTTATTTTACAAGAATGGCACGGCACAGCACACAGTTGAGTCAAAACATACCATTATTTCCTATACTGTATAATACAGTATTAGATTGCACGCTTGGCTCACCAAGTTTGTATAATAGGTTCTTTATTATCACATAACTCAAGCAATTTACAGACTGCTAACACTCTTTCTGAGGCATATTTATTTGCATTAGTCATAGTTTTATTGTAAGTACCTTAATGTTAAGAGGTTTCTGCTCGCCATTGCCCTGGCAACATCTGAAAAAGAAAAGACATTTTGTTACATGTTGATCACTGGTTACAAGTATGGATGACAGCGGGAAATGAGAAAAACTGAAGCCTGTAATCTACCATCTGTTTGGCACCCTCCTTCAGCATCCTTTTGTATGTCCCTAGTTTTCTGCAGTCACAGGACCAGTGCACAAATTATTTTTATTCAAGTGACAGGAAAAGAAATGATTGTTTAAACATACACTAAATATCCACTGTCTACCTATTCTGTATGTAGCCAATGGTTCCGTTAGTGTCCGTAATGCAAAATGGCTCACCTAAAGAATAAGATTTCCTAATACAGGACATAAATGCATCAATCCAGTCGTTCACTGAATCAATTGTCTCTGTCTCCAGAAAGATTCAGTGCAACATCCTCTCTCCTTGATGTATAAGACCTTAATCCAACCGGAGGAAGACTTCTTCGCCCCCCTTTGTTGGGACGTGGGAACCAGATCTGAATCTTCTTCTAACAAGCAAAAAAGTGACACCCTGTACTTTACTTACTACGCCTCCATCTCCAGCAAAATACAGGGAAAAAAAAAAAAGATTATCTCCCGCTGGTACACAGTGCGCACGGTATTACATCAAATGTTTGCTCAGACCTCCCAAGTTGGCGAGGAGATGGGAGACCTAATACATATCTTCTGGTCCTGCCAGAGGAGTTGCCACTTCTGGACAGAGGTAGGGAATCATATCAAACAGCTTACAGGAGTAGATGTTCAAGACAACCTGGCTGCCTGTCTCCTACATGTCTTCGGCCTCGCTAGGAAGCGTTTCAAGAATTCGCTTTTATTCCACTTGCCTAATTTCGGTGAAATTGTGCATTCCGGCAAGACAGGGGACTAAATACAATCTGTTAAAAATAATTACCTTTTTATTGCCGTCTGTCCTGGAGATACAACAGGAAGTGAAAGGAAATCTTTCAAATATGAGGCGAAATCCAACCTTTGTCTGTTGCCAGCAAAACTCCTGCCCCCACTGAGGAATTTCCTTTCATCTTTTTGTTCCAGAGGCAATAGTCACCAGCACCAGGTTCACTTTATTGTAGTACTTTCCAGTAGCAAATGCTACCTCTCTTCCTCTTCCTTGCCACTCCGTTCAGCACCTAGGCCTAGGGGAAGGTTGGTGCCTTTTTTATGATAAAATACCAGCCTAAAGATCTACAGTATATCCAAATAATACCACTGGCAACCAGTCTCATTTTTATAAAAATATGACACATCCTACAGCACACAGGCATTTACATTCAGAGGACACACATTTATTTATTTTTTTGCAATATCAGTATTGTAGCAAGTATTGTTAGAAGAGTGTGGTAGCCACATGGTGGAATTTTAAATCCTGTCCTGTAATTTCAGAGACATTCTTCTTACATGTAATGCAATGATGTCCACATGTAATTGCAAATTGCAAATTGTGATCTGGAGATCTGCTATCTAGCCAATCAAGGTGGCTTAGTGAACAGTAACTTATAGGAGTCTATTACAGGCCCCTGACAAATCCTTAGCATACATGGGCCATAATAAAAAAAGCTTTAAAGGAGAACTATGAGGTGAGTGATTTTCACTCAGCCTCATAGTTCTAGCCGACCTGTGACAATGGAACTGTTACACGTCGGCTCAGTAGATTGGGAAGTGAGCGAACACATACCGGCGTTCGCTCACTTCTCGATCCTGTCACGGCTCTCTGCCGTGACAGGGGAGGGGCTGGATTCCCCCCTCCCCGCTCCGATCCTCCAGCGCTGACTGGCAGAACGGACGGGGAGGGGATGGGAACAGCTGGCTCTGCCTCTAGATAGGCAGAGCCAGCTGTCACTCACGCAGCTGGGCGGATCCAGACATAATTGTCGGGATCCGCTTCAGCTGCGGCGTCTCAGTATACCGCGAGTTGTAGCTCGCTGTATACTGAGCCTAGGGTGACGGGAGGACGCTAGTTTGTGTTGTCCCGTTACCCTAAGGAGAACTATGGGAAAAAGCCCTAACCCCATAGTTCTCCTTTTAAAAGCATGGCAACTCAGAAATATGGAAGCTCTTAGCACATGTCACACAATGCTCTAACAATATGCAAAGGGTTACAGAAAAGTTACATAGTTACATACCTTTGTGTGTGTATATGAATCCCTGTGTGGTCTAGTTTTTAAGAGTACCTGTATCCCTGTATGTTGTGGTCTCTGAGGAAGGTATCTAAATGCTTTTTGAATGATTCAATACTCTTTGGTGATACCATTGCTTGTGGCAGTGAGTTCCAGATGTTAACCGCTCTAACGGGAAAAAAGTCCCTACGTCCCTTGTGGTTAAATCTTTTCCCCATCAGTTTTAGTTGGTGGCCTCTAGTCCTTGTTACGGAGTTTACAGTAAAACGTTTATTGCAGATGTTGCCATCACCCCTAAACATTTTGTACATCAAAATCATGTCTCCTCTTAGACTCCTCACTTCTAGTGTGAACAAGTTTCAATTTAGTAGCCTTGTCTCATAGCTCAGGTCCTCCAGACCCTTAATTAGTTTAGTTGCCCATCTCTGGACTCTCTCCAGCTTAAGGACATCCTTTCTGTGGATGGTGACCAAAACTGGACCGCATACTCCAGATGAGGCGGAACCAGCAATCTATAAAGTGGCAAAATGATTGCTTTGTCTCTACAGTACATTCCCCTTTTAATACAAGACAGTACTCTGCTCGCTTTGTTTGCCGCAGCCTGGCATTGCAAGCTATTGTTCAATCTGTGGTCCACTATGACCCCCAGATCTTTTTCCATTTCTGACATACTCATTAATATGTATTCCTCTTGCCTGTTTTTTTACCCTAAAATTATTATTTTATATTTTTCAACATTAAACCTCATCTGCCATGTAGTTGCCCACTCCCCTATTTTATCCAGGTCCCTCTGCGTTGCTATAGTGTCTACGTCCGTGTCTATGACCCTCCCAATTTTAGTATCATCTGCAAACACATGGCTATTAACACCTTCCCCGATATTGTTAATAAACAGGTTAAACAGTATTGGGCCTTGCATAGAACCTTGAGGCACGCCACTCTCAACCATGGACCAGTCTGAAAAAGAGCCAATTATCAATACTCTCTGGGTGCGGTCCTATAGCCAGTTCTCTATCCATGTACACACCATTTCATCTATGCCCATAGACCTCAGCTTGTGTACTAAGCGTGTACGTGGTACTGGGTCAAAAGCTTTGGCAAAATCCAGATACACTACATCCACCGGCCTCCCTCTATCCAGATCTCTACTCACCTCTTCATAGAATGTCAGTAGGTTGGTCTGGCAAGAACGGTCATTCCTAAATCCATGCTGATTATCACTTATAATACCATTGCCACAATCAAAATCCCCTAAATAGTCCTTTATCATTCCCTCTAACAGTTTGCATACTATTGATGTTAGACTGACTGGTCTGTAGTTCCCAGGTTGGCATCTTGAACCTTTTTTTGAATATTGGTACTACTGTAGCCTTCCGCCAGTCACTTGGTACCTTACCAGTTATTATGGAGTCCTTGAAAATTAGGAATAATGGTCTCCCTATAACCTGGCTGAGTTCTTTAAGTACCTTTTGGTGCATGTTATCTGGTCCTAATGATTTATTTGCATTATTTTTTTAAGCCTTTGTTGTACCCCAGTTACTGTCAACCACTGCGGTGTTTTACGCACTGAGCAACTCACATTCTTATCTCCATTAAACCCGTCACTCTCCTGAGTGTATACCGAGGAGACAAATCAATTCAATACCTCAACCTTTTTCCATGTCTTTCGTGACTAATCTCCCGTTTTCGTCTTTTATTGGCCAACCTGCTCTTTCTTTACCCTTTTACTGTTTATATACTGGAAGAATTTTTTGGGGTTCTTTTTACTGACTGTGTCAATATGCTTTTCATAATCTATTTTAGCCGCCCGGATTTCATGTTTACATCTCTTGTTGCATTCCTTGTAGTTCTGGAATGCCAATGCAGTCCTCTCCATCTTCTATTTTATAAATGCCAGCTTCTTTTCTTTGATGTGTTGTCTTACTGTTTTATTTAGCCGTGCAGGCTTAGTTCTTGATCTTTTATTTTTGTTTCCCAATGGCATGCATTTTGCAATAGCATTGTGTAATGTGTTCTTAAAACAATCCCACTTCTGGTCAGTGTTCAGTGTTAGAAATATGTTGTCCCAATTAGTGTTGCATACTATCTGACGCAGCTTATGGAAGTTTGCCTCTCTGAAGTTTAGTGTTCTTGTCAGACCAACATACTTCTCTTTTCTGTATCCAACATTAAAAGTGATCATCCTGTGATCACCATTACCCAATGTATCCCTAATCATTATGTCCCCAACATTATTAGAGATTATTAAGTCTAGTATTGCATTCTTCCTGGTTGGGACATCAACCATCTGATCCAAGAAAGTGTCCCTTAACAGGTTCAGAAAACGGCCAGCCCTTATAGAATGCGAGGTTCCGGGGGCGTGGTCTGGCCGCTTGATCTGTGAGCGGCGGCGCCGGATCTAACGAAAACCACGAATTACCTCATATATAGCATCGTCAACCTGCCGGTATAGTCCCGATCGGCTTCCGAATGGCTACAGCGATGTCCAAAGATAAAAATAAGTCCAAAGGCCATAAGAAACTGACGGATTTCTATCCGAGGCCTGGACAGAAAAAAAGTCAAAATGGCGCCGGTGGGAAGTGCGTCACAGTGCCCCCTATCACTCCTTCTCCCTGCAGCACCGACTCTGACATGGAGGAGAACTGCAGCAATGATAGAAATCGTATGCAGGATTTATCTAAGAGACCTGCCAGCTCACCCTTAAGCTTTCCTCACACTAAAGCACCAGTGACTAAAAAACAATCTATAGTATCTGGTCCAGCCAGCCCAGTCATCACTCCATTACAGGATCTTCCTGCTACTGACACCCCAGCTTCTGAGACTTACATTAAGAATGTGTTAATGTCACTGAGATCAGAATTTCAGCAGGACATCCAGTCCTCTCTTTCTGGATTGCAATCCCAAATATTTGAATTGGGTTCTCGTACTGACAAAGTGGAATCTCTCTTTAATGACTATGCCTCTGCTCATAATGACGCCCACCTCCTGGAACTTGCTACTTGATCCTGATCCTCAAGATCCTGTGATTTCTATCAGAATGCACACAGTCAGGTTACCTTGTTCTTTTTCGTTTGTTATCATTATTGTGTGATAACTGTTCTCTTAGCTTGGTACAAGCACAATTTGGTTTTTATTTATGTATTGTTTTGTTTGTTATGTGATTACCAGCTGTTTTGGTATATTCTGATTATTTCTCTTATTGCTACTAAGCTCACATGCTTCCAGGTCTGGTGCACTTTCTACTGCCTTCAGTTCCTTTTTATTATTCCGCTACATCTCTGGGCATTATATAGTCACAAATGTCCTTAAAAGTTACCTCACTTAATGCTAAAGGTCTTAACAGCCCAAATAAAAGGGCTATGCTTTGGAAAGAGGCGTTATCCCTACATAGTGATATTCTCTGTGTGCAGGAGACCCACTTTTGTATAGATAACCCTCCTATCTGCAAGCATCGTGAGTCCCATTATTTTTTTGCTCACTCTGATAAAAAAAACAAGGGTGTCATGATAGCCATTGCGAAATCAGTCGCCTTCCAACAACATGATTTGCTGGTTGACTCAGATGGTAGGTTCATTGTTTTAGTAGCTACGATCAATGGCTGCCTTTTAACCATAGTAAATGTCTATGCCCCTAATACTTACCAGAAAAAATTTCTCTCTGCAGTGATGAGGTCAGTCTCTGACGTGCTGCAATTGTCACCTTATCATATGCGGTGACTTCAATGAGGTACTTGACCCCACACTTGACTCCTCCAATACTAAACGGAAACGCAACACTTACCTCCCCTCTTTCCTCCGCTCTAATGATCTACATGATGCCTGGAGATGCGTACATGGCAGTGAGAAAGATTACACCTTTTTCTCTTATACGCAAAACTCTTATTCCAGACTGGACATGTTCTTAGTGGACAAAACCTACTTTTAAACATGTTTTAAAAGCTGACATTGGTTTAATCACGTGGTCTGACCATGCTCCGGTTTCACTATGCATATTTCCTGCAACTGCCCCCCGCCTCTCCACATCATGGAGCTTGAATTCTAGTCTCCTTTCCCATCCTGAACGTAGACTCTATGTCCAGACTGAAATTGATGCATTCTTTGACATTAACACCTTTTCTGCTAGTAACCACACAGTAGTGTGGAATGCGCATAAAGCCTTCATTAGAGGGCTACTGATGAAATTGGGAGCACAAGAGAAAAAGAAACGTAACAAAACACTACTCTCTCTATTAGCCCAAATCTGAACCCTTGAAGAGTCTAAGAAAAAAAATCCAGCTCCGTCTGCCTCTTCCACTTTAAGATCCCTTCGCCACGAACTGAGTTTGCTCTTAACCTCACAATATGATTTTAAGATCAAACGACTTAAGTTGAAATACTACTCTCAGGGCAACAAAGCAGGTACATTTATAGCCCAACAATTTAGAAGGAGGCTTCTAGAATCCCTTACATGACCAACCACGCGGGTAGAAGGCTTTCCAACCCTCTTGGTATAGCCAACCAATTTAGTGACTTCTACTCCTCATTATACAATCTAAAGGACTCCCAAACCTCCCTGCCGCCCACCACCTCTGACATCCAATCCTTCTTGGACTCAGTAAAGTTACCCTCTATTTCACCCGAACTAACACACTTCCTACAATCCCCGTTTGAGGTTAAGGAGGTCTTGAAAGTTATTTTGGACTTGCCTCTACATAAAGCCCCGGGCCCTGATAGATACAGTGCGGAATATTATAAAACTTTCTCTTCCATCTTGGCCCCTCACTTATGTATCATTGCTAACGAAGCGGCAGCTGCGGGTTCTTTCCCTAAAGAATCCCTTGAAGGCACCATCATTACGATTCCTAAACCTGACAAACCTACGGATGACCCAGCCAATTTCCGCCCTATCTCGTTACTCAACACAGACGTTAAAATTTATGCTAAGCTTATTGCTAATCGACTATTACGGGTGCTTCCTGGTCTGATTCATCCGGATCAGGTGGGATTTGTGTATGGCCGACAAGCTCCAGATGGGACTAGGCGTATGATTGATCTTCTACAAATCGCAAAGCGATCGGGAGAGCCTTCTCTGCTTCTTTCCTTTGATGCAGAGAAGGCCTTTGACTACGGTTGGAATGCTCCGTCCGGGTTTCATGGCAGCAGAAACCCGGACACAAGATGTCAGGCAGACAGGGGCAACCAAAATTAAGATAGGGACTACTAGCCCACCCTCTGAAAATAGTCTCAACTGTGATATTTACATATGAATTTACATTTACATAAGCAAGGACTTGTTCTCCCCAAAAAATGTCCGCGTGTCGCTCGAGTGTGTTCGGGTTTTGCTTGAAGAAAAGGTGGCGACCCTACCTTTGACAGAGTACATTGGGGGTACATGAGAGCTGTATTGCATAAATTCGGTATTGTGGGTTTCTTGGACTCAGCCATTGATGCTCTGTACTCACAACCCAGTGCGAGAGTAAGAACATCGGGACTACTGTCCAGTTTTTACCACCAAACTTTTTCAAATTACTAATGGTACTCGACAGGGCTGCCCTCTGTCCCCCTTGATCTTTGCACTATTGATGGAGCCCTTGGCTGCTGCTATCCGTGAGAGTACCGATGTATGCGGAATATCTGCTGGCCAACAAACACACAAAATAGGGTTATATGCAGATGATGTCATAATCTCTATGGCTGATCCCCTGACCTCATTACCAGCGGTTATGGAAATCCTCATGAGATTCAGCAAAGCTTCCTTGTATAAAACCAATCACTCTAAATCCCACATGTTGGCCATCAATATTCCGTCTACTACTAAATCCATTATTACTGCTAACTCCCCATTCTCCTGGGCTCCCTCTCACACCCTCCCATACTTGGGAATTACCCCTAGCTCCAACCTCTTTAATTATAGCTATACTCCACTCCTGCTTAAAGTGTCCAGGATATGCAGGGAATTGAACAGACCTACTGTTTCTTGGGCAGGAAGGATTAACCTTCTTAAAATGTTTGTTCTTCCTCATATCTTATATGTTCCGAGCTCTGCCTATTCCCCTTTTGCCTTCTTATCTAAAAAAACTGCAGAATATCCTTGAGACTTTTATATGGAATGGTAAGAAACACAGAATATCAAGACTCTGCCTTCACACACCTAGAGCCTACGCAGGTAAGGGAGCCCCTGATATCGCTAAATACTATAGAGCAAATTTGTTGGCTCAAGCTAAGTTCTGGTGGTCACCTCACCCTGACAAATTATGGTCCCAAATTGAAAGTGCTGCCTTACATAAAAACCTCAAACTTCTATTATGCTCCTCCATTCTCAACAACCCCCCCACTAAAGGTTTCCTAGACACAGTTACAGCAACACTACGCGTCTGGCATTCCTTTGGCTTTCCGTCACGTCTAGGTAGCGAATCCCTTCTTAGACACATACCTTTGCTCACTTTGGAGCTTGTCTTAGATGACATGCAACTTCTGAGCTGGGAAAGTTTGGGGCTTACCCATATGAATGCTTTATATGCTGATCACCACATACTATCATTTGATGAGCTGCGTAGCAAATATGCCCTTCCAGCCCGAGATTTCTACAAATACCTCCGTATAAGACATTATCTGCAATCTGTAAGTGTTACTGGAGGAACCCTTCTTAGGAGAGGCATACAGTTTTTTTGCGCTAGTTCTTTGCCCAAAAAGGGGATCTCCTTCTTTTATAATCTACTTAGTGAACCCATAACTCAGGATAAACTACCATCTATGAAGTGGTGGGAGGATGAATTACACTTTTCCATACCCCCGGAACACTGGTATAAAGTGATCTCTTGGCCCTTGAAAACGTCAAAATGTCTGAGCCACTGGGAATCCCTCCAGAAAATTTTACACAAATGGTACTTTACGCCACAGAAGCTCACCAATATGTATCCTTCATCCTCACCGCTTTGCTGGAGGGACTGTGGGAATGTGGGCTCCTTGACACACGTCTGGTGGTCTTGTATCTCCATCAGATCCTTTTGGGGTAACGTCTTCACCTTAATTTCTGAAGTTACTCAGCTCCCCTGTATTGGGTCCCCACAATTTGCCCTCTTGGGGATAGGAATGGATGATTGACCTACAGATTGTAGAACTGTAGTCTCCCACATTCTTATCGCTGCTCGTCTAGCAATAGCACGGGCCTGGAAACAATCGGATCCTCCTTCACTTAGTGTGGTTGTACAAATATTAAACACGCATGCCCACTTTGAATTTTTATTTGCCAAAGCTAATTTGAAAACTCGCACCTTCACCTCACAATGGGCCTGTTGGTTGACAGACACCAGATGCCTGACTCAAGTGACATGACCCCATCTATTGCTCCTGCAGCGACAACTACAGATTCCTGAGTCTGTTTATTACGTATCAGACCTTTGCGATCATTACATATTTTCTTGCGAATATGCGAGGAATACAACTTACACCTACTACCCTATGTCTACGTTGTACCTGGACTTTCTACTAGGAGATATGCTTATGTAAGCCTTCCATTACCTGTTACCTTACTATCTATCTGTTAATGATGCAATGTCATCTCATGCTGATTGTTTTTACATACAATTGTTTAATTGATGATATAACACACACCCACAATTAGTTTACGACTAGCATTTAGGGTCATTCCCGGCTCCTTGGAGATGTGTAGCTGCCAAGCGTGAAATAGCCCCTGCCACAACTGATCGGGTCTGGAGGGAGGGGTGTTGGTCATAGTTTGTCACACCAAGCCTTTGTCACACCAAGCAGCCATGATGTTACACTGATACCCCCTAATGTTTTCCAAAGCCTTAATAAAAACATTTACACTAGTAATAAAACACTACCACACTACATTTCAACGCTCCAGCGATGGTATGTCCCTCGGCATCCTATTGCCCAATACACTGTATAGAAGGTAATGACTCACAGGACTTTAGGTTGCAGGAGGGGGGGAATGAGACTGAAGGGACCAGTCTAAGAACAATCCGGAATCGTGGTTCGGGTGAGTATAACTTTCCCCCCCCACTAGACAAAACGAGCACTTAACCCCTGCAGTGCGAGGGTAGCCCCATTGCAAGGGTTAAGATTTGATTTGCCTGGTGTTCTTCTTTAAAGCAGTCTTATTTAGAGAAGAACTCTGGGCAAAATGTAACCCTTGCAGTGGGCTACCCCCCAAGCTACAAGGGTTTTTAGGTGCTAATATAAAAAGCTTATACTCGCCAGAACCACAGAGCTGGCCAGCTGTCACAAACCTCCCTACAGCCTGTCTCCTTCAGCGATAATACGTCCCTTGACTTCCTCAGGTTCTATACACTGTGCATAGAACAAGATGACCGGAGAATCCTTAGACAGCTGCAGTGGAGGGGAAGCCAGGCTGGAAGGTCGGGTGAGTATAACTTTTTTATTTTAGCACCTAGACAAAAACGGCCAGTTAACCCTTGCAGTGTGACGGTAGCCCCACGGCAAGTGTTAATACAAGTTCTGCTCAAAGTTCTTCTTTAAACATCTTCCCCTCACCTGCTCCCTCTTACACAATTGCAGGTAAAATTTCTTCTTTAAACAGTAAACACCTTTTTTAATTTTTTTATGGCTTCACGTCCTTCATTCTTGCCTAGGCAAGGCTGACAGAATGTCTACGTCACACATCCCATGAGGCATACTGCGAGATCCTGCGCATGCACAGACATACCGTAGGTCTTGTTCCCGTCCCAATGCTGGTTCTCGTTTCGAGATGGCAGCATGGGCCCTGAAATGCGGCGGGGGGATCAGTGGATAACGGCAGCTGGGCAGGCGAGCTTGCAATCTGACCTCAATCCAGTGCACAAGTTAAGTGGGGGTTAAATGCAAATTAAGCCCTGGGGGGATAAAGATCCTCTTAAAACACAAAGTACCTCGAACCAAAGCTGGCCATGCACTACTGTATTTTCTTTGCTCAAATTGCGGGCTGAAGAAAATATAACAGATTCCTCCATCAACGCTTGCAAGTATGAATGGAGGAATCCTTAGCTGTTTTCATGGTATTCTGACAGCGGCTGGAGGCTGCTGTCCGAATACCCAAACAGAGCTGATTGGCTGCAAGCTCCGTTCGGCTGAAGATTTTCCATCTGGATCCTTCCATCTCCACTTTGAAGGATGCCAGCCGAAAGGTTGGCAACAGTGGAACCCACTGTGCGAATTTTGCCCGTTATATCAAGAATCGGACAAAATTTACATACTGTAGTATATGGCCAGCTGAAGGGTCACCATACATGTTACAATCTGACCATACAACAAGCTTCAGATTACCAGAATTATGCAATAAGAGGGAATAGCTAAACTATCAAATTCATTTGTATTCAATCAGCAGACCCTTGTATTGTTAGATCTAAAGGAGGTTGTACAATCTGATTGTAATGTGTGTGCTGAGCTTTCAACTAGACTGGCTTGGAGTAGCAGATGTATCAGGTGACACCTGAAGGGAGACAGCTGCAAATTCTGCATTGATACAATAAAAGTACATTAAAAGTAACAAAAACAAACACAAATAAAGTATGGGACTGATGATAGTGGGCTGCTTTCACTACAGCCAGTAACTTTGCAGTGCCCCCGTCACCAGCCACCAGCTCGATCCCCCTGTACAGGTGCACAGGATAGTCATTTGATATCCAGGCACGCCATTCTTCTGCCGCCTTTCGGGCACAATGCAGAACAATGCTGCCAGCGATCAGCCACATCCCCGCACACAGAAACATGAAGGCTCACCGGTGATGATTGGGTCACTCCGATACTCGGACCGAACCAGGGCTCCTTATTGTCTATGGCAGTAAGGGGGGAGATGAAGTGCCCACCCCCACTCCAGCTTGCACGGTCGGTTTAGAAAAGACGCTTCTCTGTTGCCATGGAGACATCCCAAGCCTGGAGGGTGGAAATCGATCCGCCCATCCCCACTCACTTTGTTCTACTTCGGCTGTAGTTCTCAGCCTCCCTCTAACTTCCACAACTGGAAATGGTTCAGGTTTTACATGGATGACTTTTTACAGGTAGCTAGTATATCTTGCTGCCATCTGATCACGTGCTTGTATTATGTATTTTTATTTATTGCTAAAAAAGTAAATAAATAACGTTCATCTGTTGCAGAAAACTAAACATTCAGCTTCCCCTGTCCCTGTATATTTACCTGGCTGCTGGAAACTCCCTTTACAGTCCCTGTGATGTCACCCACGGAGCCAGGGATGGAATACAGCACCCCATCTCACCTGCTTCCAGAGCCGTCCCTATGGTAATTGTTGCCTGAGGTGATTTAGTTCTAGAAGGGGGGTGCTGACAGGTATTGGTCACTCGCTGGTTCACTTGTCGTCCGAGGGGTTGTTGTGTGGCGGCGGATGCCGGACCACGCTGTCAGGAGCTCTGGAGTCTCGCTCAGCTCACTGACATCATTGGTTGCCAGGAGCTAAGCGGGACGCAAGCCACAGCGTGCCACTCAGCTGTTAGCAACCTGGGATGCTCTGGCCCAGTGGCGTAACCAGAGTTATGGGCTCCCGGGGCAGACATTTTTTTTACGCCCCCCCCCCCCCCACACACACACATATCACCCAGGGAACGGCAATATCTGGTTGTTGTACAGGGGCAATGAGGGCATGCTGGGACTTGTAGTTCCCTAGCTGATATGTTATGAAGCTGTATTCCACCTGAAAGTACTACAATGACATTATAGAACTAAGAATAGAACATAAAATAAAACTTTTTTTTTTTCTAATACTCACCTGATTCCTGGATCCACCAACAAGTGCAGCCTCCCGTCTCCCATGCTGTTAGAAGTTGCATACAGCGTGTGCTGGTTACTACTTAAACCGGCGCGCACAGTGTGCAGCTTCTAAGAATATACGCTATTAGCGTAGCTGTCACTCTCCTGCTGCCCATTCAATGCGCATGTTTGGCGTGACATGCCAAATTAAAATGGCCACACCAAGAAGCATCGTGGCCACAGCAATATGGATGGTTCCTGTTTTTAACACCCCTTTGCCCTGTTTGAACCTAGAGCAGAATGACAACAATGACAGCATGAATTCAGGGGTGGGCAAACTCTGGCTCTCCAGCTGCAGTAGAACAACAAATCCCATGAGGCATTGCAAGATTCTCAGAGCCGCAGGCATGACTCCTAGAGACATATGCATCATGGGATATGAAGTTTCACCACAGCTGGAGGACCAATTTTTGCCCACCTCTGTTTTAGATTTTCTCAACCAAGAGTCTCTCAGCTCTACAGCACTGCCATCTGGCCTTAGGGCAACTCCACAGTTAATATTGTTTTTATGCCTTTCAATTAAAAAAAAAATATATATTACATACATGTAATGTACATTACATAAAAATATGGAGTTCAGCTTTAAGTAGGAATGATATATGTGTTTCAGAAACAGAACCCCACTCTGGCAGCCTTGAAAAGGACCAGAGTTTCAACATCCTGTGTCTGCCCAAAGGATCTAGGCTGCGGCAGCCTTTACAAAGCAATGACAGGCTGACAGGAGCTGTCCGTCACTGTTGGCATGTATCTGCACATCTATTGGTTACCTGTGGGTAAGGACAGATGAGCAGTCCTAAATGCAGACAGATTAAGTCACGTGCCGCTAGCTGCAGGTAAGCCCTGGATATGCAGATACATGTAAACAGTGGCAGTCAACTGCACCGCCTGTCAGCCTGTCATTGCCTTGTGCAAGCTTTCCCGCTGCGGCTGTTCGCATACACCTGTGACCCCAGCGACAGGAACCCACTGTCTGGACCTGTTCAGACATGTAAGGCTGCAACTGCTGGCTGTCAGTGACAGCTGTGGTCTACCAATGAGGCCAGACCTGATTCAATCTACTCCTGGGCCTAGAACACTCCATAGCACTTCATAGTACCAAAAGCATAGGACAGTTGTTGTGGAACTACAAGTCCCATGAGGCATTGCAAGACTGACAGTTACAGGCATGACTCCCAGAGACAGAGGCATGTTGGGATCATTGCTCATAACTATTATAAGTGATCTGTTGCTGCAGAGGTGTTGGCATTATGATCACATCCAAACCTACATGTTGCTACGGAAGTATTAAAGCTGAACTCCAGGAACATCTTTCATTTAAATATATTGTATTCCTCAGAAGCCACAAGTGACATAGATCCACATTGTGTGCACCAAATGCCTTTGCAAACTCATTTATTACATAATAAGTGGCAGTGACATCATCACTGTGCTGCCCATAACCTGAACAGACAGGCAGAGATGTGGAAGGGACCCAGCAGGCCACACCCACTATAGGCTGCCTGCAGGAAAGCACAGAAGGGGGCGGATACAAGACCAGTCACCCTGATCAAGGAGAGAAGGAAGGAAGTTCCTGCACAAAGGCAAAGTTTCACACTGAGTTGCTGCACAGATCTGGAAGACATACACAAAGCACACCAAAGTTCAGTTAAGAATACACATGACTTATATTTAGACAATACTTGTTTATCCCGGAGTCTTTGAATGAATCAGGAAGGTGCCTTGTTCACATTCTGCACTAGGACCCTGTGTCTTTTTGATAGCCTCGTCCAAGCAAGTATCACAATATTAACTGATATCATAACTTGAATTCACGAGCGGATACTGCAAGTTAGAATGTACCATAGTGCCAAGATTTCTGATACACGAAGTGCTGAAGCACTCACTTCTCAAGCATCTCTTTCTATTCTTAGCCACATATCATTTGGGTACTTGCTGTGTAAAATCAGCATGACTTGTACTAATCCTTTGCTCACACCCTCCACTTTTCACTCCCCCCCCCTTCCCTTCTCTTCTCCCAATGCAGTTATAATCTGATCTACTGAAGTACTGGAGAAAGAGGAGGAATTCACAGATCTGCCTAACACGTCCACTTCCTCCGCTCTTAGGAAATCCACCTGCAGCGTTTCGGTTTGATCCGTGCATAAGTCCTGCCTGTTTTCCTATTGTACTGATAAGAATTTTACATTCACAGCAACAAGTGGAAATTCCAAGGGCCGTAGACTGCAGGAGCAAGTTAGAGCTCAACGCACTAGAAAGCCATGCAGCTCGAAAACAGCAAAGAGATCTCATTCTTTGAATGCAATGAACTGAAAAGATAGCCTATTGTAATGGTAAGTCTGGGGGAGAGGGAGAAGAAGCATCATCAATCAAAAACAAACACTACTTTACATGTCAAGCGTTCTGCATGCGCACTTTTCAAAAGTTTGTTGTTTTTGTCTTGTGCAAAGCAAATAGGTTTTTTTTTTTTTTTCTGTGGACCTGCCTTTGGGAGAAAGACTTTTAAATGGAAAGAAGTCGAGAATTATATTTAATCAACTCCTGAGGGCATGAGAGTCAGCTTATGTGGTCGATTGCATTCATTTTCAGGACATCTAATGGAGAATCCTCAAGCCCATAGTCCACCTTCGCAAACTGTCTAAGGACAATGTTGACTGTTTAAAGGCAAAGGACAACATGGACTGGAAAATATCCTCCAACCAGCTGGGGGTTGCTTCCTTATACTTAAAGGTAACTCTTCAAGGTGGAGCTCCATGGGGTTTCGCTCTAAAAGGAGGGCTGGAGACTGGAGAACCTCTAACCATCTCAAAGGTAAGACAGAAGTCAAGTGCTGATTATAGTCTCATTGGTATTGTAATTTACTGTATGTGTCCATTTCTATAGTCAATTGACTACGATCATATATAGAACAACAAACAAATAAAAAGGGATTGAACATGCTAAGACACATATTGTAACATGGGAATAATGTAGTTAAAGGAGAATTGCTGTGAGTGTATATTTTTAGTTCTTATTGCAGTGTTTTACTTCATGCAATTTTTGCTATGACGTTCACATTCTTACTAGATTGCACTTTCACGTTTTTTTTTACTCTGAATCACTTTAAAAGCTGAACTCCAGGTAAAAAGCTAAATACACAGATGAAATACTTGTATCTGCCAGGCATTTACCGGTATAGATCTTCCCATCCAGTCCCAAGGTTTACACAGTTCTGTCCTACAGCACAGCTGTACATGATTTTTTTTCTGCTGCAGATTTTATTTCCCTTTCCCACCCTCACCCTGTGACGGAACAGTGAAATGAGAAGCAGCACACTGATGAGCTCATCTCTCAATCTCACTACTCTCTCCTCCTACTAGCAAGCTCCTTCTTCTGCAGCACACCTAAATGTCTGTTTGTGCTGCTTATCCCTCTCCATTCTCTGCTGTAGAGACTTAACAGGGAACTTGTCTGCTGATTTCATGTCAAATTCAGGTAAATGAAAAAGGAGCTTTTAGCCATAATGTGTTAGTTTGCACAGCTTATTAGTGCATTATGCCAGACTTACCTGTCAAAACAACCCCTCCACTGCTGCACTCCTCCCTTTGTGGTGCTTCCATCTTCGCTTGGTCCTCTTCCAGGTTTTGTGTCTTCAGCCACATGATGGCTGATGATGATTTAACTCCCACACATGATGATGTAACTCCCACACATGCACACGTGAGTTGCTTCATCTCGACATGCCCTTTCATTACTCTAAATATGGGCAGCTCAGTGTACAGATAAAAAAATTACTAAAAAGAAGCTATTATGGCAGAAGAGACTTACACAGTTCTGCCATAAAAAGCCAGCCAATCAGCAATTTTGTTTCTTTACTTTCAGTTTATAAGTGAACATAACTTAATCTTTTCACTAAGTTCAGAAAGCATTATACTCCTTCAGTAAATCAACCTTATAGACTTGTGTGAAGGATAGGTATAGCACAACCATTGTGTAGAACTGTAAAGCAGAAAGAAAAGCCTGCACATGTAGTAAACAAATATGGCTGTTCCCATGTACATATATCATTATAAATTATACTGTATAGAAACAAGGATTTTAAAACATTAGGAAATTCTTTTTTTATTGACATGTATGGCAGAGACGTGAGAGAGAAAGAGAGACTGTCTGTCACTGTGTAAATATGGTACATTACATGGGGAGAGCTGGTTTTGGCAGTAAAAGGATGCCTAGTAGATCATAACAGGTAGCCCAATGGTGGAGTTTGATTAGAGACAAGTGGGTTTTGCCAACAAATGTGATGAGTCTGCAACCAGTCAGGGCTACCCTGTGGAAGCTGTTGCTGCTGAGCAGAATGAGTTAGGACACAATGGGAACTTGTACACAGGCCTGTCTGGCACAAATGGACAGGTACCTGAACCAGATGGAAGTCTGATGTGTATGACAACTGGAGACCTTTGAGAGACAGGGGTAACCTAAACTCTGAAGGTCCCAGTCTGGAGGCTATAAACCTTCTTCATTGTGAATAAGAGTGGTTGGGTATCCTTAAAACCTACCTTGGTGAGTGTGGTGCGTAAATTATCACTTTTCCTAGAGTGTGGCTTTCAGTATTAAAGGCTATGTTTGGAGAACACCTATACTTTTAACATTGGCAGCCCCAATTGGCCCTCCTCACTTCCCCCATGAAAACTATATTCCTAACACAGACCTTAGATTACATAGTCATCCGTAGGTTGGAGCCCATTGAATAGGATGGTTGTCTGATCTAAAGACTGGATTAGGTCAGATAGTTTTGATGGGAAGGTAAAGAGGGCTAGTTAAGGCTAAAATGAATAAATGTATAGCTCTCCTTTCAGAGGTAAATTAAAGGAATTGGCTGAAATTGGAGCAGTTTATGGCCAGCTTTACTCTCTTTTCTGCATGTGCCCAGTTGGGCTACATTATCAAATTGCAGTCTCAGAGGGGTTATCAGTACAAAAAAAATGACTAGTCATTATGGTATTTTTCAGTCAACAGTATTTATTAACCTGGTTGTTATGGTGAGTAATGTTTGTTATTTAGAGAGAAACACTCCATTGAGCTAGGCAGAACCGATACCAATAAACCGTATGTAAGTCTACAGTGTGTGATTTAGTTTGTATTTCCTCAAAGCTTCATTTTATTACTTACAATGTGGCAGTTTCTGGACTGTTTGCAATGAGGCAACATGATACAAGCTAGGCGCTTGTTGGAGACATGTTCAGCGAATTCAAGAACTTTAAGAAGCCTTTTTTTTTCAAATTGAAACGGTATCAGTAATATATTTAGTGCAAGTCAAAATCCAAATTTTTTTCTGAATTTTGAATATCAAAGAACTTTGGGTTCCCTTCCCTTGGCATCATGTAATTGACCTTTTCCAAGTATTTGTTTCAAAGTACAACACTGACACCATGTTGGCATCAGGGAACAAGGTGCATAAGTCACTACTAAATTGCTTTCTCCCATTAGCTCACCCTACAGCAGGGGTGGGCAAACTTTGGCCCTCCAGCTGTTGTGGAACTACAAATCCCATGAGGCATTGCAAGATTCTCACAGCCACAGGCATTAGGGGCAGTGATTCCTTTAGTGATAGTGAAAGTCATCCTCTCTTGTCCCCCTCACACCAGCCACGAAGGTACCGGTAATTGGTTTATTTTTCTTTTTGTACAGTATTATATTACAGTACAGTATTGTAATAATTTTTATATGAATATTTTGGGGTTGTGGAACGAATCATCTGAGTTTCCATTATTTCCTATGTAGAAATTCGCTTTGATATAAGAGTGCTTTGGATTACAAGCATGCTTCCGGATATATATGATATTTATTTCACAAATATATAGTGACAGCAGTGACAGCTAGCTCCGCCCCAACTGTTTTCTATTGGCTGGGCGGTTCTGCTGCCGTAAAAAATAAAAACCCACCGTAGGAATGCATAGCTAGATTCCTATTGGCTATTTCACTTTGCAATAGCCAATAGGAATCTAGCTGTGCATTCCTATGGTGATTTTATTTACTTATTTATTTTTATTCTGATGGCAGCCAACGACTCAGATGTCAGAAGAAAAAAAAAAAAACGAGCAGGGAAAGGTTTACTCTGCTTGCTTGATCGAGCAGAGTGAACCTTTCTGGGAGAAAGTGTTTCTCTCCCAGGCGTCCGGGAGCAGTTTTAGACTCCCAGAGCGTCCGGGAGAGTAATGACAGATGGCGTCCCTGGTTACTAGGTAACCAGGAACGCCATCTGTCATTACAAACTGAGAACACGGAGATGCCGGGTTCTCAGTGTGTAATGACAGCGTCCCTGGTCACCTGGTAACCAGGGACATTGATCTCTCTGCAAGTGGCAGTGGCTCCGCCCAGCTGTCAAAAGCTCGGCCAGCTTCGGCTTTCACCTCCACTCAGTCGAGCCGAGGCATATGCCTTCGGCTCGACTGAGCCGCTCGGCAAATTTCGGGAGCTGTACAGGCTATAGTGAATAGCCCGTACAGCAGCCCTTCAGTTCTACTGAACCGAAGGGGTCCTGGGGCCGAAGCTAGCCGAAGGATCAGTCGAAGCTACGGCTAGATCCTTCGGCAGCTTAGTGAATAGACCCCACTATTTTTTTCTAAAAATACATTTTATCCCTAATTGGAATTCATAGGCATATTTATGAAGCAGATAATGTGAGTTTTACCAGACATTTACTGGTGGTGAGTCAATCACTGTCTTGCATCTGGAAATTCACCTGCAGTGAATCTTTGGTGAATGGCAGATTTATTGTTTTAAAAATATACCTAAAACGCGCGACACAGCAATGCCCGCAAAGGGATGACAAAAAATAGTGCAAGCAATAGTACAGCAGGAAGGCTGTAATTATATGATCCAGTGCATTGCAGCAACTAACAGTGTTGAAATGCACTGGAATTGGTGTGAACAAGCCCTAAAAGCGAAAACATTTTTTTTTTATTTTCTAAATTTTTAAAAAATGTTACATTCTTATTTATATCAAAAAGACATTAAATACAAGTTTTAATACCGTATAAAAAAACAATACACCATAAACAAAAATAACCAAATAGTAATAAAGTAATAAGGTAAAGTTATAAAGTAATAAAAAAAATATATATATAAGTAGAAGAAAAAAAAATACAATACATTTTCCCCTCTTCCCCTCTCAACACACTTGTTGGACACTCAGAATGTTCAAACCGAAAAGTACATATCAGCTGCTAGTTCCCATAATATTACTTAACCATGTTAACCACATAAGCTCGAATCTATAAAATTGATTTCTCAATTGATAAGTATGTTTTTCAAATCTCATATATTTATGAATTTCTGTTTTCCATTTCTCCACAGTATATTGATAACCATTTTTGAACCAGTAATTTACGGGCCAAAAACAATGCACTTGTTACTGCCAAAGATACATTCCCATCTTAAAATACCTGTAAGGGGTTCAAACTCTTGCGATATCTTATTAATGCTATTTAGCATAGTAATTACAGCTGACCAATATGGTTTAGGCTGTGGAGAGGGATCTCCACAGGAGGTGGAGCAAGGTGCCCTTGTGGGTGATGACTTTTAGGAGAATTGGGACTTGCTCTCAGACTCTGTTTAAAAAGGAATTCTGGGGTTCGGTAGACTCTATGAATAATATACAGTTGGGTCAACTTATGTGATGGCTGCATGTCACATTTTGTCTGGTCTGAATACGATCCGGAAACGCACGAACGCGTCAAAAACGAACCGCACTGCAGCTAACATACTGACAGCCCCACTCCCAGCAAAAAAAAACTGGAACGCGTCAAAAATGTGTCAAAAACAAGTCAAAAACGCACTGCACGCATAGCACTGCCCCTGCAGATCTGCTCCAGATCTGGACCAGAAAATGGTGTGAACAAGTCCTTAAAGGGATATTTCTCAAGAAACTTTTTATTATCTGCATAGAAATCTGTGAAATCAGGCCCTTTGTCTTGATAGCTTTAACCACCTTTTCTAGCATTGTAGATGTGGAGAATATAATTGGGCAAGTACCAAATTGTTTATAAATTGCATGTCTAAATTGTAACTATTGGAAAAATCTTCTTGGGTCTAAGGAAAATTCCAAATAGAATTGTTGATAGGATTTCAAATGACCTCCCTAATTCCAGCTTGTTTCCACCTCTTAAAACCTTGCAGTTGAAATATCTCTGGAAATAGTTTATTACCCCAAAGTAGGGTGTATTTAGTATATTGTGAAATCTCTAACATTTTCTTTATTATACCCCATACCTTCCCAATCAACTTTATTGTAGGCAGTTGGTTAAAGTTACGTTTATAAGTTGATGTTTCTAATACATGTAAAGGAGATAAATCTCTAGATAATAAAGATAGTATTCTATAAGGTCATTTAGAAAAACTGTCCTTACCCCAACCTGCCAGTTGTAGTTGTGCTGCCAAAAAAATACAATTTAGGATTTGGGACAGCAGGGCCTCCGCGGTGTTTAATGTATTGTAAATATTCCAAAGTCTTGGTTTTTTCCCCTTCCAAAGAAGTTGCCTAAATATATTGTTGAATATTAGAATAGCTTAGTGTGTGGGTCAGGAGCATCACACCCCTAAAATCAATTAACGAATCACCAAACTTTCTGGAATCAATTACCCATACAGTATACAGAAGGGGACTTTTAATTGACGTTAATGAACTAGAACACGCAACAATATTCCTCATAAAATCATCTCATATTTAATCATTCCAACAGCGTTAAAAAACAAACTATAACAAAAAATGCATAAAAATTAGGGTAAAAAAAGAACAGAAACACAGAGTATATACATAAACTGCCCAGGACCATGAACTAAATTAAATCATATCATTGCTGTCTTGGGTCCGCATCTGTAGGTCTATCTATTTTCTGAAGCACACTTGTATTATGTATTTGGTTTTGCATAAGGATACCATCTTGAAATATATACTGTATATATTTTTTGGCATGTTCTTATTTTTCTACAAACTCCTTTTCAGTGAAAACCCTCCCTCTCCTGAGGAAGCTTGAATGTGAAATGCGTTGAGAATTAGGACCCACGTTGATCTATCTTTACTTTGGAACATTTGTTTTTGTGAAGAAATAACTTACTGGACAATACTATGGATGAATATTTGATATAGTTCACGGTCCTGGGATTGTCATGTATATATGTTTCCCCAAGCCCAAATTTTTCCAATAACCCCACTCTACGCTGTCAAAAGCCTTCACGGCATCCAATGCCAACAACACCATTCTACTGGTGAATCTATAGGAACCTGTATATTTAAAAAAGTATGTCTTATATTAGTTGAAGTGAAAGAATTAGGCATAAACCCAGTCTGATCTGGATGTAAAAACATTTTCTTAGTTGTGTATTGAGTGTTAAGGTGTTAGAACCATGGTCAGTTTTCTTCTAGTTGTATGTGTCCCTGCAGGGAAGATTTGCTCTCCCAGTTTGTCATGGTGACTACTGACACCAGGACTGAAAGTAAGAGAAAATCCAAAATTTTGACTTGGCACTGGAAAAAATAGAGAGGAAATATTCTACTGTGGACGTGTGTACCAGTGACAATTGTGGAGATTTCTTTTCATTTCACATTGTGTGTATAGGACAGGAAGTGAGGGGAAATCTCTTGAATGGGACACAGGTGGCAAATAGTTACAGGGTTTTAACCATTTCCTATTCTATCCAAAGTAAAAAAATGGTAGTTTAGATATAAGTTAATATAGTGCTGTAAGAACAGAGCAGGCAAGCAGGGGGTGAGGGGGATTCAGAGTCACTCCACTGACTCATTCAGTTGTGGGTGTAAATCTATACTTAAGCTATTTTCCTCTGTAAACCACGGGCCTTTTTTGCAGGAAAGCTGCCAAGGTCAGTCTGATAAACATGTGAAAAGAAAAATCCTCCTGGCTGGAAGTATAAATAAGCAGCATTTTGTATTTACTTGATTTAAAAATATTTTATAAATGGTAATCCTTTAGTCCTGCACATAGTGCTTGGAGAAATAATGTAGTTACATAAGCATTATGCATTCCCTTTAAAGAGAAAGCCAACATGTTTCGTGTCAGTGAGCTAACTGAAAATAAAGAAGTATGTTCTGATGCATTCATCTCTCTTGTCACTCCACTATTGTTGCTCCTCCTTGTGCGTTCTTCCATTTGCAATGGATTGCACAAATAATTTATTTTGACATTCTAACTTTAACCTACAAAGCTCTCTCTGATCTGCCTTTGCATACATTAATTCACTAAGTTCCAGATACCATTGCAAACACATCACTTTGCATGCACTCTTCTTTTCACACTCATGGATCCAAGACTTTTCACAAGCCTCTTCTTTTTTTAAAATTCTTTTCTATATGATGCCCTGCACTCTCCAGTCCTTAAAACCTCCAAGGGCACCTTTACGACACACCTATTCAGACAAGCATATGTCTTATATCCCCTTCAAATTATTTAAAAAAACAGCCTGTAAAAGAAGAGAAACAGTTACCTATTCCACTGCCCATGCCTTCAGTCTTTGCTCTCTCATAAAACGACACCAGCCAACGAATCTTCAGCATCTGACACTTCAGAGTGTGTCAGATGCCTGGGTCTGCCTATGTGTGTTGTGACTCCAGCCGCAACACTTGTGTGCCCCAGGTTGTAAACCACAATAAAATACTATACTGAAAATGTAATTTGTTCTCACACAACTACTTGTTTATACTTGGTATTATTCATTTTAAAGCATATAAAGTAGGCAAGCTTTGCTATTCTTCTTTTCTATATAGGAAGTATAAAATGGCTCAGGTGTTCAGGCGGCCATCCAATGCATAATACATAGAAATTCTCCTTCAGTAGTAAACGTATCAAATACTACTATATAACATTTATTTCAGCACACAAAAGGGACCACAAACAAATAACAGGTGCAGTTCTAGCAAAATGGTCTTGTACAGATTTGAGCACACATGCAGATACATGCAATCTTTGTACATCTGTGTCTACACTATATGGCAAAAAGCTTGTGGACACATGTCAGTTTGTTGAGCATTTAATTTGAAAACTTGACCTGGCCAGCTGGAAGCACTTTTGTAGGTCCGTATGCCATACGTCCATGGCAGCGAAAGGGTTAATATTAAGTTGCCCTTTCACCACCACCTTTTGTGACTAAAACAGTCTCCACTCTTTTGAGAAAACCATATTATTCACAATATTTTGAAGTGTCTGTAGGAATTTGTGCCCATTGAGCTAAAATAACATTTGTTAGCTGAGGTACAGATGCTGGGCAAGAAGACCTGGCTTGAAGTTGGCATTACAGTTCATGCCAAAGATGTTCAGTAGAGTTGAGGTCAGGGCTCTGTGCAGGCCACTGAATTTTCCTCCACAACAAACTCATAAAGACGTGCCTTTATGGGCTTTGCTTTGCACACCTGCATTCAATCATTTAGAGGGGTGCTCCCATCGTATTCACCATGTAGTTGTGTACAATCACACCTTTTGTATTAAGCTCCATACCCACATGTTTTTGTATATATATACAGTTGTGTGAAAAAGTGTTGGCCCCCTTCCTGATTTTTCATTGTTTTGCACGTTTGTCACACTTTAATGTTTCAGATCATCAAACAAATTTAAATATTAGTCAAAGATAACACAAGTAAACACAACATGCAGTTTTTAAAGGAAGGTTTTTATTATTAAGGGAAAACAAAATCCAAACCCACATGGCCCTGTGTGAAAAAGTGTTTGCCCCCTAAACCTAATAACTGGTTGGGCCACCCTTAGCAGCAAGAACTGCAATTAAGCGTTTGCGATAACTTGCAATGAGTCTGTTACAGCGCTGTGCAGGAATTTTGGTCCACTCATCTTTGCAGAATTGTTGTAATTCAGCCACATTGGAAGGTTTTCGAGCATGAACCGCCTTTTTAAGGTCATGCCACAGCATCTCAATAGGATTAAGGTCAGGACTTTGACTAGGCCACTCCAAAGTCTTCATTTTGTTTTTCTTCAGCCATTCAGAGGTGGACTTGCTGGTGTGTTTTGGATCATTGTCCTGCTGCAGAACCCAAGTTCGCTTCAGCTTGAGGTCACGAACAGATGGCCGCACATTATCCTTCAGGATTTTTTGGTAGACAGCAGAATTCATGGTCCCATTTATCACAGCAAGTCTTTCAGGTCCTGAAGCAGCAAAACAGCCCCAGACCATCACACTACCACCACATTTTACTGTTGGAATGATGTTCTTTTTCTGAAATGAGGTGTTACTCTTACGCCAGATGTAATGGGACACACACCTTCCAAAAAGTTCAACTTTTGTCTCGTCAGTCCACAGAGTATTTTCCCAAAAGTCTTGGGGATCATCAAGATGTTTTCTGGCATAACGGAGACAAGCTTATATGTTCTTTTTGCTCAGCAGCGGTGTTCGTCTTGGAACTCTGCCATGCAGGCCATTTTTGACCAGTCTCTTGCTTATGGTGGGATCATGAACACTGACCTGAAGTGAGGCAAGTGAGGCCTGCAGTTCTTTGGATGTTGTTGTGGGGTCTTTTGTGACCTCTTGGATGAGTCGTCATTGCGCTCTTGGGGTAATTTTGGTTGGCCGCCCACTCCTGGGAAGGTTCACCACTGTTCCACATTTTCCCCATTTGTGGATAATGGCTCTCACTGTGGTTCGCTCGAGTCCCAAAGCTTTAGAAATGGCTTTATAACCTTTTCCAGACTGATAGATCTCAATTACTTTCTTTCTCATTTGTTCCTGGATTTCTTTGGATCTCGGCATGATATGTAGCTTTTGAGGATCTTTCGGTCTACTTCACTTTGTCAGTCAAGTCTTATTTAAGTGATTTCTTGATTGCAAACAGGTGTGGCAGTAATCAGGCCTGGGTGTGGCTAGAGAAATTGAACTGTGATAAACCAGAGTTAGGTTATGTTTTAACAGTGGGGGCAAACACTTTCTCACACATGACCATGTGGGTTTGGATTTTGTTTTCCCTTAATAATAAAAACCTTCCTTTAAAAACTGCATGTTGCGTTTACTTGTGTTATCTTTGACTTATATTTAAGTTTGTTTGATGATTTGAAACATTAAAGTGTGACAAACGTGCAAAACAATGAAAAGTCAGGAAGGGGGCCAACACTTTTTCACACAACTGTATACCATGAACAAAATTTGGGTTGGGACACTTTGCACTCCTGATTTAAATCATTAGGGTATCTTAATTTTTCATAACCTGACCACCATGCCGCAAATCAACATGAACTTAATCATATGAGACACAGTATTATAAATGATTATAGTTTGAAGATTGAGATGCTGTTGATGTGGTTCGGGAAACAGAAATCCTTTTAGAAATAATTAGTGTATTTCCACTTTTGCGGCCAAATTGGCATAACACCAATTTTATATTTGTTACATGTTCTCATTCACATAGCATAAAACTTAAAAGAAAAAAAATAAATTGCTGCTTGGATAAAATACGCTCTAAGAAAAGTTTTTCTCTGTACTGAATCTTCCCCCTGGAATATAAGGGGGATGAGTAGGGTAATGTTTACGATAATTCATCATGTCTGTACTGTGATGGCAGACATCGTTATCAGTTGTAAACTAGATTTGAACACTGCCTGTCCTAACAAAGGGTTAAAGGTCTAGATACTTGGATTCTTTTATTGCATGTTAATGAGGAGGATCTCAGTCTATCTGTAGTCTTTCTATAAAGCTTGGTATACACGGTTATATTTTCTTCATTCATCCTGTGGGCTCAACAAAGAAAATATAACCGATTTCTCCATCAAAGCTTATGAGCGAGGTTGTTGGAATCTCCTGCTGTTCCATTTTATGCGGCGGCCACTGTCAGAATACCCAAATGGAGCTTGTAGCTGATTGGCTGCAATCTCTGCTGGCCAATCATTTTCCAACTTAGTCCTTCAATCAGTTGTTTGAAGGATGCCAGGCGAAGGATGAACAGGGATTGGCATAAATCATCAGCAGGAGAGACACCAGACTTGCTCCTGAGGTCCACTATGTTTCAGGCACCTCCAGCAGCCATCAGCTTCCCTGGCTCTCCTCCTCTGATAACAGCAGAAGCCTCCTCTAGACTTGAGGCCTAGCAGAGCCTTTCCCACACTCCAGTATTCCCACCCCCAGGCCTCAGGCCAAGCCTGGGGGGCAGGCTGGACAAGGCAGCTTGGCAAGTCTAGCAATAGTTTAGCAAGTCAATTTATAGCTTGCAGCTCAATTGCTTGCTATCTGGGTGGTTGAAAGAACCCCAGTAATTGGCTGGTGAACTGCACACACACACTCACAGTGTTCTTCATTGGATGTCTCACACTGCAACAAAGTCACACTCCACTCAGTCAGGTATAATCAATGCCAGAACGCCTGGCTTTAACCAGATAAATGCCAACTATAATCCAGCGAGGCTGACTACAGCTCTGGCAATCACTAAATTTCTAGTAGCCACCTCACAAAAGGTGATGGGGGCTACACTAGCAATAAAGTGTATGCAGAGCCAAACATTTTTGTTCAGTTTTGTATTGAGTAGAAAAGAGATAAAATCCTTGCCAGGTAATTTTTTTGCTGTCTCTGTCCTTCCCCCCAGCGTCCTGGTCACTAGAACAAATGCCCCTAATGGAAGATTTCCCTTCACCTATTGTTCAGGTGACAACTGTAAAGGTTTTAGATTTCCCATCACTTTTTGTCTCCATGGCAGTGGTCACCAGGACAAATAAACAAAATAAAATGAAAACCTGATAGAGGTTCTAATCCTTCTCTACATACACTCTATTGCCATAATATAATTTTTAATAATGCTGCTATATGGCATTATGTTATTTATGCTGTGCAAAATTATAATGGGATAGTGAAATGTCTTCTCTGTGTACAGCAGGGGGTGTATGAGTTTGGCATTTCAGCAGCAAATACAATGGAATCCTGTGAACGCCTGCTATTGGCCTCCAGAATGACAGCAATTGGGCTCATTCATAGGCCTTTGCTTACTGTGCTCGGAATGTGTAGAGCTATTCTGCTTTTACTGAATGTTAATTTGTTGACTTTCAAACTATTTTCAGTATACAGCGCAGTTCTCATTTTCATTTAAAAAAAAAAATAATAGCAGTACCACGTCCATACAATGCTGATAAAATTGAATTTTGACTGGCAAACAACTATGGTAATTACTGAGAAATATCATTACTTCAGCATCCGAGTCTTTTATTGCACAGCCTATTATTGCAGGGGAACAGAAAAGATTTGAACATTACTGAAGGTTTTGGCCTAATTGTTCTTTCAAAATGCTGAGGTCTCCAGCTGAGAAATTTGGGATTTAAAAAAAGCTTGAAAGAACACAATACAGGTTCTGTGCAGATTGTCCGATAGAATGTTATTAGGGTAACTTGTTCCGTTCCTAAGTAATCTCACACCCATTGTACTGTACATAGTTAAAATAAGTATTTTTAGGAGGTGATTAAAGGTATAGAAGCCAAAGAAATGTGTTTCAATATTCATACCATTGTATACTAGTTATAAAGGCAGATTACAGGCAAGGATAATGTGCAGAGTTGCCTTTATTTCACACAGATAAGATAAAGCCTCCCAGACTAAAAATAAATGGGTGGTTAGGTACTATAAAACTTTAGTCTTCATTCCCATACTTTAAATTGTAAATCTTTCTAAAAGTACAATCTACATTGCAATAAATGCATCAAGCCAAGTGTATTAAAAGTTTGTACACCAGCAGCAAGTTTTAAAAAATACTGTTGATGTGCTTACTGATTATTTATTCCTTACTGTACCATTTCTAATAGATTTTTACATGATTTGGAACATTTATACTGCATTTTGGATTGAGCGTTTATATAGATTTTTAATGAAAAGCTGAACTGTGCAAGCTGTGCCCAAGGACCTACAAGCAAATGAGATAGGATTAGCTACCAGCATTTTTTCCCCATTACTGACTTATCAGGGTTTGTTCTGGGCTATTTGTCTGTGTGGAGAAATAGAGATCCCAAAAAGGATAGTAAACATCAAACTACCAATTTTCAAAATAGTATACATTTATACTATTTTGAAAATTGATAGTTTGATGTTTACTATTATTTTGTCTGTGAGATTTATATATAAAAGAGCAAAAAGTTTCCCAGCACACTCACCAGCCAGCATGCAAAAAAAAACCTGTCTAACCACCAAGGTTAAAAACAGAAGTTTTAGATACACGTCTTCTGCAGAATATGTGAAAGCCGCACTGCCTCGTCAAGTCTCCCCTAGTGCGGTCCTAACTCTAGCCTATGAGAGTTGCCACGGAACATGGATATATTGAATCGCAGCTGCGGAACTCACACTGGAACTGGTTATGCGGAGGTGGTTCAGTGAGCGGTTCCCCAGTACACTTAGTGCGGTGGGGAGACCGTACGCATCATACACCACCCGCTAATGAACTAAAACTACTGGTCTCTTCTGGGTAGGGCAGACCCAGGAGTATCTTTGAGAGGTACGATTCAGGTAGTTTACTATAATCTATATAACTCAGAATCGAAGACTTCAACAGTCACTATGGTGTGTATGGTTCTCAGTATTATATGAGGGACGGTCCACTACAACCCAATATGCAGTCTGGATATACACAAATAGCAATCCTTGTAGGTATAGTTCCCTTTAAGTACTAATGAAAGTTCAGGTACTTATCATACTGCAGCGGAGGTGCTGCAACTGCAGCTGAGGTACTAAACAACAACAATTTAGGTATGACAAGCTGCAACTGCAGCGATAGGTATGTTGTATGACTATGAGCAATCTGCAATCCTTGATAGTATGGTTCCCTTTAAATTCTAATGACAGTTCATATATGACAAGATGCAACTGCAGCCATGGAACAATTCAAATCATGTATGACAGGCTGCAACAGCAGCTATGGGTATTGAACTTTGACCCAGGAGTACTTGCGCTTAGATGTCACTATGGCCAGAGGGGATACAAAGGTCCTTGGATTGCAGGCAGGCGGCCACAGTCAACTCTACAGGCTAGGGTCAAGTCGGTTTCCTCGGATATGATTTGTCTCTACAGTGCTTGGCAGAGACAGAGGTACAGTCTGTGGTGGGTGAGGCTCGGCGGTCGTCACTCCACTCTCCAAATCGAGAGAACGCCGAGTGATCGACTCACCTGAGCTTTTAGCGGCGGGTCCACGCCCCGTGGGAGGAGCCTCGGCGTGACATCACAATGATGACTGAGCGCCGCTGGAACAAGGGAACACGCTGGGTGAGTCTATGACAAGAGTCTCTATCTTGGAGCACATGTAGCAAAAGATAAAATTAGGTGCAGGTTCGCCAGGAGGCATCCCAATCTCCTTAAAGGCACAGGGACACACAACGGCAGCTGAGACCCGCAGTGTGTCACTGCACCAAATCAGTCAAGCAAAACAAATGGCAAAATCACTCATCAACTCATAACCAGGTTTCAAAGCAAGGTGCACATGGAAGGGCTTTATGCAGTACAACAGCAAAACGTTTCCCAGCACACTCACCAGCCAGCATGCAAAAAAACCTGTCTAACCGCTAAGGTTAAAACCAGAGGTCTTATATACACGTCTTCTGCACAATATGTGTTTTGCTTATATATAAAAGAGACTCAGACAGGTTACTAAACTCCATATATTCATTTATTTTTACTGCATTCTCCTTCCTTATTTCTCCTTTGTTTCTTATAATTTCTCCTATATAGCAAATCTTCATTTTTTTGGAGTTCAGGTCCACTTTGATTTTTTTAGATACCTGACATGGTCTCATTAAACAGGCATATCCCTGTAAAGGAAGAGATAGCATACTCACCACCTCATTAGCCAATCGCTCCTGGTTCTCCTCCGGTAAGATTTTCAGGGTATTGCTTAGACACAGTTAACATTTCTAGATGTTCCTTGTATGGCAAATCTTCACCTTTTGAGTAACATCTACTCTATTGAGACCATTTTGATAGTTTCCGCTATCAACCTGCAGCAAGGACCACAAGCTACAAGATCTTCCTGGCAATATTTGATGATTTTTTATATATATATAAATATTTTATATATTTTTTTGTGGAGAAAGAAAACAAATGGTGTTATTAAATGGTTATTAACCACTGAGAGAATGACCATCCAGATGATGCAGGAGCATATTTTCAGCTGCATGGAGTAGACATGTGCACCAGCAAAAAATTAGTTTACATTATTTTTATTTTATTCAGATTTTGCGTGATTTAATTTTTCGGGATTCGGTTCCGAAAGTCAATTTCCGTCCTTTTTTTTTCTGCAGAAGCGGAACAAAAACAAAATGCGTGAGGATCCCCAACAATTCATACCAGACCCTTTAGGTTTGGTAGGAAAAAAAAAAGTTAAAAAAAGGAAAAAAAAAAGTGCGTGGGGTTCCCCCCAAAAAGTTTTTTTTCTAAAAGTGGTTTGTTTATTTACTTTGAATTGTAACCCTTTAGTGAAAAAGTACCCCTTACTCATTCACAAGGGGGGGGCATCTGGGGTACCCCGATGCAAATAAGCCCCCTTGCCCGCAGACCCCCACAACCACCGTGTCAGGGTTGTGGGGAACAACCCGGGTCATCATCAGCATGGGGACACCCTCCCAATGCCGAGGGCACCTGGCTCAATCACCCCCCCCCTTTCCTGCCCTGATGGGCCTGTGCTCAGATCAAGGGTCTGGTAGGAATGTTAGGGGGGACTCCACGTTTCCACCCCCCACTTTTGGGGGTCTGGGTTCCCCCTTAAAATTCCTACCAGACCTAAAGGGCCTGGTAAGGATTTTGGGGGAAATCCCACACACTTTTTTTTGTTTTAACTTGGGGGGTCCCTCCTAACATTCCTACCAGACCTCTTCTGCAGACTGTTAAAAAAGTATTTGCCGCAACGAAAATTCGTCCACAAATGAAAATTAGTACAGACTACCGCTAATTAATTTCGGTATCGGAAATTCGGATCGTTTGCTTCCGTCATTTCTGTCATTCGGATACATCCAAATCTCTGAATTTCCGAAAATTTGTCCGAATAACAAATCTTTCCTAAACGAATCATACATGTCTAGCGTGGAGGCACAGGTGTCACAGAGGTGCACAGATGCACACTTTGAGACACTATGGGGCGCACTTGGGGCCACTAGATGTCACATGAAATGGGAGTGCACTAGGAACCACTGAGTGCACTAGGAGCCACTGAGTGCTCTGGAGTCACTAGATGACACGTCAGCTGGGCATGCACTTGGAGTCACAGGGCACACATGGCACACTCGAGTCACTAGGTGACACATGGACTGGAAGTGCACTTGTAGTTACCAGCACCCAGAAGCTGGAGGTAGGCATGGGTGACACAGGAGGCATGGGGATGCAGGTAGGTACTGTAGCAGGAGGATGCTCTGCAGAAGCATAGCAACATGTTGCTTGAATGCTGAGCTATGTGTCGCTTTGCAGTTTAAGGTGGCCCCAGTCAGAAGAGTTGTCTCCTAAATAATCGCAGCACCAGTGCTCTGGGTAAAGCCTAAAACCTAAAGGGCCAGTGGCTGCGAATTGGAGACATGGCACTGGATAACAGGAGAGGTGAATGTGAGAGACTGCACTCCAACCAAGATCACTATGGATCCCAGGGCACAGGCATGATCTCACTCTTTTGTTTGCATGTGAAAATAAACCCCAGCTGAATATTAACATAGCATTTCAACATTACAAAATAAAGCCCGAGGGTTAATTAATTTATTGCAGATATTAGTAACAGCAAAAAAAAAAAACCCTGAAAAAAATGCTTTGTACATACTTTAATCTACAATGGATGCAATGAAACCTGTCTTCAAAATAGGCAATTATTTGTTTCACTTTCATAGATAAAGTGTTCACTTGTCAAGTTATTACAATCGAATGCAGACTAGATTTGTTTTTTCTAACAAGGCCATGCTTGACAGGTTTAACAAACTATGAAGTATTTTTTAATTTATTTTTACTTAAATGAAGTGGTACTTGAAAAATGATAGCAAGAGATAAAATCAAAAATGTGAGATACACTGGATAAAATAACCCAGATAATTAGAAATGCATGTACAAAGAAGCTTGGGCCTCTTTTTAATATTGTAATAAAAGGCATGTGTTTGACTTGATTGTGGGGAAAGGGAAAAGATCTGCCAACTTAAATCCAAATCTCAGGTATTCCAGCTTTTATATAATTAAACACTAATGCCAGCATCAAGCTGAATTCCTTTAATGTTGTTATATTTTTTTTATTAGACTTTTCATTAAAATTAGTTGTTAATACAGAAAAAAATAAACACTAAATACAATAATAATAATAATGATGTATAATACAATTATATATACTGTATCTATATATATATATTAGCTTTATTTGAAAGAGTGGGACTTTTGTCACCAGCGCCTGGCATAATTGGTTTTGGTGTGGAAGAATTGGTAGCATTAATTTTGCCCCAGAAATTCTAGCACAACGTTAAATGCATGAATAGTGCAGTTACATCATTTTAAATGTTTTTTTTAAACATACCAAAAAAAAAAAAAAACCTTCAAGTTGGCTTTGTGATACATGTAGGAATAGACACTCTGTGACGTCCATGCTGGAACAGATACTTCTCATTATCTAAAGCCAAGCTGGTCATAGCCACTAGTGTACATCCAAACTATATTGACATTTGCAGATAAAATTTTTATTATTAGCCAGGGGAGATGTTTTCTTTGTATCTTTTTTATTATATAACAGAAAATGGCTTTAAAACATTCACCCAAAAGAGAAATTAGCTTAAAACATTTAACTAAAAATAGCCTAGGCTGCCCTGCCTAGGACTGTCCCTCTCTAACGTTTCACCCAATATTGGACTTAATCAATGTGAAGTCCGTACTGGGTCAAATGTTAGCGAGGGAGCGGTCCTTGGTGGGGTTGCAGTGTGCAATGTCCAGGTAATAAAATCAGAAGTAATCTAACGTCATCGGTATGCGACTCCCTGCTTTCCTACTTTCTTTAAAAAAAAAACATTTTCTGGGGTACAGTGGCATTGTAGCAAAGTGTTGTAAACTTTCAACCATTGATGTGGATGGGATATGGAAAATACATGTAGTTTCAGGCATTAAGGCCATTCATGTGGACAATGTAGAGGTCCATTTGTCAAAGAAATTCTCCATGCCACCAGTGGTAGATATGGGCTCACAACTAAGTGAACTAAGGAGTGCTGTGTATGTAACTTTGTCTATCTAAAGAGGTTTGGAATTGATTGTGAGTAAGTGCAGAAAAGGAGAGATGATAATGGGTGATCATTTGAGGCAATAAAGTTGGGCTTAAAAAATTCACAAACTGCATAATGTTCTGAAATATCAGCACTGAGTACACTGCCTTTGGGGTCCTGACTCACTGGTTGTGTGCACATGCCCCATTGATCTGCCAGCACAGGAAGTTCATTCAACATGCATCATCAAGTAAACTTGATGTTTGTGTGATATGTATTATAACAGGGGTGCCCATTAAGTAGATCGTGGTCTACCAGTAGCTCTCAAAGCTGATGCTTGTAGATCACGAAGTGTGTGGGTGGTGGCCCCTTTATTTCCATTTTGGTATATTTATTTAGCTGTGCACACATGATTACCTATTAGCCTGAGTCTGCTGAGCCAAGCTCTCTGACACCTTTCTGGTGGATACTGGTGGTTGAAGTGCTATGTATTACATCTGGGAATATTAGTTTACACAGCCTGTTGCACTGCATTGTTTGCAAAATACAGCAAGGTGAGCCAGGAGAGAAAGAGCAGGGAGAGACAGACAGGAGAGAGAGCAAGGAGAGACAGCCAGGAAAGAGAGAGAGGAGAGACAGCCAGGTGAGAGAGTGTGGAGAGACAGCCAGGAGAGCGAAGAGAGACACCCAGGAGAAAAAATTAGGAATGACAGCCAGGAGAGAGAGAGCACGAGGAAAGATAGCCAGGAGAGAGAGGAGAGACAGCCAGGAGGATGAGCAAGGAGAGACAGCCAGGAGAGCGAGGAGAGACAGCCAAGAGAGAGAAAGCGAGGGAGTTTCTTTTTTTGTTGGTAGATCTCATGTAGCTCGTCATTTGAAAAGTAGACCCTAACACAACAATTGTGGGCACCCCTGTATTATAATCATTCCATGTCCCAAAGCAATATGAGCCTCTGGCACATTGATCTCTCACGGTGCAGGGCTGCTCCCTCCAACCTGTAGTGGCTACACCAAACAAATGGCTGGTACACATCACGGCACAGTGATCTTTACAATTGGGATCCAGCTCTGCTACGAGTCGACAGACTCTTCTCCCAGATCATCACCACAGCTGGACCCAGAACCAATCGCATGCCTGTTTTTCAACTTGAGTAAAAGTGCTATATTAGTTTTTTCTCAGTTGGCCACAGGCTCTTCTTTAAAATAGTTTTATGGCATTTTAATTTTGTTAATAAAGAATGGAAAAAGAATATACCTTCTTAGGAAGATCAAGATTAATAGGAGAGTAGAGAGAACCAACTACGAAAGCCCTACATTCCTCAACATACTTTAAGCAGTGTGTTTGGCTTTGAATAATAACATCCCGTGCACTCTAATCTGTGCATTTTCTGCTCAGTTAGTATTCTCTGGAAACAGACATGACAGACCACCGCTACCTAATATTTTCCTGAATCAGGAAGCCTGCAAAATTTGGTGTGCTGCTGCTTTTGAGTTGGCACGGAAATGCCAAGCTCATTTAAGTTAACTGGCAGTGATGTCTGTAATTCCTGCAAGTTAGCAAGCACACGGCTTATGTGTGCAGTTTCCTGGCTTCTCATTAATTAAGAAAAAGACTGGAATTTCTTTCCTGTTGTAACTAGGCATACTTTGTTGGACAGTTCTGAGGTTGCGTGAGGACAGCTACATCATAAGCATGGTACTGCACAGCTTTTCTGTTATTCTTTTTAATGCCAACAAGTGAGATTGGTTATTAGAACAATTGAAATAGGGTTAAGCTGTCCAATGTGTGCGTGTGGTAATGAGGTCTAGATGTAATGCCAAGCTAGCAATCTCAGAATGAATTTGCACATGACTGCACCAAGAATGTGACAGATTCTGTTAAATAAAATACGAAAATATGGGATACGCTGACATGAATTGGGTCACCCACATGGAAGTTGTAAATTGGTGTTCCATGGAACTGTGTTGGAGTAAGGAGATATAGCACTCTCTGTTTATCTTTGAGTTTATCCCCATGGAAGGTTGGGTGCTAAATGCCAGCAGGGGCTTGCACTTTGCCCCACAAACTCTACAAACTGCACGACTCCAAAGGAAAAGTTAAGCTGCACTCTGAGGAGAATTCAAACTTTGGTACCTCCATCCTGACATCATAAATAGAGGGTCCCCTCCTCAGACCTCTTCCTCTTTCCTCGTTTCATCCACAAGGCAGGGCTTAGTCGTAGAGGTACAAACCTGATTACATTATATACTTTCATATTTGTCATATTTTTTGAAGCGCATACATAACTGTAATCTAAGAGTTACCTAGTTGTTATGCTTGAAAAAAGACACAGGTCCATCCAGTTCAACCTATGTGTGCGTATGTGTATGTACAGTATGAATCACTAAGAGTACCTATAGCCCTATATATTGTCTTCACCAAGGAAAGCAAACAAACGTTTCTTGAATGTGTCTATACTCTCAGCTGGATACCACTACCTGGGGAAGGGAGTCCCACAATTTTACTGCTATAACAGTAAGGAATCCCTTTCACAGTTTGAGATTGAACCTTTTTTCTTCCAATTTTAGATGGTGGCCACTTGTCTTCTTTTGTGAATTTACAGTAAACAGTTTATTACTGATTTTTCCATCACCATTAAACAATTATTACAGGACAATCATATCCCCTATTAATTGCTGCTTTTCTATAGTGAACACGTGGCATTTTTGTAATAGTTCCTCATAGCTTAGGTCCTCAAGCCCCTTTATTAGTTTTGTTCCCCTTTTTTAGACTCTCCCCAGCTCAAGGACATCCTTTTTGTGGATCGGTGACCAAAATTGGTCAAGATGAAGTCGAACCAGTGTTTTATATAGCGTTAGAATTATGATTTTGTCGCTGGAGTAAATACTCCTCTTTAAGCATGATATTAATCTGCCTGACTTGTTTGCTGCAGCCTGTCATTGCACGCTATTACTAAGTCTGTTGTCAACTAGGAACCCCAAATCTTTTTCCACCTCCGATTTCCCCAGAGGAGCTCCCCCTAATAAGGAGCTTGCGTGCATATTTTTAATACCCAAATGCATAACCTTACATTTTTCAATATTAAACTTATGTAGTTGCCCACCCCCCTATTTTGTCAAGGTCTTCCTGTAATGCCGCTATGTCTTGTGTCAAGTTTATTACCCTACAGATTTCGGTATTATCAGCAAACACTAAAAAGGGGCTATTAAAACCAACCTATGTTGTTAATAAATATGTTAAACAGCATTGACCATAAGACAAGGATATGCACTGGTGATACGGTCTTTCCTAAACCCATGTTGGTTGTCATTTATTTTGTCATTATCCTGAACGAATTCTACTAAGTGGTCCTTAATCATTCCTTCTAACAGTTTACAAACTATTGATGTAAGACTAACTGGTCTGTAATTCCCAGGTTGGCATCTTGCCCCCTTTTTAAATATTGGAACTACCGTAGCCCTCCGCCAGTCACTCGGAACTCTACCAGTCATTAGAGAGTCCTTAAAAAAGAGGAATAATGGTCTAGTTATAGCCTCGATTAGTTCCTTAAGTATCCTGGGGTGTAGATTATCCGGTCCCAACGCTTTAATGCCATTGTTTAGTATATTTTGTAGCGCTCCCCCTTCCCGTTCAGTGCTATCCCAATATAGTATAACACTACCGGTGGCTCTGAAGGGGTGATCTACAGTAAACTGAACGAGTCTCCCTGTCTTTCCTCTATAAGAAACATCTGTTATAGATCCGCAGCACACCAGCACACCTTGAGTTACTAGGGTCGGTTGCTATGGATTACGACAGCTCTGATTCTTCTTGTCTAGGGATATTGTTGCTCACTTTGCCCATCAGCACTTACTGCCCTTCTGTTGAACAATTGAAGTGAGGTCCAGACTGTGGTTGTGATGCTTGAAACATTTATTGAAGAACTTCAGGGAGAGAGGTAGAGGAGGCATAGGATCATCCAGGCAGATGAAGACTCCACGGCTTTCAGAGTGTGGTTGCAGCTTCCATGCACAGCAGGTCAAACACCTGACACTGCATTACTTGAGGTAAAAGTTACTGATCCTTGTCCTTAGCAGCAGCCACCACTGGTTCTGCTGCCACCAGGTTCCAGAGTGATTCCATGGCTAGTCCCCAGGCTTTGAGGCATGGTCAGCTCAGGCAGTCCAGCGCAGCCTCCCCGCAGGCAGGGCCTGGGGGAGGAAGAGAGAGCTCACATGGCCCACCCCGAGTATTTATCTCCTCCACCAGCATGCACCACTGGTTCAATCAACAGTGATTGGCTGGGAAGGGATATCTACTCCCAGCAATCCCATTGGCTGCTCTGTTCTATCACCAGGGCACACCCTACTGTGCCTCTGGTAGCAGACAGATGGCAAGCAATGATAGATTGTTTAGAGGGAGAACCACATGAACCAAACTATCAGATTGTATGTGGTCTGATACTAATTTGTAAACACTAGATTTAATAGCACCCTTTCCACCAGGGCGCTACATATTCTTAAAACATTTTCATTCAGTGTTCTCTGATATAAATATTTAGTCCCATTTGGTATCATACAGTAAAGAGCGCAGCTTGTTGAAGTTAGCCTTTTTGAAGTTTAAAGTTCTTATATCAACATGCATCTCTTTTCTATAATTTACTGCAAACATAATAACCCTGTGATCACTGTTACCCAAGTTCTCCTGAGTTGCTATGTTTGCAACCAGCTCCGTGTTGTTATAAATGATTTGATCTAATATAAAATTTTTCCTAGTTGAAACTTCCACCATTTGATCCATAAAATTGCCCCGCAATAAGATCAGGAGGTCAAGCCTAGGTTGAGTATGCAGTTCCTTTTGCTCAATCAATGTTGGGATAATTGAGGTCCCCCATAGTAATAACATTGCCCTGTTTCCAAAGCCATTTCAATCTGTCAGAGGAGCTGAGTCTCCTCTTCTTTCTTTATGTTTGGGGGTCTATAACATACACCCACAATCAGTTTACAAATATCCTCAGTCTTATGTAGCTCCAGCCACAAAGACTTTGCACTGTCACAACTCTCATTACTGATGTCATCTCTCACATTCACTTTCAGATTGGCCTTCACATACAAGCATACTTTTTGAAGCACATTTATTTATTACTGGTATTTATATAGCGCTGACAATTCACACAGGGCTTTACCTACTGCACATTCACATCAGTTCCTGCCCTCATGGCGCTTACAATCTAAGGTCCTTATCTCACATGCATACATACGAGGGCCAATTTAGACACAGGCCAATTAACCTAGCAGCATGTCTTTGGAGTGTGGGAGGAAACCAGAGTACCCAGAGGAAACCCAAACAAGCACAGCAATAACATGCAAACTACTTGCAGATAGTGACGTGGCTGGGATTCTAACCAGGGACCCACAGTGCTAGAAGACAGAAGCGCTAACCACTACTCCACTGTGCTGTCCCATACATAACTAAAATTAAAGTGTTAGTCCACCTGAAAATGTTCCAAACCTAATGACTTATTTTATCCCCTGGAATCTCTTTTGGTCAGATTCCCCAGCATTTAAATTTGCAGGTCTGGGCCCTTGCAGCAGCTATTAAACCTTTTTTTTCTTATATGAACACAAAAAAGCGCCAAAAAGGACTACTCCGCCAGTATGGACCAATATAAGCACCAGTGTAATCAGAAACAAGTCTGTTAAAAAATATATAAATAATAGAAAGCACGTGTGTAGAAAGGTCTGCAGGATGCTGCCCCCAAACCAGCCAGGGAGACCGCAAAATCTAGGGAAAAAACACAAACAGGGGGCGCCTTTCCTGGTGCAGACAAATTTATTAAGATAAGGATCAAAGGTAGATAAAAAACATACTCACAAAATGAATCTGATGAAGGGGGCGTGACCCCGGAAACGCGTCATCACACAGTCTCCTCTGCTGACACATAGACACGATTGTGCAGCTTCCATAGACTTTCTATTGGGTCCATGGACTTACTTTTTATATCATTATCATGCTGAATTTTGTGAGTATGTTTTTTATCTCCCTTTGATCCTGATCTTAATAAATTTGTCTGTTTGTGTTTTTTCCCTACCTTTTTTTTCTTGTTACAGGTGAAACTCGAATAATTAGAATATCGTGCAAAGTTCATTTATTTCACTAATGCAACTTAAAAGGTGAAACTAATATATGAGATAGACTCATTACATGCAAAGCAAGATAATTCAAGCCGTGATTTGTCATAATTGTGATGATTATGGCTTACAACTTATCAAAACCCCAAGAACCCCAAATCTACAACCTCAAAAAAGTAGATTATTACATGCAATCAATAAAACAAGGATTGTACATAGAACAATATCGGACCTCTGAAAAGTACAAGCATGCATATGTACTCAGTACTTGGTTTGGGCCCCTTTTGCAGCACTTACTGCAATTACTTTTGCACGATATTCTAATTATTCGAGTTTCACCTGTATTTTCAATAACATTAATTATATAGAATATAGAAGATATAGTGCTTTCCTCCTTTGCAGCAAGAGAATTGAGGCCATAAGGAAAGAAGTGCAGGTCAGGGACTCCAACAGGAAGTCCATATATACAGTATGTATATAAAATATGCAAAATGGCTATAGGTCAGAACCAGTAAATGAAATGTCAGTTCTTGGTGGCCTTACTCTTCAGTACAGAGAAGGCTTTGTGTAATAAAGAACCTGCCATTAATTAACTTTCACCATTATATGTTCACTGATTTACCTGCCAAAGGATTTGCAACTCTGTACAGTAAATCCTGTGATTTATACATTTTCCACACTGTACAGAGTGATGAAAAACATAGTTTGCGTTTGAAGCCAATCGTCTTCTTGGGTCAGTAATTCAGTTTCCAATGGCATCTCTTAACCTCAAGTTTCCTCATTGGACAAGGAATCAGTATAATAACCTCTGTTCAGTGAGTAGGGAGTCAATCTTGGACGTAGAAAAATTAGCCCAGGAAGTAATTATGCTTAATAGGGAAGTAACAGCATGATCTTACTATCGCATAAAAAGTGGACACTTTGGACCCTTGAAACAGGCTGGAACCTATAGCGCCACAAATAATGCGGAAAACATTTTTTTTAATCATGATTTCTGATTTGGTATTATTTATGGTACTATCACAGATTTTGGTGGACCCATTGTGTCACAAAGGGAGGACAGAAGTCTTGAAACAGATAATAAAAGCAGCTAGTAGATAATTCAGCAGGCTGGTGATCATATCAGGTGCATACAAACTGATCCTAAAACAGAATTCAGGTTCCATACAGGGAGACAGAGTAGTGACTTACAATAGCAGGGGTACAAGCCAATGATTAGAATAAGGCAAGATAAATACATATGCAATTCAAACATTTTGCAGACAGAAATCAGGCAGACCTGGATTTACTGCATGAGCAAACTAATCAGTTGATCATACTGAATGTCCAGCAGTCTACTTAAGTTTGTAATATTAGGGCAGGTGTGCACTGAAGAGAACTGAGTTGAAAAACAGCTGCAGCACTCTCAAATGCAGAGCAGCTTTCCAGGATTCTCACACATTCTAAACTCAATTTAAATGTACATTATCAAATTATTTAAACCCCCAAGACAGATCTAGCACCACCTTTAAAATACTTTCTAGAAAACAATACCTGTCAGAAGTCCTAACCCTTCCCCCCACTATTCAAAACAGCTTTGTGGCTTGAGTTCTACCGTAAGGTAAATAATAGCTCGATCAGTTTAACCACTTGCCGTCCGCCCGTTGTAAAAAAACGGACGGACGGCACTGCTGCATTGGCGGGTTGCCGTCTCCAGACGGCATTTTTCTTCTGCTTGCGTGTGCCCCCTAGCGGGCACGCACGGGCAGAAAAGACCCGATCAATGCAAACACCCGTTACCAGGTGTTTCACGTATAGACGATCGGCGGCTCCATAGCCCACCAATCGTCTATATGTGCTCGTTTCCCCCCCCCTCCCCCCTGACACCTCACCTGCAATCCCGGGATCCGCTGCCCCATCTGCGGCCCGGGACCGGCTCGGAGGGCGTCAGGAGGAGGAGGACGGGAGATCAGCTCCTTGCTGTCTCCCTCCGGGCTGCGAATGCAGAAGTGATGTGTGTTACATCACTTCCGCATTCACCTGTTTCTCTGAAAAATGGCCTGGATGGGAAGGGGGTTTAACGCCGCGGATGTCAACTGGTTAATACTTAGTTGGCTTTGTAACAAAATGATTATGTACAATCTTTAAAAACCCCTTCAGTAAGTACCTATCAGGTTTGTATCTTTTGTTTATCAATTTAATTTTTAGCTACACATATTTATGCTTTCTTAGCTGTTTTTAGTTTTGCAACAGATAACTCATAACAAACTTCTAAAAAAAAAAAAACAATTACGTATGAAAACCTACTGAACACTGTGCACACCAGTATAGATCATGCTGAGGATATAACCTGAATCAACTGTATTCTTGTTCTCACACTGCTATCAGATTACGAAACTCAGTACATAATTGCTGAGTAAACAAAGTATAATGAAGTACAAACTGAACATAAGAAAGAAAGAAATATCAAGAACATTATTAAACATTGCACAACAGATGTAATGGATGTCTAACAACAAATGTCTGTTGCACATGAGGTAAATAGTAAAGTATATAGTAGAAATAAGCAGACCGCAGTTTGGTAGATCTCTAACCGAGTACAATGGGTGGGAAGACATCAATCCGCCCCTAATTTTCCCATGACTCACCGATTTTATTTTTTCTAATTGACTATATACACTGTGATGTTCGGGGATATTAGCACATATGGTGAGCGCTTAAGAATGCAGTCTACTCGCAATATCTTCGGTTTAAGGGCTCGGTAGCTCTCTTTTATTCAAAACAAAGTTCATATATCCATCTTGGATACCCTCGCAGGGGTTGTTCAACATAACATTCGTGCAAGGCTTCAAAACAACACAATAGCAGCCTCCTGGCTTCCATTTTAAACCTTAGCACTTTCGACCCACTGGTCCTCTTTGAACTGCTGTCCCACGCTGGTACTGATGGCCCCTCAGTCTCACGGCTCTCCTAACCTCACCAGTTCTCTCCCAGCCTCACTGGCTGTCTTAGTGTGCCTCCAGCACACTCACCACCTGACTCCACTTTAGATTCTGGGGAAGTCCTCCTGACTCCAGAACACCGTCTGTTCCTATCTCAGTAGGAGCTCGCCTGACTCCTCTCTGACTTCTGGGGGCGTTCTCCTGACACCTGAACACAGTCTGTTCCTCTTTCCCAGCTGGAGCTAATTCCCCCAGCCAGCATCCTTTTCTTAAGGGTTGTGCACACCTGTGCAATCATCGCGTGCTGGCCACTGCTAAAGCCTGGATCTAGGCCTGGGGATCTCATCTTCCCTCCTGAATCACAATGTAACCTCCCAGTTCCAGGATCCCAAACGTGATCCCGACAAACCCTTGCTTCCTGACACGTCTCAGCCCATCTGGCTGAGAGTCCCAGGTGATCATAACACCCAATTCTACAGTGGAATCGCCACACAATACCACAGCACTCACTGGCCGCTTTATTAGGTACACCTCTTCAACTGTTCATTAACACAAATATCTAAACGGCCAATCACATGGCAGTAACTCAATAAATTAAGGCATGTAGACATGGTCGAGATGGTCTGCTGAAGTTCAAACCGAGCATCAGAATGGGGAAGAAAGGTGATTTAAGTGACTTTGTACATGGCATGGTTTTTCGTGCCAGACGAGCTGGTCTGAGTATTTCAGCAACTGCTGATCTACTGGGATTTTCATACACAACCATCTCTCGGGTTTACAGAGAATGGACTGAAAAAGAGAAAATATCCAGTGAGCGGCAGCTCTCTGGGCAAGAATAGGTTTATTGATGCCAGAGGTCAGAGGAGAATGGCCAGACTGGTTCAAGCTGATAGAAAGGCAACAGTGACTCAAATAACCACTCGTTACATCCGAGGTATGCAGAAGAGCATCTCTGAACACACAACACATTGAACCTTGAAGCAGATGGGCTACAGCCACAGAAGACCACACCGAGAGCCACTTCTGTCAGCTAAGAACAGGAAACTGAGGCTACAGTTTGCAAGGACTCACCAAAATTGTAAAATACAAGATTGGAAAAACATTGCCTGGTCTGATGAGTCTCGATTTCTGCTGCAACATTCGGATGGTCGGGTCAGAATTTGATGAAACAACATGAAAGCATGGATATATCCTGCCTTGTATCAACGGATCAGGCAGGTGGAGCTTCGCATCATGGATGTGCCACTGACAAATCTGCAGCAACTGTATGATGCTATCATGTCAGTATGGACCAAACTCTAATGTTTCCATCACCTTGTTGAATCAATGCCACGAAGAATTAAAGCAGTTCTGAAGACAAAAGGGGTCTAACCCTGTACTAGCAAGGTTTACCTAATAAAGTGGCCTGTGAGTGTACATACAATACTGTGCAAACGGTTTAGGCAGGTGTACAAAAATGCTGTAAAGTAAGAATGCTTTCAAAAATAAAAGTGTTATTATTTTTTTTTATCAATAAACAAAATGGAAAGTAAATGAACAGAAGAGAAATCCAAATAAAATCAATATTTGGTGTGACCGCCCTTTGTCTTCAAAACAGCATCAATTCTTCTAGATACATTTGCACTTAGTTTTTGAAGGAACTCGGCAGGTAGGTTGTTCCAAACATCTTGGAGAACTAACCACAGATCCTCTGTGGATGTAGGCTGCCTCAAATCTTTCTGTGTCTTCATGTAATCCCAGACAGACTCAATTATGTTTAGATGAGGGCTCTGTGGGGACCAAACCATCCCTTCCAGGAATCCTTGTTCTTCTTTACACTAAATATAGTTCTTAATGACTTGGGCTGTATGTTTGGTGTTGTTATCCTGCTGCACAAAAAATTGGGGACCAATCACACACCTCCCTGATGGTATGGCATGATGGATAATTATCTGCTTGTATTTTGGAGCATTGAGGACACCAATGATCCTGACCAAATCTCCAACTCTACTGGCAGAAATGTAGCCCCAGCCTTTCAGCGAACAAACTGCCTCGGGGT
>NW_017306327.1:961596-986403 GCF_000935625.1 Nanorana parkeri | reverse complement strand
CCTCCCCATTCAGAATCAGCTGATAGTAAATATTTCTCTATCATCAGTGTCTGAATGAATGGGGAGGAGCCTCTGTACTGAGTGCTTCCCATTCATTGAGTGCTGAGGCTGCTGAAAAAGAAATTGAGGATTTGGTGTCCTCAATTTATTTTCTATTTTAAAAAGTGTCAGGGGTCTGTTCGGACCCCTAATATTTCCCCAAAGCCCCCCCAACAGTACAAAATAAATAAACAATAATAATAAAAAAAATGATGAAAAAAATTATTAACAAATTTAAAAAATTATTTAAAAAAGTGAAAACTGCCCCCCTCACCCCCTTCCACACATAAAAATTCATTTCAGATGAAATGAACGAAAACTAAAAAAGTTTTCATTTGTTTCATCAAACAAAACACATCTTTATGCTTTTTTTGAGCCATTGGCGTGTTCTGGAGGCAGGGCGCATGACGTCATATAACACTGCACGTGTTGGGCGCCACCATCTTGGTGTATATCTAGGTGTACACCAAGAAGGTGGGGCCAATATCGGTGTGTGACGTCACCTGACGCCACGCATGCATGGCGTCATGTAACGTCATGCTCCCTGCCTCCAAGATGGTGGCACGCATTCACAGAACACGCCGGTGGCCACATTCTCAAGCAAATTATTATGTGCCTGAATAAATTTTTCGTATATTCGGACCTATAGTAATTCATTAATTTTACATGTAGTCTAGGTTTTGTGTTCTGTTTTCTATTTTTACTTTTCTAGATATACTGACTTGAAAAAAGGGTCGGCATGACATCCTGACACTTTATTTGTATAGACTCTATTGTAGTTTGACATTTATTGTTTACCTTCTGTTGTTTTATTTGATAAGAATTCTTATATTGCGCCGACAAGTTTAATACCTTTAAATAAAAGTTTTATTTTTAGCATACTTTTTAATATGTTTCTTTGCGGCTTAACAAAATAGGAGTCTTTAAATGGTGCAGATATTGGGGTAAATGGGTGTGGTTACGGGGGGGAGGTGGCCACTAAAGGGTGTGGCCACTGAGCGGTGTGATCACTGAGGGGCGCTGTAAAGCTTTCTCGCACAGGGAACCTAAAGGCCTAAGGCCGGTCCTGGGGCCCGTGACCAGGCCTGCCGATAGGGGTGTACAGGCAGCTGCCCTGTACCAGGCGGGCCCCATCAAGTGAGCGTGTGAGCGGGGACCGAACCCAGCACGGGCTAGGGGAGTCTGCCTCCACACATCCTGTCAGCGCCGATACTAGAGGGCATATAATATTATTCAGCCAGGGTGGGTGATACCCCCTCTCCCTCTGCAGGCACTGCCAGGGCACCTGAGGGCGCTGGGGAAGGGGGGCCTAGAAGTTCGGGCAGAGATTCAGCCGGGAGTGAGACGATACGACCGGAGGACGGAGGAGGCAAGCTTTCAGCATCTCTGAGGAGCTCTCCTGCACTCACAGCTTCTCCAGCTCTCCTATACACTATACATTCCGGCCGGGAGCAGCAGTGGGGAGGGGGAGGGGGGATTCTTCTACCTGTCTCAGCCTTCTCCTCTCTTCCTCCCCTGGCTTCTTGAACTATGAGCGGGCTCCATAGTAATGCTGTGTGTGCGTGTCCTGTATTTTATTACTGTGTATTGTGTGTACTGTTTGCGTGTGTATTCTGTGTGTATTGCGTGTGTATTGTGCGTACTGTATGTGTATTGTGTGTGGGTTCTGTGTGTGTATTATGTGTTGTGTGTGTATGCGTATTAAGTGTTGTGTGCGTGCACACCTGTAAACAGTTGATCCCGGGAGGGAGAGGTGCTGCGTGTGATTGCGTGCAGCAGCCTGTTCCCCCCTATGTAAAGACACTAGGGTTGCCACCTGTCCCGGATTCACCTGGACAGTCCAGGTTTTGAGTCCTGTGTGTGCTGTTTCCCAGCTGAAACCCAGACACAGCACATATAGGACTCAAAACCCAGATTGTCCAGTTGAATCCGGGACAGGTGGCAACCCTAGAAGACACGGCTGTACGGTGTCATCCGTGTCTGATGGATCCTCTCTGCGTCCAAGTGCGGAGCCCCCGTACCTGCATAGATGTGAAGTCCGGGTACAGCTGTGTTCTCCCATAGGAAAGAACAGGCTGCTGCATGCAACCACATGCAGCACCTGTCCTTCCCATGCCCATTGTGAGTGAGGACATGTATGCCCTTATGTGTTTACTGTGTGTATTTTGTGTGAGAGGTCTGCCGTGCGATGGCTCTGTTCTGAGGTCTGCCGTGCATTGGCTCTGTTCTGAGGTCTGCCGTGCGTTGGTTCTGGTATGAAGTCTGCCGTGCATTGGTTCTGATCTGAGATCTGCAGTGCGTTAGTTCTGATCTGAGGTTTGCAGTGCGTTAGTTCTGGCCTGAGGTTTGCAGTGCGTTAGTTCTGGTCTGCGGTTTGCAGTGTGAAGGTTCTGGTCTGAGGTTTGCCGTACGTTGGCTTTGGACTGAGGTCTGAGGTTTGGTGTGCGTTGATTTGTAGAGCGATCATTCCTAAATTGTAGAGGATCTTCAGGGGTCGGCAAACTCTGGCTCCGTAACAGTGGTGGAGCTCCAAGACCCATGATGCATTGCAAGACTTTTGCATATACATGACGCCCACAGCCAGATGCATGATGGGATTTGTAGTTTTACCACAGCTAGATGAATGAAATTTGCCCACCCCTTGTAATAATGCATTGGGTGGATTTTATATGGGCAAAGCCCAAGGGGGCCCCATAATCTCTTATTGCCTGGGGGCCCCATATGTTGTCAGTCCGCCCCTGCATCCGACACAGAGATTACTCAAGATTAGGCTTCAGTGCTCCAACATAGCAACAGAGTAGTGGGGGAGCATTGGGGACGGTTAAGGCCTCATTCACACAGCGTAGAGTGGGGCCATAGAGATCTGTGCGGTTTGCACAGCCGTAACGGGCCGTTCGCGGAAAGGACAGGTGCTGTGTGTGATTGTACGCAGCAGCCTGTTCTTCCCATCCGTGCGGGTGCGGGTGTCTGTGCTCGGATGCACACAGGATCCATCGTGTCTGCGTCCGAGTACGGATGTGCAGCTCAGGTGAGCGTACGACAGCGCACGGCCGCGTCCTCCCCTAGGGAAGAACAGGCTATTGTGTACAATCACCCGCGGCACCTGTCCTTCCCGGGAACGGCCCGATACGGCTGTGCACGCTGAATGGATCTGTACAGCCCCACTCTACGCTGTGTGAATGAGGCCTAAGTATTAGCAGGTGTGGAATCTTTTACATTTTACTGAGTTTGCCAAAGTTTCAGAGTTTCTTTAAATCCAAAACTATATATCTTAGTTGAAATCACTGCACACTGCCAAATTCTCACTCCACATTATAGGTTTACAAACTTTTTGACAATCTTAAGCTACTTAAATATGAATCAGAATACTTTCCCAAACACAAAATGCATGGCAAATGTAGCAAAAAAAAGGCAGTGGCATTTCTCGTGTGTAATTATGCTGAGATTGATAGATATTGTTTACAGATGTTGCTTCCTAATGTGGCTTTAACACTGGGTCCACTTAAAGGGAAAATTACTTGCCAGCATTCGTTTTCTTAATTTTAAAGTGTATGTCTAGCCAAACTGTTTTTCTTAGAGTAGCGGTTGGAGTAGTAGTAGTAGCAGTGGCGGAACTATCGCCAAAGCGACCCAGGTGGCCGCTATGGTACCCGGGGCACAGGTGGGCCTGGCCAGGCACCTGTCAGTGATTTGTACAGCGGCACATTCCTCCTCACAGCAGCTGCTGAGTCTGTGACAGCCAGTAGCTGCGGTGAAGGAGGCCGGGGCACAGGTGCAGCGGCAGCGGGGGAGGAGGCGGGGGGCCCGTCCATGTTAGAGGAGGAGGAAGAGGCCAGGACTATGTGGAGGAGGAGGAGGCGGGGCCCACCGCCGACCGAGGAGGAGGCGGGGCCCACCGCCGACCGAGGAGGAGGTGGGGCCCGGCGGTGGAGAAGGCTGACAGCTGATCAAGGCTGACAGGTAAGAGGTGTGCAGGGGTGTGACCAAGCCTACCTTGAGACCCTGCAGAGCCCACCATAGTGAGTCAGGTGGGCTGTGTGGGATCTCAGGTGGGCTCTGCAATGGGCATAACTAGAAATCACAGTGCCCCATACAAAATTTTGCTATGGGGCCCTGTGATTTCTAGTTACTCCCCTGATTAGTAGTAGTAGTAGTAGTAGTAGTTAGAGTAGGGAAAGGCTAGGATGCCTATCAGATGTTTAAGTTCTGTCTATGTCCTCGTTGCAGACTTCCCCCTGGATAGCAGTAAAAAAAAACAATAAGAGTTCTTGCCACTCTGTTGAATACTAGAAAATATTTTTGGCCTGACAAACATTTTAATGTTAGTTTTTTTTATGTCTATGAGACAAAATTCCAGCAAACTAGAGCACCATTACACCAAATACTCAGATGGATTTTGGGACAGGATTTAAAAGATTTTCAGGGCAAAGACATTTCATAAAATAAGGCATTTTGTAATACACCAGAAAAGAGTTTTTACCTAACTCATTATAAAAATGTGGAGCTTGTATTCATTAGTTATATAATGCATGTGTGTATCTGTTTAAAATAAGCAAATAGGAATAGGGTTATGGAAGCACAATATTATTTTTCCTGGAATGAAATCAAACTATTTGATTTCATATGTTGGCTTTGTCAAATTATTTAATGGCTAAGTGCACTTTGCTCAAGGAACACGCACAATTGTCTATGACAGCCGACTCATTAAAAATTATTTTTATTCCTTATTTGGGTCAATTACTTATTACTTCAACAGAGCACACATTGGTCCTTTGTATTTTGGACCAACAAAATGGCTTTTTGTTTATTTATTTAGTAATGTGCTAATCCCCAAAAGTGTAGCTTTGGAGAAAAGATGTAAAAACAACTCCAAATGTTAAAAAAGAGCAAAAACAGCCTATGTCGACTTTGTTTATTCTGGAGTAATTCTTGAAAAATCTTTCCTATTTTGGAGAACCTATGAAATAAATTTTTAGGTCTTTAGTTCACAGTACATCAGCTTGATCAGTAAGTTGTAGATATAACAAATCATAAAAGAATAGGTAATAAAATGTACCTTTTTAATATGAAACCTGGCCTTATACTAGGCTGATAAATATCTTTGAAATGTAATCTCTGCTCTCCTGTTGCTTACACAATGCTCATGTTTGTGACACAACCTGAAACTCCCCACACTCAACATAATCCTTTTGCTCAACTGCACTTTTAATTGTTTTTTGTCTAGTTGATATTGTGTTGAAAGAATTTGTTCATTGCTTGATAATCACCCCCCGGCAATACTTGTCTACCTTCTACGCTTGAAACTTGATAAAAACATTAAAACAGACATACTCGTGTTTGAGTTTCACTGCAAATATACATTTACAAAGGTGTTCAGTGGCAAGGATAAATTTGCATTGGAGAATACATTTGCAAAGGTGTTCAGTGGCAAAATTATAAATACATTGGTTTTCAGTGGAAAATGTGATTAGTGCCAAAAATACATTTGCTTTTGTGTTCAGTGGCAAATATAGTCTGCATTGGTGTGCAGTGGTTTGCCTTCCGATCTGATCCCCTTGTCCCATCTGCTTGCTCACAATAGTGACCTCACGCAATGGAACACAAGTAGTGCTGGCTGATGGATATCAATCCGCCCATCAGTACTCAGTGCTGGAATTGAAGGCACCATTGGGCAGGCAGACTTTGATCTACTGTAATGGTTGCGAGCAGCAGTACGCAAGGGGACCTCTCATCCAGGTTGTGAGACCCCGGTCTATACACAGATTTTACATGCTTTCCTTATAATACATGCAATGGATAAAGGATAACAGCTGCCCAGGTAGTCGACAGTACCATATCGATGGGTCAAGAAGAAGCCTACTGGTTTCTGGAACACTCAATTGCACAGAATTCGTTTTTTATGCAGCAGACAGCTAGGAGTTTGCCTGTGGTGAGTTGACTTACTTCTGCATGTCCCAATACCCTCTAGACCAGGGGTGCCCATTGGGTCGATCGCCATCTACCAGTCGATTGCAAAGCGATCCCTGGTAGATCGCGATGTCCTGTCCTCCTGCTATCCTGGGGCAGGAGGGGGCGTGGGGTTGTATTGAAGTCAATGACACCGTAGCCATGATCCCCGCCCACAGTGCGATCGCCTGCCTGCATTCCGGTCCAGTGCAATCTGCAAAAACAGTGCTTGCAGCATTTTTGCAGATCGCACTGGTCTGGAACGTAGGCACTAATGTGCCTGCGTTCCGGGTGCGGGTGATCGCACTGCGGGAGAGGGACGAGGCTGCAGTGCCATTGACTTCAATGCACCGCCTTGCTCCCCCCTCCTGAATGTAGGTGTTTTTTCGTTGGTAGACCTCATTGAGCTTGTCATTTGAAAAGTAGATCTCCGAACGGAAAATTGTGGGCGCCCCTGCTCTAGACTCTATGGAAAGCTTAAGGACTGAAAGATTCTTATATTTATTTAATAAAAGAGAAACAATTCAGAGGAGATGCTCACGTTATACAGCATTCAAATATACCTAATTTAGTTTTCTTGCATGATCAGGTGAGTAACTTGAAGGGTAGTGCTGCTGTCTTGTACCAGTTGGTCTTGGTTAGACTCCCACTAAACCACTTCACTTTTATTTTATTTTTTTAAAGGACTGCGAGTGTGATGAAGCTATACAAATTAATACAATAGCAACCTACTCATCTCTAGCTTACAATATTTGTGACTGCTCCTGAAAAACTATATTGAAACTTTAACATTTACTCCTAAAAGTAGAGCACCCACCACTAATTATATTAATTTTAAGAATGAAACTTTGCTCAAAGTACAGCTCACTTATCTATAACAAATAATAGACACTGCAGTGAAAACTGAAAGGAAAAATCTTCTATAATACAAAGAAAAAGAAAACTAGCAGCAAGAGCTGCAACCCATCATAACCTTGGATGAAAACTGAAAGAAATCTTCCAAGAACCCCCAAATCTGGCCTTCAGATAACCACCCTACATGCTAATAAAGATTGATGCAGGATGTCAGTCTAGAGGAGTGGGCCTTTGTATGCAGACAACTCCAGTTAAAGCCCACATGTGATGCTGAGCATCCATGACTGAAAGAACTGAAATCCAATGAATGAAAGGGACGGGCCAGAGAAAGTCAGGCTGGGGAGGAAAGCTCGATGATGCTGTATGTCCATCAGTCAGGAAATGAGATTGCCTCGATGTAACTTGTTGCTGCTTCTAACACACCCTGTGAGAAGCTTACTGTATGCAGTGAAGTCAAAGTAAGCAATTTTAGTACAGAGGAGATTCATGTACAACTTTGCAAGATTGAAGGTAGGGTAGGAGTTCAGTCTTAATAATACAGCTCATCCAGCTGCACCGCTAATAATGTTGTATAGCTTATATCGCAATATGTTTAATATTTTAAATATTGTAACATTCCAATATCTCAGACCAAATATAGTTTGAAATGTGAATCACATCACCTTGTATGGGTCATAAAAATAAAAAATGACACACTGAGCCAGCTTACTGTAACAGCGCTCCCTCCAGCCTCTCTGATTTTACACTGCAGAGATGAAGCATCCTCAGGTTCTATACACTCTGTATAGAACGTAAAGATTTATGGGACCTTAGACCGCTGCAGTCGAGGAGTAGAGAGGCTCCAGGGAGTGGTCTAATAAGCTGGCTCAGGATTAGGTGAGTATACGGTTTTTTATTTTCCTCCCTAGACATAAAACACGCACTTAATCCTTGCAGTGTGGGTTTTCCCTGGAGTTCTGCTTCAAATATAGCAGAGAATTGCAGCATGGGCAGCAAGAAAGGTAAGTATTTAAAGACTTCTTTTTCATGCAAATTCTTTTCTATTTTTGTCAGGTGGTGAAACAGTTGCAAAAGACATTCATGTCTTCCAAAGAGTTGTCTAGTTATGAATAATAATGAGAAGGTTGCATCTTTACAGCATCGTTAAAAAAACATTTATCACTGCCTAAATAATCTTCAGCATCGGACACACAACAAGTGAGTACATGGCGCTGAAGTAGATAAACACTCTAATGGGCGATCAATGAGGATGTCTGTCTGTGAAGCTTCTCATTCATCCAGGTCATGGTATATCTGTAAAAAATAAGTCAAGGCAACTGGACTTGCTGTATTTTTTTTTCTTTTCTTGAAGAAAAATAGAGCAAGCCCAGTTGCCTTGACTTATTTTTTACAGATAATGAGGATGACTGCCCTAGGATATGCGAACCACGTCCGGTGTACTGTCAACAGGGCGACTTATCTGACAAAAAAAGTATACGAAGAACAACCGATTGATCCGAGAGGAGCGCGTGACTTCACTGTGATCTATACAAAGCCGGCAGATCGCAGGACACCTGAGGATCACACACACATACAGGAAAGCGCACAAGTCCAGTGACCAGCTCAATATTTTTCCAGCTGTCAGCCTTCATCCTGCTTAGACGACTCTGGCTGCTCTTCTACCAAACATCCCATCACATGTCACGGCTACTGCTCCTTCTCACAGACCCTCACAAGGATCTACGGTCCCTCGCTCAAGTCATATCATGTGAGTGCAATTCTCTCTCATGTATATATATACTCCACTCGTACAGGTTCACACCATCAGTTGATCGGTCGTTCTTCGTATGCTTTTTCTGTCAGATAAGTCGTCCTTTTGACAGTACACCGGAAGTGGTTCGCAAATCCTAAGGCAGTCATCCTCATTGAACGACCATTAGAGTGTTTATCTACTTCAGCACCATGTGAGTGCCTCTTCATCTCCATTTAGTTATTTCACACCATACCTTGAGTTATTGCGCTAGGTTGTGGCGCTCTCGTCTTTGTCTCTTTTTTTTCAGTTTCCTGCAGGACACCTTCACCTGCTAACCGAGAGCCGCACACCATCAGCCAAGCCACATACCCCACTACATCTGAGAGCGCTGCACATCCCTCTTGTTTTCTTTTATATTCTCTATCTCCTAACTGACAGAATAATCAAACTTTCTAAGAGGTTACTGAATCCCTGGACATGTATCAATCCCAACAAATGTCTGCCAATAATCTGATATGTTTCTTTTTGAAAAGAAAAAACTTTGAAAAAGGACTTTAAATAACTACTAGTTTAAATAGACTATCAATTTACCAAGTGGGATTAGATTTAGTTCCAAGGTGCATTAAATAAATACAGTGATCTTAATTGTTCATTATGAGATTGTGTATTTTTATTCAATGCAGATAGCAAAATGAAACAATTAAGCATGCAGTAATTATTAATGGATCACTAAACCGAGCAACAGTATAGACAGAATTGAAAGCCAGTAGGTTATAGGATTTCTTTGTTTTCAGTAAATTAAAACAACTGAAGCTTACAGTATCCTTAATTTATACAGATAGGGCTTTCCATGAAGAATATTTTTCCTAGAGAGTTGAATAGATTTTTTGCATGTAATTTTGCCTCAGGCCAAATATATAATGCTTTGTCTATTTTAAGTGCTTTACAAAGAAGTAATATCATTTTACGAAAGGGAAAGGCTCCGATGCTTACTTGTTTTAGCCTTGAAAATGATAGCAGTATGTCTGGGCTCAGTGATTGCCAAATCCCGTAAATTTGATTAAAAATAAAGTTAAGTGGGATTTGCAACTGTGATCACATCGTTTGTTCTGTCTTTTATGATTCTCAATTATTGGCTGACGTATATAGTATAAATGACCTAGTCATGATAATGATCTTCATTTTACTACTATTTACTTTTAGATCTTTTTAGATTTACTTTTTTGGTCGTAAGAAGTTGTTCAGCTTGTGCATGTAACGTTCCGAGTTAACAACCTGCTTTTTGTATGGATGAAATCTTAAATCTCTCTGTAAAATGGTTCTCACTGATTCACGGCTCAACCCTAACTCACTTGCATGTCTTCGAGCAGACCCTCCCGGGCTCCTAACCATTGCCTCTCTCACTCTTGCAATGTTTTCCGGCGCCCTTGCAGTGTGGGCCGGGCCTGGTGGTTTCTTCTTCATTATGTTTCCGGTTGTTCGGAAATGTTCAACCCACCTGGGGACCGTGTTGGGACTGGGAATGGCCCTGTGTCGACCAACATTGAATTCTCGACGAAATAGCCGCTGCGTTGCTGCGATAGACTCACCACTTCGAACAAAGCTGTCGTAAGCAAACAAACAATGGGGGGGGAGACACCTAGCTCGTCCCCCTCCCATCACCACTTACCGTGTACTAACTCTTCTAAAAACGTCCGACTCCCGTCGGTCACCCTGTAGATATGGTTGCTGTTACACTATCAACTGATTTATTTCTTAAATCAACTGCACATATTTATTGTCACCTCTTTTATTGTTTTAGCGTAGATGATGGGGGCATCCCCTGACCTCTGAAATGCATTGACTATTTTAGAATTTTAGTTGATATTTTTATTGGAGAAAATAACTTTCTGGACTCTTAATTTTAAGAGTGCCTGTACCTGTAGAAAAATTAGGATTTCTGAAATCCTTTTCTGGGCAGTCTTTTATTGCCGTGCAGCCGGTTTAGGCTCACAGATGCTTATCAACTTTACAATATGCCATCCAATTGCACCTATTCCAGGAATCCAATGCCACCCATCAACTTTAGGTATTTTGCCATTTCACGTGTGCACGTAATTTTAGGCTTGACATGTTTGGTATCTATACAACCCCATCATTTATCATTTACAAAACAAAAATGGGATAATATTGTGTTTCTGTGCACTAAAATTTTTATTTTTCCCTGAAAATATAGATTTGAGAAACAAATAATAATATATTGCAACCATTTTATTCTACAGTGCCTCTGCTTTTAGAAAATACATAATTATTTGGGAGTTTCTAGTGAAAAAATACAATTTTGGTATATGGAAAAAGTTAAACATTTTAAAAATTGCTCTGGACACAAAGTAATTAAAAAGATTTCCAGTAGAGGAATATACTGCACATTTGCTTGAACATTATGTAAGGAAGCACAAGTATAAAGTAAAATTGGGGGGAGAGACAATCCAGACATTCAATCTGAAAATGTAGTTGGATTATCGGTAACATTTGTAAAAAGGATCTGAGGAGACACTTTTTGATTTTGGATTTTGTCATCTGACCTGTAAATGTCAAAAAGATTGTAAAGATTGTTCTCCAGCAGGAGGGGGGGCATTGCCACCGCATATGAAGCATAATTCCTGCTGCCGCATTACATCTCCAGCATCGGCTGTAGACATTGGGTAATATATTAGATAAATTATATTAACAGTAGTACCATTGCGGTAGTATTTTATAGCCGTGTTCTTATGCTGTACCGGCAATACTGACATAAGTCTTTATCATGAAATTTCAGGAGATGACAGAAAGTCGTTATTTGAACTATGGCATCTGTAGTATATCTTTCAAATGGTTGTCTTCTGTTCATGCTATAAACCAGGGGTGTCAAATCTAAATTTACTAAGGGCCATGCTAAGGGATGTGAATAAAATCAGGGGCCAGACATAAAGAAGAAGAAAAAAAATAACCCTGCTGCTTGATGCAGTACAAAGCTCGGGCCCACTAATCATTATGTGGCAGTCCTGGTGTCCTGTGTGTGAGGGCACTGCAAGCGTCAGCAATCCCTGTCCATTGAATGGACATGGACTGCTGACACTTTTTAGTGCCCTCACACAGAATACCAGGACTGTCATATAATGTGCAGGGACTGCTGACACCTGTAGTGCCTTCACACAAAGGACACCAGGACTCTCAAATAATGGGCAGGGACTGCTGACACTTGTAGTGCCCTTACACACAGGACAACAGGAGTGTCATATAATGATTATATGACTGTTCTGGTGTCCTTTGTGTATAATGGCAGTCCCTGTCCATTATATAGCGTTAAAGAATCAGCTGCACACCATACAGCGCCTGAACCAAACAAAATGTCCATTGGTGCTCGAAGCGACGACACGGATGGCGCCGTGATACAGTCCAAGTAAAGATAGATGTCACCAGCACTCACTTGTAATGTGCAAAAAGAATAGCACTTTTATTGATGCGTCACATGAAGACGCATGTACAGTAGAAAGGCATCATGGCACACTCACAAACCAGCATGTAAAACAACTTGTCTCACCACTAAGGACAATGACAGAGGTTTGGATACACGTCTTCTGCAAAGGATGTGTAAGCCGCACTGCCGCGCCAAGGCACCTCTTATAGTGCGGTCCTAACTCTAAACTATGAGAGTCTCCATCTTGGAGCACATGGGGGCAGAAGATATCAAATTGGGTGCAGGCCTGTCAGGAGGACGCCCCACCTCCTTAAAGGTACAGAGACACACAAGGGATCCCGCACATCCCATTGGCAGCTGAGAAACCCCATGCGTCGCTGCACCAAATCGGTAAAGCAAAACAAACGACAAACGCACTCAACAATTTGTTACCAGTTATACAGTAAGGTGCACACGAAATGGGCTTTTGAATTTGATATCTTCTGCCCCCATGTGCTCCAAGATGGAGACTCTCATAGTTTAGAGATATTAAGATTTCTGAAGTTATTTACTGATCAGTCTATTGTTCTGTGGTGGCAGCCATTTTAGGCATAAGGCGGCATATCAATGGTTGCCAACTTTCATGATACAGCTAGTCAACTGTGTTTAAGAACATGTCTTCCTGCAGAATCACCTTTATCTTAAAACTCTAGTTCTCGTAAGCTCTTAAAACATTTACCTATCATTATAAAATTGTGAAAGCTCTTTTCTGTGTACACAAAATTTCAATTTGTGTTTACTAGTCCTTTAACCTCTTTTACACCAGTATCTGCATTCACCACAAGATGGCAACAAATGACAGTGTTGCAGCAAATTACACTGTCCCATAAAGGCTTAGGTCTACTTTTCAGAAGTTATATGTGTTCTGAAACAAATCTAGTGCTGTATCTGTTGGTCCTCTCTGAGATAAGCGGACCTGGAAATGGTTTTATGTGCTGCTAAAATAGGCATGAGATGGCTATAAATAATACCTGTTACTATCTCTTTTTCCATAAGGACCAGAGAGGGGGAACAGTGGAGGGTGTTGAGAAAAATTTCAATCCACAGTAAAGTTGCTCTTCAATTTGTTATACCCCATTGATTGCCCAACTGTCATTTGTCCATATGACCAATACCTAAATCATCTAGGTAGCACACAAAGGTCCACATAAGGCCTGAGTTCAAAATTATGAACATTAACCTTATACAGCATCATTTTGCACAAAGACCTATGTGAGAGAAAGATACGAATAAATTCACCACACCCAGATACATAAATACAAATAGTTTGATACAAGATGTTTAATACAAATGTTTTGAAAAAGCCAGCAGTGACTTGCTAGTCTGACCATCCCACACATAATGTAGCAATAACAATAATATTTATTGGAACAGTTGGATACTGAGTTCCAACTTGCATGCAAATTCTTGACATGATAAATCTAATGTGTAAATACACCCCAAATTTGTAGTTGAATCATAACAAAATAAAAAGAAGAATTAAACACTTATGCAGGAACAATAATTGTACTTTTTTTGCTTTGAAAAATCATATAGTAAAGAACGGTTCTGTTACACATTAAACATAACAATATGCAGAATGGAAGGGATGTATGGAAATATGGAAGACTTACTCATAGGTAATGTTTAGTCGCAGCCCAAGCAACACAAATTTTTTTTATTTTACTGATAACTGGTCAAATGCCAACAGCTTAAAATGTTTAAAGTCAAGTTAACATAACACGGGCAATAACTGACGCATGCAATAGTGTAACCTATTTATGATACTGATCCTTTATAGGTAACATTTCAGTAATTATTAGGGCTCATGCACATTACCGCAGAGGACCATACTCTGTCAGGAAGGGAAGTATTTCGGCACCCAGGTGTCATGGGTGTTCACATACAGCTGCAGACAGCAGCCTGTACAAAATATTATTATTATACAGGATTTATATAGCACCAACAGTTTGAGCAGCGCTTTACAATATAAGGAAGACATTACAGGTACAACACAATTCAAGACAAGAAGGTTAGGATTGCCCTGCTCATAGGAGCTTACAATATAAAGGGGAGGGGCAAGTGATACAAATGGTGGTAGCTGTGTGGGGATGAGATGTTTGAGAATGTAATAGTTCAGTTGTTAGGTGGGATAGGCTTCCCTGATGAAATTCGTTTTCAAGCATTGCCTAAAGGCAGACAGAGTAGGAGGTAACTGGATAGGTTGGAGTAGAGAGTGCCAGAAATGGTAGAGACTCTGGAGGTTAGCATGGAAAGGGGCAAAAAAGAAGCTAGAGAGCATGAGGTCTTGGGAGGAGAGGATGGTTAGGGTGATATTTTCAGACAAGGTTGGAGATACAGACAGGGGCAGAGTTGTGGATGGCTTTGTAAGTGATTGTTAATATTTTAAATGTTAATGTTTGGGTAATTGGAAGCCAGGGGAGGGATTAGCAGAGAGGGGTGGCAGCCACTGCATGGTTGGTGAGGTGGATGAGTCTGGTAGCAACAGCATTCATGATAGACTGAAGGGGTGATAGCATGTGTAGAGGTAGGCCTCTGAGGAGGAAGTTGCAATAGTCAAAATTGAAGATAAAAAGTGAGTGGATGTGTAGCTTTGTGGTTTCATTGGTTAGGAAGGGGTATTTTGAGGAGATGTTATAGAGGTGAAGGCGGCAGGATTTGGATAGGGATTGGATGTGGGGAAGAAAGGTGAGGTCTGAGTCCAGGATTACACCTAGCACCTTGGCAGAGTGGGAGGGAAGGATACTTGTGCTATCACTCTCAATGAAAAAGTTGGGCGAAGGTGCATGGGGAAAAGAAAGCATGAGCTCAGTTTTTAAAGGGTTGAGTTTTGTGGTGTGACATCCAGACTGATATGTCAGTTAGTAAATTAATGACGCACAGGACACTGAAGGAGTGAGCTGTGGAGTGGAGAGATATTTGTCATGTGTCATCAGCATAGCGATGGTAAATCAATGACAGACTTGCGTAAACAGATGGATAAGCAGTCCTGGACACAAACACATTGTGTCCAGGGCCAATCATCAGTCCTTAAATGCATGTAACTGCTCAGACTTGCGTACTATCCGTGGTGTATCTCAGCCTGTCACTGATTTCTACAGATGGCTGTCTACAGCTGTACCCAAACACCTATGACTCCCGGGCAAAAAAATATGCCCCTTATTGAAAATGTACGGCCCTCTGTAGCCCTGTGAATGAGCCCATTGTGTGTGGCAATGGAGGTCACCAACACTCGATATTGTGCAAGAAGTATAAGCATTTTTATTAATGCGTCACATGCATCATAAAGCCAATGTTTGACACTTGGCTCTCAAAATACCTGAACAATGCCTGCATCCAATCAGATTGTTCAGGTATTTTGAGAACCAGAGGGGCCAACCAGCAAGATACTGAAGCTTGGCCCAGTGGGAGATTCCTCCATGCACACAGTTTAGCGTAGATGGAGGCAGTGGCGTAACCAGAGTTATGGCCGCCCGGGGCAGAATTTTTTTTGCCCCCCCATTATATAAACATCCACTGGAACTGTACCCCGCACCCCCCACCCCCACACATGTTTTTATTTAAATGTTTTCAATTTTTAAAAATATTTTATTTTTATTGATTTTTTTAATAAACTTTTTAATTTTTTTACTTCAATGAACAGGAATCCTTTATGAATGTTCCTGTTCATTGATAACATAGTATGTTCACTATAACCACAATATTGAATGAACAGGAGGTGATGTAGATCACTTCCTATTCATTCATAATTGAGGATACAGTAACCATGCTATGTCCTCAATGATTTACAAACGCTCAGCATTCACTGATCGCTGAGTGTTTGCTCTCCTCTCTGACACTGACACGCTGTCACAGGAGGCTGAGTGAGCGGTGCAGGGAGGAGAGCCCAGCCTCCTGTGACAGCGTGGGCTGTCTCCGCCCCCACACCGCTCTCCCGGACTGTGATAGGCGGCTGAGCGTTGTGGGAGGAGAGACACCGGCTGCTCACGGCGGTCTCCTTGTGCAGCGCTCGGCGGCTGTCACTTTCTCTCCTCCCCGCTGGGACACAGAGCAGCGCCCAGCGGGGAGGAAAGAAATCACGACTGCGCCCACAAAACGGCAGGAAAAAGGCACTTTCGGCATTTAGCCCCCCTTCAGCTTTACGCCCGGGCCAGCTCACCGGCTGCCCCCCCCGGTTGTTACGCCACTGGATGGAGGAATCTGTTGCACTTTTTCCCATCTGACCATAAAAAAATCTGCAGAAAATCTATAGGTGTATGGCCAGCTTGAATGCATGCCATGCCTCCACTTTACACTGGGGCAGAAGAGCCAATTGTGAAGCCTGGTATAGACATGTTCCTCCGCTGTTAACACTCCCCCCATATCCAGCATATGTTAGTTAACTACATTTATTCCAGTTTATAGTCTAACTCTGTTTTCAGTCTTTGAGTGTTAAGATCACGCTGCATTGGATAATTTGTATAGATTGTTTTTTTTCCTGTTCACTGCCTAGATCCTGATGGTAATTTAGCCATTTGTTTTGTTTTATGGTGCATTGTCTTGAGAATTTATTGAAAAGATCAACGCGATGCAAACAAGTTTTGCATACCATCCAACAATTAGTTATTATAATTGAATTCTAGTTTCCATGTATAAAAAGATGTTACAATATAGGAACTAGTGGTCTGTACCAGTTGTTGCTATGGAGGGAGTTCTCCACCTCCTGGATTGCTCTGCATGGGGTTCCTGCAAGAATGTGTTGTAAAGATCCCGTGGGACAGCTGATTCTAAGATGTATCAGCCTGTTAAAGGCAATGACCCATGACAGTAAGGAGTGCATGGTCAAGCTGCACCACACTAATTTGTCTCTCTTAGCACTGTTCATTCTGTTCAGTTGCTGAACATAGTGTTTTGCAGAGATTGAAGCACAAGTTTGTAGGATTTAACGTGGGTATTTTATCAATAAATAACATTAATTATAGTGGTAACGACTTTTATTACATGTATTATTCTATTAAACAAAATATAATAGTTTCTTTTTTTCTGGCTCATTTAACTGTTATGACTTGTTTATACCCAATAACAGTGTGTATCCAAATTACTGAGCCAGTAATCTAGAGATTACAATTTACTACCCAACCAGAAGCTGTATTCTGTGAGTACTGCTTAACAAATATTAATTTGAAAATATATTTTGTCAGTTTTTAATGGTTTCAAATAAATTGATCTCCTACAATTATACATTACACTAATAACTGTTTAGCCTACAGGCTGTTTTATTTTACTTTATTAAGCTTTTTAATAATTTAATACACTAGTAAAGTGGTACCTCGGAACAGGAAGTTCTGCAAAATTTTGCTTCCGTTCACGAACTCCGCATGGGGTGACAAACACAACCGCAGTTATCTTCCCTGCTCTGACACGTGGTCGTGGCTTCCTCTAGTCGAGATCGCGGTGTGATCACAGTTTGATTTGGTTCAACACCAATTTGGTTCGAGACCAGAATCGTGGAACGAATTAAGTTCGTGAACCGAGGTACCACTGCACATTTGGTTTCCCAAACAACAGTTAGCTGTATATAACCATTCCACTTCTATAATGTCAAATGTCACCTGTAATCATGTTTAACATATCTTTGAAATATTAATTCCTTAAGGGACTACATGTTCCATCTACCTACAAAGACTCATATTTTTGAGTGCAGGAACTTTGGGTGCCACTCGAAAAACATGGTTACAGCAACGAAAAGTCATTTTTCTGTCCAGTAAGTCTAATGCAAAATTACCCTTTAACTGAAACTAGCCCCTGACCTTAAACCTAACTCATAACCTAAATCTAACACTTAAGCTAGGCCTGACCCCAAAACCTTTACCTAACTTAAAGAACTCCAGGATTTATTCAAATTAACCTTTGCAGTAGGGTAACCCTAACACTGCAACTCATCCTCATAGTTCGAGCCGACGTGTGACAATGAAACTGTCACACGTTGGCTCAATAGATCGAGAAGTGAGCGAACGCATACCGTTGCTCGCTCACTTCTCGATCATGTCCCTGCAGAGAGCAGTGACTTTCAGTCATGGCTCCCTGCAGGGATTCCCCCCTCCCCGCTCCGATCCTCCAGCGCTGACTGGAATAACAGATGGGGGAGGGGCAGGGAACAGGTGGGGGAGGGGTGGATCTCGACAGTCGGGTCTGTTCCGGCTGCAGCGCTCTCAGTATATCGTGGGCAATAGCTCGCAATATACTGAGCTTTGGGTCACGGGAGGAGGTTAGTATATGTCCTCCTGTGAACCTTAAGAGAACTATGGGGAAAAACACTTACCCCATAGTTCTCTTTTAAGTTCTCATTTTGGTCTAGAAGCTAAGATATACTCACCTGAAGCTCAGTCCTGTGGCAGCGACTGCTCACCTCTCTCCCCCTCTGATCTAGTTGTGGTTTGTCCCTTGGCATCCTCAAAGCTAATGGACCTGCATTAGACATCATGAGGTCATGGGTGCTTAGACCACTGGAGCCTGAGGGAAAAGAGATTGCAGGGACAGGTCTAGAAGCCAGACAGGACTGAAGGTGAGTATATTTTCTTTATGTTAGCCTGTAGTCCAAAATTAGTTCTCTTAAAAAAGGACCTAAGCTAGCCCCTTTATGAATGTTTTCACCCAATAGCCACACAACTTTCACCTATTTTCTAATTGAATCTCATTTGAAATTTGGTGAATCTTGGGCGAAAGTTGTATGAATCTTGGGCGACAACATTAATACATGTCCAAATAGAATTAGAGATCCCGATAATTCTCAGGTTATTGGTAAATAGTCTTGTATAAGGCCCATGCAGCACTCTGAAGAAGCCACTAATATTGAGATTCTTCTGTCCCACACCAGTGATGAACCACCCAGATTGTACCCATAACACACCAACATAAATTGGGAGATATAACAGGCTTTAACATAAGGCAGAAGCCCTTGGTTGCAAATGGGCAGAACAAACAATAATATGGTACAGCAAATACATTCCTGAACAATAGCACAGTGATTAATTCAGCAGCACGTGCACAATAGCAGAAAAAAACAGTAACAGAAAAACAGTTTCAAATGGTTATCTAGCAGTAAGATATCTAGCAGGCAGCAGTAAACTATCCCACTGATAGCAACCGAACACCCCTCGCTAGGCTACTGGCCAGTAGAGTTATGTATAGTCCTGCCCGCCTTGGGGCTCTTAGTTTAGGAACAGGAGACACCTCTCACTGCACTTGACCCTCGATTCTCGGCGATTGCACGTGGGCCGGCAAAAGGGGTCTTGCTGTTGAGCCAGCGTCCAGCAACTTTCCAGACGACCTCTAGAATGGGCAGAGTGTTGGTCGCAGACTCAGAAGTCTCAGGATTTCTGGGAGCAGTCTTTGAATCACTCAGCCTCTCTGGATGCCAGCATTAGCATACAGCAGCAGTAATCTCTATCTGCACTGACCAAATGCACAGCAGACAAACAGATAACACAGTCCTGTCTGCTCTCTTTGCCTCTCTCTCCACGTGTGTCTGAAAAATTCCAGGTTGCCCAGCAAATATAGCCTCCTTCAGGCACTTTGGGAGCTGTAGTTCTATGCTCCTTTGGCTGCTAGCTGCCTGTGCCTAGACCTCAGTTTACCAAAAGTCTTTGCAGTCCTATAAGTCAGCTGTGATTACCCAGGTTGCTCTAAAGCCAATCTGAGGTCTCCTGACCCTGGTTGCTGGATTGGGGCTTGTTCAAACTGCAGCAGCAAATGACGATTCTCTCCTGGCTCTCCTTTCCATCTAGCAGGGAGGGAACCAGTGCAGCATCTAGAGAGCAATAATCGGACAGGCTGGTTAAAGAACCCACAGTTCAGCGGATTCTACACCCATATTATCTGCGTTCAGGGCCGGAGCTGGCACTAGGCAAACTAGGCAGACGCCTAGGGCGCATTGCTGCCTAGGGCACAGCCTCGACCACTCCCCCCCCCCCATGGTGCCCCCCGTTTCGAAATTGCAAAAGCCAATAGCAGGCTGGCTTTTACACCCACCCACTGAGCAGAGGTGCTATACTAAGAGACAACTTTCTCTCTCAGGTCTTTGGGGGATTGGGGGCTGCGCCACAGGAGGGGGGTTGGGGGTACAAGTAGATGGTCTTGCCTAGGGCGCAAAATAGTCTAGCACCAGCCCTGCCTGTGTTTAGTTCTTTGCACGTTGGGGGGTCCTCCCAATGTAGGCTACACGCACCAGCTGTCGCTCCCTGACATAGGTTTCTGCACAGATGTGTATAGGATCTCTGTATAGGACTGTGCATATCCATGTGAATGAGGCCTTATAGATCTTAGGTTGTAGACCTGGGTCACTTAACCAGTGGTATTGCAGGCAACAACAATAAATGTCCGTATAGGGAGCTGTGCCGCATGTTTTCTGTGACTCATGGATTAATAAAATACAGTTCTGAACTCCTGATAGACGTGTTTGATGCTCTTTCTGCTTTGACAACATGAACATTAATGAATAGACCCCAAGTCTTATCATGTAGTAAAGCAAGTATGACATTGATTCTACCAGTGACATTGTTCATGTGGAAAAGATCAAAATAAATGATAAAATTGTGTCTGCGACTATTACTATCAATATTCCTACTATTACGTTGCAAGCATATCGTTGCCATTTTATACTTTGCATACTGAATGCAAAAATAATATATGGAATCTACAAAGTACCACTGCTAGGAGCATCTTTTTACCTGTTCACAAACTAGATATGGGTTTTCCATTTGGTTAAGCTTTGCCTTTGATTTGGATGTAATTGTTGAAATGCTGGGTTTCTTTTCCACTTAATAGATTTATTTGAGTGTCTAGTAAACCAATCTTTTTTTCCTAATTGACACTACTATTATTTATCCATTTGAGATATGAAAGATGAAGGTCAAAAATGTTCTCATCCACTAAGAATTTAAATTGTAGACGAACAATCAACTGTGTGAGATAGCTGTGAGAAATAGTTTAACTATAAAATATGTATTCGTGGGCATAACATGATCAGTGTCAGAAGATTCATATAAATATCTAGGATTTTCCCTTCAGAAACATATAGTTATTTTGTTAACTAGAGACATAAGATTGATGGAAAAACTGTTTAGAATTGAAGTTGAGCTGTCATACGAATTAGAGTGACCGCCATTAAACAGTTGGTTTTCTTCTGTACTTAAAAAAGTTGATTGACTTTTATATTTACACTTTAATTTGTAATTTATTTACACCATGGAAACTAGGGATGCACTGATACCGTTTTTTTCAGTATCGAGCACCAATATTTTTTTTTGGCACTCGCCGATACAGAGTACCGGTGCCATGTGCCCCGATTATCAGGAAGTCCGGGCGGCAGATCATGACCCGTCAACCGGCTTCCTGATTGTCTCTGAAGCCATTGTTCTAGCGAAAGAACAGCAGCCTCACTTGCCGAGGCTGCCTGACTTCCTGACCAATCAGGAAGCTGGCGGCGAGTCATGAGGTGCCATCCGGCTTCCTGATTGGTCAGGAATCCAGACTGCCTAGCAACAAGTGAAGCCAGCTTCCTAGCCAATCAGGAAGCCGGGCAACACGTCATGACCCGCCTCCCGGCTTCCTGATTTGCTAGGAAGCCGGCTTCACATATTGCTGGGCAGCGTGGGTTCCTGACCAATCAGGAGGCTGGGACGCAAGTCATGAGGTGCCGTCCGGCTTCCTGATTGGTCAGGAATCCAGACTGCCTACCAACAACTGAAGCTGGCTTCCTAGCCAATCAGGAAGCCAGGGTTCGGGTGATAACCCGCCTCCCAGCTTCCTGATTGGAAGGGAAGCTGGCTCCATGCTCCCTCGGCACTGCCTGTGAGAGGGAGATCTCCTTCTGACCGGAAGTTCCGGTATCAGAGGTATGTATTGGAGCATTTGGGCGAGTACGAGTACTTGCCCAAATGCTCGGGAACGCCACCGATACCGATACTAGTATCGGTATTGGTGCATCCCTAATGGAAAAATTTCCATTCCTCCTATAATAAAGCTCCTAGATAGTCATACTATAGATATTATTATTATTAATTATTATATAGGATTTATATACCAACAACAGTTTACGCAGCGCTTACAATATACAATATAAGGAGGACATTACAGTTACAATAAAAGTCAATACATTTATATACTCCTCGTGTATCATTTCCCCCTCCTCTTTTAGATTGTAAGCCCTCCTTACCATCTTGTCTTGAATTGTAGTGATTGAAATGTCTTCCTTATAGTGTAAAGCGCTGCGCAAACTGTTGGCGCTATATAAATACTATGTAATAATAATAATACAAGATGGTAAGGAGGGCCCTGCCCGTGAGAGCTTACAACCTAAATGGGTGGGGCAAGTGATGCACGGGGAGGTAGCGGTGTGGGGATGACTTGATTATGAAAGAATTTAAACTGTAGACGAAAACTCAACTGTGTGAGATAGCTGTGAGAAATAGTTTAACTATAAAATATGTATTCGTGGGCATAACATGATCAGTGTCAGAAGATTCATATAAATATCTAGGATTTTCCCTTCAGAAACATATAGTTATTTTGTTAACTAGAGACATAAGATTGATGGAAAAACTGTTTAGAATTGAAGTTGAGCTGGCATACGAATGACTGCCATTGAACAGTTGGTTTTCTTCTGTACTTAAAAAAGTTGATTGACTTTTATATTTACACTTTAATTTGTGGTGGTGGTTAGTTTGAGGCGGCATAGACTTCCCTAAAGAGGTGAGTTGTTAGGGATCTCCTAAAGGCAGACAGAGTAGGAGATAGACGGACAGGCTGGGGTAAGGAGTTCCAAAGGATGGGAGAGGCATGTCTACCAACCAGTCAAGGCTTACCTTTTTTAACAAGCTTTTGAAATTTTATGGGGCTGATAACAATGAAAAGAAGAGGTTGTTCTTTGCTCCTGTTGTCATCTATTCCTTTCTTTTTCTCTTGTCTTACTCTTTTCTGCTGCACTCCCTTAAAACCTGTCCTTAAAGTATATGTAGACCCTAAAGCTATTTTTGAGTATGTTTGCTATCATGCCTCACTGTATATATTTTTTTCTTAAGCGAACATGTTTTTCTGTTTCAAAGTTTCTAACCTGGAGATCCTGCCAGTTAAAGAATGACAATGCCTAGCCACTGACTTGAAATTAGCAGCAGTGTTGTCAGCCTGCCGTGTGTCTTTCTTTATTGGACCATTTGGCTGTAGATGCAGGTCTGTTAGATGGTATATAGATGGAATGTTGCCTAGGTATTGTAAGTAAAGAAACTGTACTTAGGCCCATACCCAGACCTTCTCCTGCATATACTAACCTTTCTGTCATTCCTCTACTGATCTGTTTGCTGCCAGGAGCTGGAACTTCCAGCTATGGAGATCATGTGATTAATTACCTTACTTCCCATAATCAAGCTAGTGCTTGGTGATTGGCCCACTGCTGTCACTATGGATTAGTGAAGTTAAAGGGGAACTAAAGTACACAAATACTCACCTCCTGTCCAGCAATTGGACGTCACTTTAGCTCACTGAACTGCCTAGACAAAATGTAAAAAAATCTACTTTTCTTTATTTATGGCTTTTTTTTCCTTTTTGTTTTTCTTTGTTGTATTTTGGGTACTTTAGTTCATTTAAATGTGTGTTGTCTTTTTCCTTTTTTGTTTATTTGATCAGTATGTGTGTACTGTCACTTTAAATGTTTTATATTACCCTTTTTATTCTTTGTGTGAAAAAATTTAAAATAATTAGGCACATGAGAAGCCTTTTTTGTTGTCATCAGAACAGACCCAGGATAGTTAAAAAGAACCTTGGCAATGAGCCATTTAAAGCCCATTACACCGATAAAAACGCCTTTATATGTAAAAATCTCTTGATTTTCTGGGAAATGAAATTCTGAAATTGTCTCATCTGTCATATGGTGGGGGGGGGAGAGAGAGGAAAGGTAAGCATGAGATATTTTAGGAGCCAAGTTTAAAGTGAACCGGTTGCTACATGGGCAAAGCATAGAACTGCTTTAAGTCACCTTAAGACCACCTTAATTATAATATTAGGTATATTTAATCTAGTGTAGCCATATGTACCAGGCTTTTCATGGTGCTTTATGGAAATGCAGCCTTTTGTCATATGAAACTCTGTCCCAGTAAAATAAAGAGGTCAGTACTCAGAACACTTATCTGCACTTTCACTGGCTTAGCTTCAAAACCATTCTGAAAGTAAGGATAATAACTAATAAGTGACTCCGTCATGAACAAGACATGAGGGCTTTCATTGCTGCTCTTCTTCTGAAAATGATAGTTGCCTGTTTGTGTCTGACTTAAGTACTTTTGAATCAGAGACCCAGAACATGCATGGAAAGTGTCAGACATCCTTATTTCTATGATATGATGCTGTTATGTTGCGCTAGGTCTTGTGTGAACAATCTAACAATCCCTATGAGTTGAATATATCAACATCTATTCTACTCCGTTACTTTCAATTATTAAGTGACTGTATGTGAAAAAAATGGTGAACTACTTGATGCAACGTGTTCCGATACGTAACATTTTTTAACTTACTACAAATATTTAAATAGGTATATTCAAAATCCTTGATAATAATCGATGTGTAGTATTTCATGTGAACACCTCATATTTAACACTAGTGGCCATACATCCAAACCTATATATACGATATATATAAAAAATTATTAATGTGCAGTTATTCCAGTAGGTTAAAAAGTAATTCTCAAGACATAGATAATGACACTGGTGAATATATTAACAGAGAAATC
>NW_017306327.1:887949-961574 GCF_000935625.1 Nanorana parkeri | reverse complement strand
GGTACTTCCCTTTCCTCATGAACATCCCAGAAAAAAAAAATTCTGTTGGGTTATCTCCAAAGTGTCCGTAAACTTGTTCCGAAGCAATCCTTTTTGGTTTCCTTAATTATCCACTTCCTCACTCTATCTCCAGATGGCTTAGCTGGACGCAACTCTCTCTTTCCACTCCGGTTAACTCTCTCCTCACCGTATTTGCGGCGGTATCCACCCAACAGTGTTCCAAAAGGAAACAAGAGAGGGAAAAACAAGAGTCTTCTAAGTGCAGTATTTCAAAACATTTATTTAAAAATAGTAGTGGAATGCACTTTCAGGAACAATGATCGTAAAAGCATCGAGCGATAGGAACACTCAGACATGAGAGACGGAACCAGTAACTCCCTTGACGCGTTTCGTCTATGGACTTTTTCAAAGTATTTCCCTTTAATGTCCCTTTAATGAGTTGTGAAGCCAGCTGCACAACATGAAGAGACAGCGGGTAGGCTGTGTCCTAAGTGAGTTTAAAAGCAAAATGTTAATGTTTAACAGAAATCTAGCTCATGCTAAGAGAAATATGGAGCTGCTAGTGCTGACTTCAAATTTTCAAAGTACTAGTTTCCTGGCTGTCAGGCTTACCCAATGCCCTTAGTACTGGAATGAATATGCTAACAGAAATTGTAACTTTAGTTGTTGCATACTTGTTCTGGGTGAATAACTCAGGAAGCACTAGAACCGGAAATAGGCAGGAAACTAGCATTTTCAGATAAAGGTCAGCAACTGTAGCCTACTTACTTTTTCTCTGTAAGGGCCTATACACACCACCAAGCCTTATGAGACTAGGCTTGGTGCAAATCCAGTTTGTATGAGTTCGCCCAACCCACTGAAAACTCTGACTGCCCTCCTGATCCCAACAGTTGCAGGAAGGCACATTTCCCACGCGCAGCTATACATCACAATGGGGTGTGAAACCTTCCCACCACAAGTGTTGCATCTAATTGGTTTGGGAGAAGGGCATGGCGGTCAGAGTTTTAAGCGGGCTGGGGCAAACTCAGCCTCATATATAAACAGGTGCATTAGGGCTGCACTGGCATAGACAAGGCAAAAAGCCTTGGTTTCAGTAAGGTAAGTTCACACCGCAGCATGGCGGTGATGAGCGCGGAAAAAGTATGGCTTGCAGAACCTTTTACAGTGCAGCCTGTGGTGCAAACCATCACATCCCATCACTTCTGAGGTGCATAGGACTGAATGAAATGTATAGAATTTAATTTCTATAAAGTTCTAACACCCCCCCCTTCCACCAGAAAACAAAAGGGAATAGTGCGATGCCCCGGGACTGGTGCATTGGCACTGTTCTTTCCAGCGCACTCCAGCATCTATGCATTCAGCACGGCTGACTGGTGTGAACCAGCACTAAAGGATTAATTCTAAAAGTTCTAAAACAATTTTAAAGAACTGAGTTCCATGATTATCTCTACAATTTGAAAGTTTAAACAGTCTCCCCTATTATAAATAGCTTCTGCTGATGACTACGGTATGTTACACATAGTTCCCTTTCATTTTGGAGCCAGTTTGGTGTCTCACATTTCTCAGTAGGTGCAAACATTTTCATCTCAGATTTTTTCAGCTCTGCTGTGATCCTAAGATGCCTTTGTACCTGAAGGAAGAATGTCAGTGGGGGTAAAGTTTAGAGGATTAAAAAATAATGGTCTTTGCATTTACAGAATATAAAGCTGGCAAGAATGTAAAAGAATGCTAACGAGCCAGCTACAATTACAACACATTGGGGAAAAACCCATCTTATCAAGCTAAAATAAACTAAAGTATGTTATCAATGCTCAACTGAGTATAACCATTTCTAATAATATATTGCCTTGCAATATGTTTTGTAAAAAAAATATTTAACTAAATAAAAAAGCCAGTTTCACACTATGGAGTCTTTTTATTAATGTTCTCACACAAGATTTACACAATCCCCCCCCCCCCCCCCCACACCCCCCACCCCGTTTTTTTCCCCCCCGTATTCACACATTTACATACATGTGCAAAAAAATTATGTGCTGCATGAATGTGTTTTTCTGACAGGTTGCGTTAAGGTGGTCCATTCATTATAAATGGACTGACATGGCACCTCAACACATGAACAATGGGCCTGCACTTCTCTTTTTTAATACATCGCACCATAATGCGCAGATGACCCACATCTATGGTTTGAGGTGCGCCGAAAGGAACGTGCGGAGGGGGGGTTGGGGTGCTGGCAAGGTCCATTGGGATGCTATTTAAATTGCATTAAAATGTGCATTATCACAACACATAGGTCTGAATGGGGCCTTTAAGGTGAACTTCGGGCAAGTATTGAGGGAAAAGGATGGAATCCCTGTCTAGATGATATTGCTGTCTGTTTCCTTGTTGGGGAGATACTTTACATTTTCACAAATTGCAAAAGTAAGGGAAATTCTTAATTTTTACAATTCTTACTAGAAAAGCAAAAAGGAGATATCTTCTAGTAATTATGCCAGTTCTGGAAACAACTGCTAAAGGTAAAATTTCCTTTTGCTTTAGGGAGGGTTCCACTCTTGTGTCTCCAGAATAGGGAGTAGAGGGAAATCTGCCCTAATTATACTTCCAACAGCTGCTGGTGATACAAGTAAATTTAATCAGTATGTCTTTTACTTAGAACAAATTTGTCACTTAATTTTACTGACAAATTAATGGTGGAACAAGCTGAGTGGATGACAACATTTTAATATCTTAATTTTATTATCACAGTTCTTCTGCGGTTTTAGAGATTTCCACTGATTAAAATAATGGAGTAGTGAAGGCAATAAACAAGTATATGTAGAATAGGATCACAAACATAGAGAGGTGAGATTAGATTAGAAGAAGAGGGATTAGTTTACACTTAGAATACATACGATAGGTTAGACACTAGAGAAATAGGGAGAGGGACATATGAAAAGGGGAGGGGGGTTGTATATGATAGGTTAGTCATAAGAGAAATAGGGAGAGAATATAGGATAAAGGGAGGGGGGGGGTTTAGTATCTGATGTCTAAATGTTAGATTCCCTAATACCTTTTTTATATTTGCAGATTGAGGAAGGAGGGAAAGTTGATGCCCTGGAATGCCAACTCCTAGTGGGAGATGAATTGGTGAGAATCAATGATGTGGAACTAAGCAGTTCAAGAAGAGAAGCCATCTCACTTGTAAAAGGTTCCTACAAGAATCTTCAGCTGGTTGTACGGAGGTAGGACATTATGCGTGTTCTGAATTATGTATTCACAAAGTGAACCATTAAGTGGTCATGTTAGTTATCATCACCTTAGAGCATTTCATTCAGTTCAGTTTATTTTATTATATTAATATTATTATTATTATTATTATGTTTTTACTGTATTTGACATGACTGTTCATGTTTCAGGGTTTCTTATGCCTAATCATAAGTTAATTACTATCAGATTTGATTCCTTTTTTTTTTGGATGTTGACACTATGAAATACTGACAGTCTATGGTGTCTGTTTATCATGGTTGTTACTCACGAGAAACAATTATTCACACAACTTTCACCCACGATTCATTGGTTCACATAGGATTCATTCATCCTGCTTGCTTTAATCACTGTCAGCAGGTCTCTGCCTTCTAAAATCCAGCAATTGCACAGGTAAATTTATGTCTAAGCTCCCAGTGAAGGGGAAGGCACTATGGAGCAGTCTGGCATGTTCCTACACACTGTATGGAAATGGCTAGGAGGGGTTTAAAAGTAGAACAGAGGCAGGGGGCTGTATTTAGGACTAGGTAAGTAAGGTCTGTGCTTTTCATGTCCTTTCAGTGTAGTAAACAGGACAAATAATACAAAAATCACAGCTAATGTGGTACCTGTTTAGCTGATGATAAATAAAGCAATAAAAAGGGGTCTTGGTCATGTTGAACAGACAAAATACACATTATAGCTTCAGATTTGTTTTGACAACGACATGTTACAGTTGATGTTTGCTTGCATGCTTGACACTCAGTTTGTCAACTTGTCCAGTGAAAACTCACCATGATGGTATGCCTTAATATTAGATTACATAACCAAGCATAAATAACATGAGCATTGTCACATAAGCCTTTCACTGCCAGAGCCATTTTTATCATTTTTTTTTTTTGACATGTTAAACATGCCCATTTTTGCTCTGAAGTTAACTTGAAGCCCAACCTGAGGATAGTTAACAAAAAAACGACCCTTGCAGTTGAGTTAAATGCTAGTTAAATATAGGGGTATAGGAATAAGGTGTAATATTTACCTTATTCCAGCCTCCAACAGGCTCCAGCACTCACCTCTACTCTGCGGGATGTGCATGATGTCAGCATGCAACCACCAGCCAAATGGCCTTAGAGTTGGGGTGGTTGAGTAGTTTAGCAGAGGACCCTGGGCAGGGCTGACAACAGTAAGCCCACAAAAAAATCTGCATGTTGTTATTTCATTCCACAAGTACCCCAACATGTTTTCTCCAATGCTGTAAATGAGGTTAATACTGGGCCTGTCATTCTGAATAACTTACCTTAGCTAGATGAAGGAAAACCTGAAAATATCACCCACTGGGGGAACGTCAACCTTGTGTTTGAGAAATCTGGTTGTGGTCTAATTACCAATATAGTGAAATATTCATGACAAAGAAATTATACTTTACCTTTTTTCTGACTTGCAGTAGGAAAACCGGCAAAATGCAAACATTGGCAAATTAGCTCTACTACACATTTAGGTTTATTCTTTTGTGATATTATGTTAACTGCTGGACAGTTCATACCAGAGCAGAGCAAAAAAAGCTCTAGCTCTGAGACCTACTTAGCTATACAAATTAAGGCGGCATTACCACAATGACATACAAATTATATTGAATTATTATTATTTATAAAGCTATTTTATATAAAAAAATTGCTTAAGGGCCCACTTACAATGGTGTGGTGCAATAATGCACGTGTGTTAACACCCGTTATGTCACTTGTAAACGTGCGTTACATTAAGGCAGCCCATTGAAATCAATAGACTTCACATGCACCAAAACATTACAAAAATCAAACATGTCACAAAATCTTTGCTGCAACACACGATGGCATGTTGCCATGCTTTGCAGCTCATTGCAATCTGTGTGTGTTGCCTTAGTGTGTCGGGGGGTGCTATTCAAAATGAATGACACCACAATGCGTCAACATATGTAACATACCTTACGGTGATGCACGCGCTCTTCAAATGTAAATGGATCCTAAAGGATTTTTAAATATTTGTCTGTGTGCCTTTTTTCTAACATACATTTGTTCTATATATATCTAGTTTAGCTCTATCATTATATGGAGAATAAATAGCCTTAGCCCATAATATTGTGCAGTCAATGTAGGTTTTACATGTACTGCACTTTGAGAAGGTGCTTCACGGGTCAGTGCTTTCTGTTTATTGAACATTTGATATATCTTTCTGACATGACTGGAGAATTAACAATTTTACAGGTGCACAGTTGAGCAACTTGGTTCAAGAATGTAGCTTGCTAGCATATCAGCTTTCACCTTTTCCTTTAAAGGCTGTTTAAAGGCGGTGGCAATTCTTTATTAGGGAAAAAAGCTGGACTCCAACCAAGATTTGCTTTAGAGAAGGTTGAAAAGAGCTAAAACATTTTTATAATGGAGCTTTACCCCCTTTCACTAAAAAATCACGTCAGCAAACAGCTCTGCATGCTGATATGAAATTGTCTTATATTCATTAGTTAAACAAAAACATTTTTCTTTTACTTACAGTTACTGTTTTTCCACTTCCTGGTCCTCGTAGGCATTAGTGATGTAGCCCATGCCTAAGAGATGCATCCTGGGAAAGTTACATCACAGTGCATTGCTGGTAAATCTAATTTGTAATCTCATAAGATTTCACGAAAAGGCATTTTCCTCTCCTGAGATGATGTGCATGGTTACCTGTCCTAGTCACATGTGTCAAAGTTCCAGGAAGTAGGGAGATATATTAATCTGCCTTTAGTAAAAATGGCCACTGCGAGCAGAATGGGGCAGAAAAGAAAAATAAAAGCCGGCAATTATCTAGATGTATGTGTTTGTAGTTTGCTATTACTAAACATTTCTAAAGGTGTCTTTGTTGTCATTTTAAAGATATGATTCAATTTCTCTTTAATATTTTTTGTCCCTGTGAAAGCTGCAAAAGAATTGTATGGAGGAGTTTCCACAGGAACAGGAAGGCACAAACAGCATTAAAACATTTATATTGCCAGAAAGAGAGGGGCATCTTCCCAACAGAGACCAGGCAGCAATAAAACCCTCTAAACATTCCTCACTCCAAAACGAAACATTTTTTTGCTAGCGTTCTATTAAAGTGACATTAAACCCTCAGTTTTTTTAACATAAAACAATTCTGTAATGTGTGCCATACTGTAATCCATGGTAGTTTCCCCTTTCTTTGCTGCTCTTCCTTTTAAATCTGTATCTCTTCTCATGCTTGGGGAGAACTTCCCTTTGCAGCTGAGTGCCTCTTATTGTAGTGCTGGCTCAGGTTGTGAACCTTCACACAGACACCATGTATCCATTTCAGAGATAAGGCAGTCTGCTGCAAAACAGATGTTCTGCACAGCATGAGAAGAGATACGGATTTAAAAGGAAGAGCAGCAAAGAGAAGGGAAACTGCCATGGATTACAGTAAGGCACACATTACAGTATTGTTTTATGTTAAAAAATCTGAGAGTTTAATGTCACTTTAAGTCATATACTATTGTATTAATAGGAACAAGTAGACAAAATACATGAATGTATATGTAAATATATCTTCCAAAAACTTTTACCTAATAAGACAAAGTAAAGTCTTCTATTATTCTAGGCATGAGCAAAGAGGATTATTTTCATGACCCCACCTGTGTCCATGTGTTGGACAGTAAGATAAATACAGTTGTAGAAATGTTAAAATAAATGTAGAACCAAAAATTCTTGTTTTGGAGTAGGGAGGAATTAAAACCTCTGCAAGTTATTGTTTTTTTTGTTTTGCTGTCCATGTAGCTTTGGGAAAATTTCCCATCACTTCCCTTCCTAGAGATGCAACAGGAAGTTAGCGGAAAATGAGGGGAATTACCCTCTTAGATTGTTGTCCCTGTAAAAGGTGACTGCATTTAAAGAGTCCCCCTTGCCTCTTATTTTGGGGACAGCTCTAAAATTTTGGATTTCCCTTCACTTTCTTTCTAGATGACAATAGTCACCAATACAAATAGAGGGATGACTCTCGTCAATAAGACCAGAGGTCTAACCACTCCAAAATGTAAAAAAAAAATATTTGACCCAGTGACACACTTTAAAGAGTACCTGCCCTGGATGTAAAGGGAATGAAAAGAATGCTCTTTCTTTTACCAGGCTTCCTGAATTAGCTCTAGTGAGTATTGCATTTCTTCATATATACTAGAGGTATACATGGATTTTACATTTTTACTAAGCAGTACAGTCTCGTACCAGAGGCCGTTGGTGGAAAGTAAACAGAGGGGTTTCTGATAGAAGTATTCTCTTTATTTCACACCTTGTTTGTTGATTTTTATGAAAAGATCTTTAAACAGGGTTGTGTGTTTAATAACTGGTTTGCTCAGTTTAAATTGAACTGTGTGTTTACCAGACATCACACTTCTTGGATGTGTATGCCATCTGAAAAGTGAGACTTTGTCATGCTACTTTCCAGTTTCAGCTGCTGAATGTTTATTGTAAGAGCAAGTAAAAAAGGCTCCCGTGCTGCTTTGTATAGGGACAATCACCCAACATTCCTTTAGCATTACCTGGGGCAAGACAAGCAACACTGCCCAGTTCTGTCTGGTTTCTCTTGGATATCTTATGTTCACAGGCAGGAAAAGGGAAAGTCGTGGGTATTCAAGTCCAGTGGAAGTAAACGTCAAACTACCCAGTAAATCACAAAAGTCTGAAAACAAATACAACAGAAAAATATCTTCAGCTGTAGACAGGGATGTATATTTAGTAGCTTTGAAAAGAAAAACATAGGCAACCATAGCAAGCAGTCACGTACTAAAAAGATTGACATCATTTTTAAAAGAGTTTAGAAGATTATAAAATAAATAGTAGATGACACAGGAAATATTTTTCCATAATCTGGCTATAATCACTAAAATTCTGTGGGGAAAAAAAGGTTATCCTGTATAGTTACTTATCCCCAGGCTTCAGAACTGCAAGGGAGGATGTAACCATCCTTTCCTGCAAGATCCAAGGTACTACTGAATACTTGAAACCTAGCGAGAAGACACTTCAGCACAGTACAGTGTCTTCTCACAAGGTTTCAGGTACTCAGCACTGCATGTGATCTCACTAAAAGGGATGGTGTGTCACCCTCAGGCTCCACGAGCATAAGCCAGGACAGCTGTAAGTACTGTATATTACCTTTTTCCCCTCATTGGCTAAAATGCTTTAGTGTTTTGGTATAGGGGGAGGCTGTGTACAACTGTGTAAGCAAAAAGCAAACCTTGTATTTTTGGCGCAAGGACCGTATTATTATGCTAGGGCGAAGGTGGGTATCTTTTTGTCAAAAAGGCAAATGTACCATGCTGCACTAGTCATGACATGTCATCGGGCCCATTCTAATAAATTGTTTTGATCCAGGCTAATCGTAGTATTTTCACTGATCTAATTAACGTTGAGTTTTAAAGTTTAAAAATAAAGTTTGCCATACATTTCATAGGGGCTAACTAGACCCAGTGGGTGTGGCATTTATGTTACTAGCCTGGAATTTAAACATGACTTTTCTTTTGACGGGTGTTATTCACAAGACATGGGGGTCTATTCACTAAGCTGCCGTAGGCAGCCGAGTGAACGACCGACCTGAAGCAAAGTGAGCCGAACACCGTTCGGCTATTCACTTCAGGCTGGTACGGCTGATTTCAGCCGTATGTATCGGCTGAAATCAGTCGTACATCGGGTGGCTTCGGGTCGGCCGAACATGCTCAGCATGTGAATTTTTACAAGACAAAAATCCTGTTATTTATTTCTAGATATACAACTAACTGGTTACACTAATGTCCCATCAGCTGTAGATATAGTAATTGTTAGCAGGTTTTCCCTGAGACCTGAAGTTATCTCACTGGTTCCTTCATGATCAAAACGTTGAGAAAGGCTACTTTAGAGAATAGGTAAATGCATTCAGTTTTTAATAATTTTTTACTTTGATGTCAAGAATTGATACTTTAAATATGTTGCCTATTTTTGTCAGCTAGGTAAATTTTAGATTCCCAACTAGACCTGTTTGTGCAGTTTTAAGGTTTGAGCAGGAAAAATAAGCTTGCAAGATCGTGATAAACCAATGAAATTTAATGACCCATAAATCAGGCAACAGGTCATAGCACCAGGCTGTCTACGAACCTGTCATAATATAAAAGACAAGGTAAAGGGAATCTAATTTCCCATAATTAAAAGAGAAAGCCAGATGGCTGATCCCAAAGCACTTCACCTTGGCTCTGCAGGGGACAACGAATGGTCCAAAGTTAAAGTGAAACTTTTATGAAAAATCATAATAAGAGGTTTTATACATAAAGTGTACACTTTATGTAGCTAAGTAGCTAAAAAGTACACTTTGTTTAGTCAGTAGTTTAAACATTTGTGAACATCTCATGAATAATTTGAAATACTTTACAAACTCTATTGGGATTCAAAAAGTTTTGCACATCCACGCCTTGTAGCTTCATGGCTAATTTTGACAGCATGTTGGAAATTCATTCCTGACTGACAATAATTACATAATTACAAAAAATGAAAAGACATGTCACTCAAAATGAAAAGACATGTCACTCAATACAAATAAAGAATATGTATATATATATATATAGATATTCTTTATTTGTATTGTTGCAGTTTACATGGCATACTTAAAATACTCTGGCTGGTTTCATTCTAGCAGCTAGACATTTATATAGAATAACAACGTAGTTCAAGCAAGTGTACATTTTCCTTCTGATGGACTTTGCGGTACTTTGATGAAATTTTATTTTATCCACATTTGCTCCCTCCATGTCGAATTCATCATCTGTTCGATAAATGTTCTAGAAACAAACTTCTCTATTTACAGACATTACCTTATTATATTACAAGTATAGGTCCATTTTAAAAAACAGAATATAATTTTAAAAAAATCATTAAGCACCTAGAGGTCCCTGAATATACATGCAGCAGCCTCCCAAAACACTAAATCCTATTCCATTCTGACAGGCAAACCTTTAGCACTTTCTGAGTCCTAAAGCTTACCTGCCAGGGAGGGTGCCCATAGCAGCAAGGCTTGGCCTGTCAAAACAGCCTGGGATTCAGTCATGACAGAAGGGACTGTGAGGCTACAGCAGGTATGTGCAGGCACTGCTGGGTTCATGCACTCTATACCTTTGGCAGATTTGGTTTTTGTTCCCCATGACAGAGTCTCTTTAAAGCAGAGTTTGAATTACACAACAGCGCCATCTACAATTTAGGGAAAATATATTGAATACATACCAGCACGATCCTTGGTTCTCAACTCGTGGATCGTGACCCAAAAGTGGGTCGCAACCCCGTGTTCAGTGGGTCACCGCATGCCTTCCACTTTTCTAGGTGAGAGGCTCCTCAGCCTCCCCCGAGCGCAGCACTCACACCAAGTAGACTTTTCAAATATGCTGCCCGGTGCCGAGTGTCAGCATTGTGTTCCATGTAGTTGAACATTTGTCAGTTTCTTGTTCCAGTCTCCTTTAACAATTCTTTTTTCCCACATCTACTGTGGTTTAGACCCTTGGTTCTCAACTGGTGGGTCATGACCCAAAAGTGAGTTGCCACCCGATTTTCCGTGGGTTGCTGCGTGCCTTCCACTTTTCTAGGTGAAAAGCTCATCAGCCTCCCCCTAGCACAGCACTGTCAGTTCTTGCGCCAAACAGCCATTCAAAATACACTTCCCCATAACGAGTGTCAGCTTGAGGTGGGATGGGCTTGGGGCTATGGCCGTGAGGGAGCCACATCTATAGGGACAACTCCCTCACGTGTCCTGTAGAGGTGCCTGGACCAGAGTGGTGTCACATTCTGGCTACCTACAGGGCAGGCAAAGGGAGCTTTACAAACAAAGCACATATGGATGGAGCTCAGTCACAGTACAGCAGCCCACACTGGACCCCAGACTGAGGTTCCACTCCAGTTCTCGTAAGGTATGGAGACTGGTTGGATCTTTTGAATGGCACCCCAAATGCACCTCCCACCCACAGTTTAATCACCTGCACCGGAACATGCGATACTGCAATGCTGTGCATTCCATTGCAGTGCAACTTGGGTCGCAACTTAATGACCAGGGACAAATGTGGGTCCTGAGGTTACAAAGGTTGAGAACCACTGGTTTAGACTATACTTTCAGCTTGCTAGTTTGAGGATGAGTGGAATGAGGGTATTCAGAGTGGGGTTGTACTGGAGAGATCCATTCTTGTATCCAATTAAACGCCCGTCTTCTTGCAAGTCCAAAGGGGGATATGATGGGGTTGTCTTCCCTCGCCACATATACAGCTTTTTGCTTTGCTATCTCACAAGGTCTTTCAGACTTTTTTGTGTGTTGCCCACTCGAAGAGCATATACCACCGGCTGTAGTTTTTGTGTATACACATATTTTTCAACAGTAGTAATCCATTCCTACATTGAAAAACTATTTTTGGAAAATAGTTTTTTAATAATTTTGAGGAAACCTATTCTAAAAAATATTAGTACATTACTACATTTCACAGTAAAATAGCATGATCAGTTAGCTATTGAAAGTTTTAAATAAAAGGATAAACAATAAGGCATACCTAGAATATTTGACACCAAGAGCCAATTAATTTACAGCACTTCCTTGCTCTATATGTTAATAATAATGATCATAAAAAAATGAATAGTGGTGGGCAAAAAAGAAACATAGACTGTGAAAATGTGTAGTGACCCTAGAAAATGTGTCCCCTGATAGTAGTGAGTGGAGAAATGCCCCCTTTACATTGATCGTCAATGGAAAAAAGACCTCCTGCAATAGAGATCAGTGTGTAAGTAGCCACTTACATTGAGTCGCAGTGGGAAATGACCCCCTTACATTGGTAGTCATTTTATATGAGAGATCAGTCTGTCATTTCTCACTGCTTAAAGCATATCTAATTACAAAATGTTGCAGCTTACTACTCCCTAGAAGGGGTGGCTACAATAACTTTTTTTGTTTAGGCAGTTTTCCTTTATTTTGACCTGGTGATTTGGCCAGTAAGTTCGTTATCTTTCAACTTCCTTTAGCAAAAGTGGCAGACATAGGGTGGAGGCAAACTATTTAACAATGATAGGAGTGCTTACAAAGGTTATCCTTTGTAATACCTTTATCCTAAAAAAAAAACAACTCAACTTTTGCTGGAACTGCCTAAAAAGGTTCTCTGCAGTTGAGATTTAATTTGTTAGTCAAGCCCATCTAAGTCTGGTAGTGCATCTAAAGCTGAGTATACGCAGGATGAAGTTCGGCTGGTTCCTGACCGGCTGAAATTCGCACCGTGGGTGCTGCTGTCATCACCCTTCCGCCCGGCATCCCTCAATCAGCTGATTGAAGGTGCCAAATGGAAAATTCTAGGCCGAATGGACCTGACAACCAATCAGTTGCTAGCTCCATTCAGGTATTCTGATGGCGGCTGGCTGCCATCAGCCACTATCAGAATACAATGCAAACATTAGAGGATGTTCTATCTTTTTGTTTAGCCTGCGGGTTAAATGAAAAAAATAGAGACTTGTATACCCAGCTTAACACTGCCCTCCCCGCAGGCTGACAATGCTGCTGTCCAAGGGATGTTTGGTTGCACCTCCATGTGGAGCCACCATAAGACAGGAAGTGTGTTACTGGCCAAGTCACCAGGTGAAGATAAGGGTTAAAAAAAAAGAAAGCATCACATTTAAGGACTGGTAAGCTGCAATATATTACATTTTTGTTTTCAGGTTTAAATACACTGTAAGGAACCTCTAGCAACCTCTGGAGGAACCCTAGGGTTCCATGGAACTCTGCTTGAAAAAGCCTGTCTATTATCATATATAGTATGTCATATACTGAACTGCAAAGATGGTTATGAAATATAAGCTGCTTTCTCCAGCTATATGCCTGTCTTAATTTACATAATCATATGTGACTATATTTGAAATGAATCATATGGCTCTCCTAAAAAAAAACTAATCTTTCTGAAGAATTCCATGGTGTGGCTGTGTACGAAGGCAACATGTGAACAAACAAATGAAACACAAACTTAAGGAATGAGGAAGTTTATAGTGACACTTAATTAGCAGTAAAAAGTCCTGTACTCCGAAACTCTATTTGTAGTTGTTCGGTGCCAAGTAACACATAATTATTTGCTGTTACTTTATAAAGGATGACGAGTTATACTGAGAAATAGGCTCTAATATAACCCGCGGAATTTCAAGAATGGAGTAATATGGTCCTCATGTTGCAAAAGCGATAATGCTGATCATAGTGCTTATTTTGTACTGTTTTTGTTTGTGTATCATTACCATTAGGCTTTTTGTAATGAATGCCGCCAAGCATTACTGGCATCTTTTCAGTCAATCTTAGTCTCTTTTGTTACATAAGGCTCAGCTTAGTAAAGTATAACACCTGCAGTCTTTTCATTACAAGTCATTTGCTAAGCTTTATGAAAGAGAATACTGTTTTCCATTTACTACCGGTTTTATTGCTTGCTTGAATCTAATACAGGCACCTAAATGTCCAGTTAAAGTACTTACACATTTACTGTTTTATCTGCCAAAAAGATTTGTAATTTTGATGAGTTAATCTTGTGATTAAAACAGCTTTTGTCCACTACAGAGCCAGACAGGTGACCTGTGTTTGAAGCTGAACTCTGGCCAGGGAGTGCTAAACTTTACACACCCTCTCTAGGTAGCCCCAGTATATACAAAAAAATAACCTATGGCACTCTTCACCTTTAGGCAGTGTGAAATTAACCCCAAGCAGCTTCTCTGGGTGGACTCTTGACTTTTTGTGAGGCATCAATCACTTTGGTCTTTTCTGCTGTATTTTTGCTTATTAGACGTATGGAGCAAGGGTTAGGGCACAGGATACAAAAAACAGCAAATTCCATGCCTTCTTATATCTGCAACAGAATTGACGGTGGATCTATTTACTTCAGTAGCAGATTCTAGTAGCAGCCTCCCAATAGTGGTTGGCTCCCTGATTCTATGCAAGTACTGTTACCTGTTAAGTTACAGGTAACTTAACATGTTGAATTCTGAGGTCTCCATGCAATGTTCATCTGGCAGATGCTTTCCCTAAGCACTCCTTAAAATAATAAATGCCCTGAGCTTAGGAGAAATCTATTAAGCACCAATAATATAAACAAAGCTCAGACTGGTTACAGCCTACCTTCAAACAACAATAAATTTGGCTAGGGCCATTCCTATGCAAGGCAGGTCCCTAAAAACTATATGATCAAAATGCTTACCCGAATTCCTAGTTATCAGACATTCTAGGTCTTGAGTCTTCTTTTTTCTAGACTGCAGAGTAGGATGGTCCTTCTTTGGGTGCCCATGTCATGAGGACACTTCCATTGGATACATTGGCAGAATCTTTACAGCATCTTAGAGGTTCCATTGGCAGCATTATGATTTCACAGTGGTGAGTCAACGGCCTTCACTCCTGGAAAAGGTGCTGTTGTTACTTTAAAGGTCATTGAAAGAGGTTTTTTTTTCAGCTTTGTGACTCCTTATGTCATCTGTCTATCTCCATATTTCTCATTAGACAGTGAACCATCATCATCACCTCTGACCAGAACAGTAATGGTAAACCAGGAATTAGCGCAATAGTCATTTTGACTAACAAAAGTGTGTGTATTTCAAGAAAGCCCTGCCAATAAAATATATCCCTTTGTGGGGTTCTGCAAGGTATCTGCTGAAGAGAGCATAAAAATAAACCATTCTGATTGGAATTAAAATAATGGTTAATAAAATAAAAATACACATTAATTGGAAATAAAGGTATGCAGTAGTTAGCTATTTAATGCAGTTAAACTAACTTAGCTGAATGTATTCACCATCTAGTCTATCAAAAGTGGGGTCATGAAGAACTGAAAGGACTGAACATTTCCACAGTCCATTGCTAGATTACTATTAGGTTGCTACAATGTAAGGGTGCACTGCAGATAATTATGCATATAGTTAGTTGTCTTTTCTGTCTTACTAAATAAAGATAACGATTAGTTTGTGTGGTCTGATCTACAACAGACTTGGCGCTCTAAGCGCATTGCAAATGTTACAGATATAAGTTATTAATGTAGAACTCCTATACAATAGTGTATGGAGAACATAGCAAGTGGTTGCAGAAGCAGTTGTTAAAGAGTTACAATACTGAGGAACCCAAGGAGAGGAAAAAAGGAAAACAAAAATATATATATGTGTGTTCCAAACGCAAGGCTAGTGGATCAACAGTTCAAAAAATCCTTAGAACAGGACAATTCAATGTATATGTACACACATGTTATAAACTGTTTTCCAAATGGACTCTTACGTTGCTAACAAAACTATCAAAAGGTGGCCATACACTGTACAGGTCTTGCGATGGTTGTAAAGGGATTAAAAAAACGTACGATCTGCCCATCTTGGACGGGCAGATCGCACTCTCGATCATCGCAAGCCACGCCCCCTGAGGGGCGGGCTTGCGAAGACTGTAATGAGGGGCGGGCTTACGCTGACTGCAAACGGGCAGTGTGCGCGTGCGCACACCGGCCCGTTCGGCAGTTGTCGAACCAGCAGGCCACCAACTCGCCGAGAATCGTACGATTCCCGGCGGGTTTTCAAACATGCTGGTTCGATGGAAGACGTGCGACCGTACAGTAGAAACGGTCGCATGCCTTCCATACACTGCACGATTCTCGTACGATCGTGGGATTTCCCGCGATTCTCGTACGAGAATCGTGCAGTGTATGTGCACCTAAAGACTGAAGAGTTCCCACTAATCAACGTCATTAAAGAGGCCAGATGGAACACATGTTTGTTTTAGTCAATGGTCAAAAAAAGCCATAACCTATATGTTTATATAGAAAAATATAAATGTTTTATTATCAAACCCCCAAAAAAGGCCCCCAATCACATATTGTGATAAATAGAATCTCCATAACTGAATTTGTATATTCGGAACAACTTCATAGGAGTATGGTCTATCATGAATGCAGCTGCTAGACTCATTCACCTAACCAACCGTTCAGTGTCTGCAACCCCCCTCTGTCAATCCCTACACTGGCTCGCCCAAAGGATTCAATTCAAAATAATAACAATCACTTACAAAGCCATCCACTACTCTGCCCCCGGCTATATCTCTAACCTTGTCTCAAAGTATCACCCTAACCATCCGCTCTGCTCATCCCAAGACCTCCTGCTTTCCAGCTCCCTTGTCAACTCCTCCCATGCTCGTCTCCAGGAATTCGGTCTCTCCCATCCTCTGGAACTCTTTACCCCAACCTGTCCGTCTGTCTCCCACCTTGACTGCCTTTAGGCGTTCCCTAAAGACTCATCTCTTCAGGGAAGCCTATCCCACCTCAACCTAACCGCTCAACCATCACGTTCTCAAACAATTCATCCCCACAGAGCTACCTCCTCGTGTATCACTTCCCCCTCCATTTTAGATTGTAAGCCCTCACAGGTAGGACCCTCCTTACCATCTTGTCTTGAATTGAATTGTATTGTGATTGTAATATCTTTCTTATATTGTAGAGTGCTGCGCAAACTGTTGGCGCAATATAAATCCTGTATAATAATAATTAATAATGGTGATGACACGTTGCGCTTGATACCACAAGTACCGTTACACAGTATCCAAGTGGATAATATAGTACTAATATACGTTTTTTAAAGGGACATTTAAACTGCAAATAGCGGAAGTTACCTACCAGAAGTAGTTTTTGCGCTCCATTCAAAGGAAATGATCCAGTCTAAAATAGTTTTTGTGTTCCATTGGGAGGAAGTGATCTTACTGGTAGCAAATGTGATTTCCTGTGATCCCGACATGACTCCTCTGGCCCACCCTCAATTAGTAGGTGTTTATATATTTCTGCTTAAGTTAGAAATTAACCAGTGATGCTTTTGCTCTGAAGAAGTTCAAGTTGATTGAAACGCGTCAGCAGTATGTAACACGGCATGATTCCCTTTGGAGGCAGCATGCAACTCTTTCCCAAGTGGGACTTTCATGGACTCCATGCACGACTAATAGTCCTATGAAATCAAGCTATGGGTGAGATCTCACACTCTGAAAGCCTATTGTTTCTTGTGTTATTTGTGGAGTGACTATTCAAGTTCACTTGATGTGGATGGCATATTCTGGATAACCTCTAGTACTTGGAGTGGTTTATACAGTGTATTGACCTCACATCCTATACTATCCATCTTACAATGGAATGATGAAAGTATACTGAATTTTTATATTTCACATACAGGCTATACAGGATTGTTGGATGTCAAATATTATCCACATGGACACTGTGTAACAGGGTACTTGTAGTATCAAGTGCCTCAAGATGCGCAGGGTGTCGTCACCATACTCCTATGAAGTTGTTCTGGATATACAAATTGTCAGCACCTGACTTCTGTGGGGGCGTGGTTGAACCCCAGTGGCGGAACCTGGAGCTCTAATGGAGTTAATGAGGGCAATCAGTCGGGAACTCCTGGCGTCACTCTCAATCTAGAGCGGAGAGTTAGGAGTTGCTGACATCATTAGCCCCTTGTCTTCCTATTAGCGTGTGTTGGATAGAGCCTGAATATTCAGAGGATAGAGGGGAAGGTATTACTTCATACCTTACTGTGAAGCTCTACCAGGTAAACATACAAGTAGCGTTCTAAGCAAGAATAAGCCCCCTAGAGCAATGACCCCAATGGTAGGACAACATACGCACGGCAGAGCCCAGTATGAGGTTTAAGCTACAGTCCAGTACAATGTCATAGCAATTTGCTAGATAGGTTATATCTCAGGTAAGTAGTAGAGAACTGATACTAGCACATCTATGCACGCATATGAGTTTATATACTGTTCTTAATAGCAGGGTACTTGCGGTTCCAGGTGCGGGTTCCGAGCAATGGATTCCAGTGGAGAGGGACGTCCGCCCTGGCGTGGGAACTCCAGACAGAGGGTGCTTTAGCTGGGGACAGCTTTGAGGCTGAGAACTGTGCAGGGCTGCAGGTATGGTGCGTTCCTGGAGGGGGTCTCCCGTGGAGGCTTTCCGGAAGGTACAGGCTGGAGGTCAACTGGTGGGGTTACCGGCGTTTGGGGGTAGCAGGTGTAAGATCCAGATTAAGCGACACCTTGCCATACCCCCGAACCGGTTTTTAAAGGGAATCGCGGACGTGCGGCGGGGAGGAGCCTCACGCCGATCACAGCACTTCCGCGTTCCACCGTGAAGAGCAGCGGCCGATATACGTCACTGCGCCGACGCCGGCTGCGCTCCACGCCGGAACGCAGCCCGAGATTGGTTACACAAATTCAATTCTAGAGATTCTATTTGTCAAACGGCACTCCACCAATCAAAGTCTTTTCAGTGGATCTGTTTCTACATTATGTCCTCTTGAAGGAATGGATTTCACTTATGTGGACAGATAAATATCCAAGTTGGCTGCTCATCATGTATACATATTCTTCCAACCCAAGTGGATGGTGATAAGTGATTACTTATCTTACACCTGTACAATCATCAGGAATGCACATTGAGCCGAATAGTTTTTTCATTTATCATCTGTTTTGTTTTGTCTTTTATGTGGGGGAGGGGGGGGGGGAATTAGATATTTGCACATATATGTGATCGGGGCCCTTTTTTGGGAGTTCAATAATAAAACATTCATATTTTTCTATATAAACATATAGGTTATGGCTTTCTTTGACCATTGACTAAAACAAACATGTGTTCCATCTGGCCTCTTCAATAATGTTGATTAGTGGGAACCATTCAGTCTTTGATAGTTACATCTGTACATACTTTGTTGCCTTTAAATCATTTTGTTTTCCATATCAGGCAACAAAAATGGTTGCACATGCGCCAAATACATGCATTATGCTGCCTCAAGAAATTTCTGAGTTTCATACAGTAAATTTCTGGCGGTCTCAAACAAACCTAAAAGGGAACCTGTAAATTAAATGCACACACTCTCAGTTCTTGCATGTAGCTGGTGTGCCACTCTCAGAATACCGAAAATCTTTCTAAAACTGTCAAAATTTACTTCTGTTGAACATGCCAAGGAGGGCGGGACGGGTATTTCCCGATGGGGCCACACATTGGTCAAATTCAGCAGAGTCAGCAGGATTCAGTCAAAATTTAAGTGATGTATGGCGAGCTGGCAAGCCGAAGGCTCACTTTAAAGGAGAACTATGGGGCAGCCTTTTTCGCCAATAGTTCTCTTCAGGGTCACGGGAGGACATATACTAATGTCCTCCGGGGACCCAAAACTCAGCATATATGCTGAGAGCGCAGAGCTCCGGCGGGGACAAATCCCGGCAATAGTGTCGAGATCCACCCCTCTGGCTGATTGACAGCTGGGTCTCTAGAGGCAGAGCCAGATGTGGCCACCCTCTCCCCAATACGTTCCTCCATTCAGCGCTGGAGAAACATAGTGGGGAGGGGGAAATCCCTGTGGGGAGTGGTGACTGACAGTCCACGCTCTCTGCGGGGAGAGGATCGGGAAGTCAGCGATCGGCCATATGTGTTCGCTGACTTCCCGATCAATAGAGCCGTCTTGTCACAACTTCAGTGTCACAGGTTGGCCTGAATCATGGGGATGAGCGTTTTTCACTCACCCAATAATTCTCCTTTAAATCTGGTGTGACAGAATTATTCAGCCCTAGACTAGCACTGAGGCAACTCTGATATTTGCCAGAAGCGGTGATTAATGTTTGTGACATGAGTTATCATGGAAATGTATGGAAATCTTTGTCTCAGAATTGAGCAGCTCATGCAAATCATGCACTGGACCCCATGCTATAGGCCAGCTGTGACAAAGCACTTAAAGCGGACCTTTACACTGCAGTATGTAATATCTAAAAAATACTCTCAGAAACTTTAATAAACAATAAACAAATTAAGCACATTTAAAACGCTTTATCCTCTTTTATACATACCTAGAGGGAAAAGCCACTCCTATTGTGCCTTCTTCTTGCGTTAGCAAGGTAAATCATTCATTATTTACCATGGCCACACCCCCTTCTGACGATGCGCCGCTATTCTCACGCATGCGCACATGATAAAACGAAACTACCGATCCACAGTGCATGCTGCAAAGAGTAATTTCACGAGATCTTGCAGACATTTTTTTTTTTCATGAACGAGATCCAATTTCAATGACAATGCAATCCCAGTGTACATTGCGTTGGCAAACTGAAGTAATTTGCAGTTTCTGCAAGTGTAAGTATTTCAATATCACAGCATTTTACACCTGACATGTCTATGTTATTATTAATCATCATACATAGAGGGATGCATTGGTGGGATTTGAGTTTTGAGTGTAAAGGTTCACTTTAATGTTGTTTATTGGATGGTGACAAATTCTAATAGGTACAAGACTCTAGAAAATCATATGTAGCCTTATAGAATCTTAAATGGTGCATATGCACAACTTGGCCATCAGGTGAATGAATCATGTCCGTATGGGTTATATGTAACAAAAAAGCCAGCAAATATTTGTGCAGATATACAGTAAAATAGCTTATGTATATGACCATCGTTTGCTTCCTCATTTGCCTTTGTAATGCAGAAATTTAGCTTTGTTGCCAAATATGTATGAGCAAACTTGTCAAAGCCTGGATTGCCCATACTCAAGCTTGAGTTGGGTTGATTGTCCTGATCGTTATATATATGGGGAATTTGGCCCACAGAAATGGTTTATTTTTGTTTATAAATGTAAGCAATGCAAGCATTCAAGTATTATTTCATCAATACATTGTAGCATGCAGTGGCTTTCTAAAATGTTGTAAAATGTAACAAATTGACAGTCATTACATTTTATCCCCAGGAGCCTGTCTAGATCAGCCATTCTCAAGCAGGCTTCTGTGGCACACTGGTGTACCTCCTGGCCTCTTCAGGGGTGCCACTTTTGTGGTAGTTGGAAGCCAACTTTTTTGTTTGTGTTTGCATGGGCTGCCCCTTAAAATCTATGACATTTTAGACTGGGGTGCCTCGAGATTTTGAATACTTTTAAAGGGTGCCTTGACTAAAAAAAGGTTTAGAACTGCTGGTCTAGATTACAGTAAGTCTTAGTAGCATATAACTCAAGAGGATATGCAGGTCTCCTACCACCTAACGAAAGATCTGCATGTCTAAAGCTGGGTAACACTGTCTACATTTTCAGACAATTTCAAACACTTTTCAACCAGATTTCACACACAAAAAAACACCTACCACCAACAATTTTTATTGAACCAAAGTTTCAAAAGAGACTGTAGGAGGTAGGCTTCTTTGATTTGTATTCATAGGTTGGCAGAAAGAGGTTGAAATTGCTTGAAGATTGCTGTGTATGGCTAACATAGAAAGCCATGTATTAGTATAGTCGCTCTTTTTTGATGTAGCTAATCAAGTGAATGACTCATGTCGTTCTCTCTATTTCCATAGGAAAATCTCATGCTATACTCTTGATGACAATTTTTCATTGGCAATACTTTCCCACACAGTATTTATGTGCCCACAGCAAAATACAATAAAGAGATGCTTCAGCGTGTGAAATATGTAAATGCAGCATCATTTAGACAGCTCAGATTGGCAAAGTTATAACAATGTAAACATAGGAGCCCTTTGATTTCTTACACTAAACAATAAATACATTCTCAGATCTTATGAGAAACATTTGTCTTTGCCAACAATGCTTTCTGTACAGTATGAAGTGTGTGTTATGCATTTATGTATTCTGACGCATATCTCTCCAGTGATAAAAAGCAAAAAAAGGTTTCCATTTTTTTAAATTTTTCTTAAATGTTACTTTAATTTTTATAATTTTTAAACACTTTTTTTTTTACACTAACCCTATTGCTATTACATATGGGGCTAACAAGCACCCTATGTAATAGCAGATAGGGTGCGACATGTCCTCTTTATGGAGACATCAGGGGCCTTTCAGACCCCTAATGTCACCTTGGGACCTCAAAGAAGCTGAGGAAGCAGAGATCTGCTTACCCCGGCTTCTTCTCCTGGCTCTAGGAGTCAGAGACTGTAACGAGTGACACTGGAATCACGTCCGGGTCCAGTGATCGGAGGAGAGATTAGCGGCTGGAAGCTCTGATTGTTGCAGGGAGACCCGCCGTGCCACTCCCGGGCGCCGCACGGTACAAAACGATCCGGTGTCTATACTTGTACATTAACAGCAATCGTCTGTTAAATCGTTAAAAACGATACCGAGAACACAGCAGCAGCCGTGTTCTTGTTTTAACCACTCCTGCTAACCGCCGTCTATAGACGTATTGTGGCCTGGAAGTGGTTAAATAAGTGTAAAAAAAAGAAAAATCTATAAAAATGCTATAAAAATAATTTAAAAATAAAACACAGCAGAGCCCACTGTCAATCAGCCAGCGAGGTGGATCTCGAAAGTATTCGGTACAGCGGGCACTATACTAATTTTTGGGTCACAGGAGTACGTTAGTATACAGTATGTTCTCCCATGACCCTAAAGAGAACTATGGAAAAAAAGGTTACCCCTTAGTTCTACTTTAAATATTATAATTAATGTAATTTGCACAGTAAAAGTTTAATGTACAGTTTATAGGAAGTGGCTGGAAAAGGTTTAATGTACAATGAACATGAAGTGGACTTTAAAGGGGTACTCTATAATGTATTCTAATTGCACAGAAAAGGGCTAATGAACAGTTACTGAGGCTTGCATAGTAAAAGGATAAAGTACACTGAATAGTAATTGCACAGTAACAGGTAAATTTATACTGAATTCGGAGAGCCGAATAAATGGTTAAAGTACAGTGACTGTGAAATGTATAGTAAACTAGAAATGTGCAGTGACTGGGGTTTGCACAGTAAATGGTTAATGTACATTAAATGGGAGAGACACAGGAAAAGGTTAATATTTATTGTTAGCAAAAATGTTGGTAAATGTTTGGTTAAATGACTAATGTATAGTGCAGAGTAAAGGCTTACATTACAGCGGTGGAATAAACAGTGTGCTAAAACACTATAGAGGCACAAATGCACATGAAAGGGCGGTTAGAGGAACCAAACACTAAGAGGGTTATTCACACAGCTGCACATATTGGCTAAAATCAGCCGTACATCGGCTGCCTTTGGTCAGCTGAACATGCTCTGCGTGTTCGCCTGAGCCGAAGTGCAGAAGCAGTTGAGCTCAGCGAATCCAACAACTGGATCGACTGAGCCGAAGCTCCGGCAGTTCACTCGCTTCCGTTCACCCCTATACTCATAGGGGCCTAACGGCAGTAAGTGAATAGCCAAATGCAGCCAAAAAGTTTAAATGAAAAATTTAAAAATATGTAAAGAAAATATTTTTGCAAAAGAAAAAAAAATGTTAAAAACCATTTAAATAATTGTAAAAAAAAGAAAAATAAATAAGAATGTTATAAAACTAATTAAAACATTTTTAGGAAAAAGAAAATTAAAAACAGCGTGGGGTTCCCTTCCCAAACCATACCAGGCCCTTTAGGTCTGCTAGGAAAGTTAGTAAGGACCCCTATTTTTAAAAAGAAAAGAAAATGTATGGCTGAAATCACCCGTACAAACCAGAAGAGAATAGCCGAACAGATTTCAGCTCACTTCACTTCGGCTGGGTTAGTCACTCGGCTGCCTTCGCCAGCTTTGTGAATAGCCCTCTAAAAGTTCAAATGCTGCTGTGCATAGAAGTACAGAAAGCTAATATAAAACAAAAATGAGGTATTTACACTAAATGTATTAAAAATATGTATTATTATTTTAGTTTAAAAGAGTACTATTTAGTTTAGTTATTCAGTATATTAAACTAAAATTATAACGTATTTTGAATACAGCTAGGTAAATATTTTTATATTAGCACTTCTATGCATAGCAGCACTTAAAAATAGCCAGCAGTGCCCACCAGTCAGGGCTCTGTTACATTGCACAATAATGTCAATAATTGATTACCTGATCAGTGTACTGCTGTTCCTTCACTATCCAATCGGGGCTACTTAACATAAATAGTGAGGTCACCTACCTATGTATGGTGGGTTACCTGTATCAGTGGTGGGCCTAAGGAACAAAGATCCCTGGTGCTAGACTTAGCAACGCACTGCACTCTGGACTGAGCAACGCACTGGACTCTGGACTTAGTAACGCACTGGACTCTGGACTTAGTAACGCACTGGACTCTGGACTTAGTAACGCACTGGACTCTGGACTTGGTAACTCGCTGGACTCAGGACTTGGTAACACGCTGGACTCAGGACTTAGCAACACACTGGACTCCGGGCTTAGTAACACACTGGACTCTGGACTTGGTAATGCACTGGACTTTGCAGGGTTAATGGCGGCTGTGTGTCACAGAAAGTGCAATATTTTATCCAACACTGGGATAGAGAAATATACAATAATAGGGAACATTACAGTGTAATGTTCTCTATTATAATCAATTTCTCTAATTACATGAAATTACAGCACTGTGTGCAGTTTCTGGGCACCCCCACATCAAACTCCCCCCCCCTCCCCCCCAATCCCCATCCCCATTGACTTAGTGACATACTTTATACTCTGCAGCACTGTAGTGCTGCCAGAGCCCAACATAATCCCGACCACATGGTCTTAAGGGGGCGGGCATGTGACATGGTGCCCGCATCAGGAGGGAAGTGATCCGGCGGTGTCCCGTATACCGCCTGCATTTTGTTTGGACCATATACATTGCAGGTGGTATATGGGCCCCCCTCAGCGGGAGGACAGCAGCAGCCGAGCACACTGACAGCCTCCGTGCTGCCCAGCGTGCCATATCCCATTGAAGATTCCATTGGGCAATTACCTCCCAGTCAAATCCGCCCCTGTCAGTGGGCCCTCCCCCAAACCTTGCACCTGACCTGCATCCATACAAAAGAATGACAGTTGCTGAGGCTCAGCTTAGAAGTAAGGGACAGACAAGCAGCAGTAATAAAAAGAAACCATTAAGAGAGAAGCTTTTCTGGCTTATAAGGGTAAATAGTGCCATTTTATGGTGTCCGCTTCAAGGCAGGACTTTAAAGTGTTGAAAAGTCTTGAAGGTTCACTTTGAGATTCTGAAAAAAGTCTAAAAACGACACTACACACAAGTTCTCTATGGCTCCTAAGTTGGCATTAGTAATTTATGTATTTTTGGTACAGATGAATGCATGTGGAATGTCACATAAAATAAATAATGACATGTTCACACTAGCCTGTACCCTCAAACAATCTGTTTTAGCATGCAGGCTGGTGTCTGTATGTGCTGGTGGTGGGGCCTTGCTATGTTGGCAATAATATAATTTATGTATTTTTGGTTCAGTTGAATGCATGTGGAATGTCATGCAAAATGAATATTGAGATCTGCACAATTAAAGCTTGTTCACACTAGTCCAGCATGCAGGCTAGTGTCTGTATATGCCGGCGGTGGGGGAGCAGTGCTTTGTTTTTTTATCAATGCAAGGCACTGTTTACCTTTTTTTCACTTTATTGAAATGTCACAAAATTACATTTTATTTATTACTACCGTATGTACCATAGTGGAGTTCAAGTGCAGAGAATCACAGGCCCTTTACACATAATGTAAACAAGCCCTTTGGCCTCATTCATGCGGACAGTTGTACAATGCACACGTCTGTGCAGAAATCTGTGCTCGAGAGGTAAAGCAGATGCAGCCGTCTGTACAACTCAATGATAGGACGCCGCTGCATGGAGCTACATGCTAACCCAAACATGCACATCCATGCAGGTCTGGATGCACACTCTTAGATGCAGGCAGTCTGTATGGATGTACTGTACAGCAGTGCCCATTCCTGTGAATGAGGCCTTATAGTAAAGCAATTTATGTCTATGCATTTTCATCCAGTGCATTTTTTAAAATACTGCAAGGCTCATTTATGCTGCCTTTTGCCAAACAACAAAAATGCACCTGCCAGAAGGGAGAATGAATTGTATAAAAAAACGTAGTTACACTCTTTCCCTGGAAATAACACAGTTAGGATTTCAAAAGATTTTTCCTAAAGTAAGTCAATTTCAATTGAAAAAGTTGTTTTTCTGGCTTTTGAGATTGTCATCTACAAGAACACGGCCTCTCTGCACTGCAGTTATGTATGGCTAAAAATAAACCTATTTGTACAGACCATTAAACTGGAATGGCCGTCAAAATATTAAACAGTTTACAAAAGTCTTGACATCCAATGCTTTCATAAGAAAAGCAATTAGAGCAACTGAGTCACGCCGGAAGATCGGCAGGACCCGGAACACCATCTTTAAAGGCACACTCACTAGTAGAGCCGCACTTAGGAGTCATTTGAGCTGATTTACTAAAGGAGTTGAGAATTTTCACGCAATAAATTGTGTTAATATTCACTTTAATTATCCAATCGTGTGCAGATGAAATAAGAAAACAGGAATTTGCTTTACACATGAATTGCATAGTTGAAGTGAATATATTATCATGTGAAGTATCACAACTCCTTTAGTAAATAAGCCTCCGTATATATTTTTTGGGGCCCATCACTACCAAATGATCGCTATCAGGATTAATTTTAAATTGCACATACCTGGTTTTCTCCAAATACAAAAGACATATTTTTGTTCAGGACTGAGGTACACTAAACTCACCATTGATACCATATTATTAGGGATGAGATTTGGGTTGAATGTGAGTGTGATCCAAACCCAGGCCATTTAAGGACCTACCAAACTACTTGGCCAAAACTCGCTAGTTTGTCTGCCTGAACTCCAAGCTGCTGTAAACAAATAGCAAGGGATCCCGGTAGACATCAGTGGCCAAATATGGTCATGGCTATATTTGGTAATTGATGTCACCCAGGATCCCCAGGGCTGTTGCTTATATTACAATCACTAAGGGGTCTATTCACGAAGCAGCCGAAGGATCTAGCCGTAGCTTCGGCCTATCCTTTGGCTAGCTTCGCCCCCAGGGCCCCTTCGGTTCAGTAGAACTGAAGGGCTGTTGTACGGGCTATTCACAATAGCCCGTACAGCTCCCGAACTTAGCCTAGCGGCTCAGTCGAGCCGAAGGCATATGCAAGATCGAAGGCAAGATCATTGTGAGATGGAGGAAAAAACTGGATGGACACGGATGTCACAATAGTGACATCCGTTTCAAACTGCTCTGATCAGCAGGGGATCTGTGCACACTGATCGAAATTCACAGGCGTGAAAGGGGTCTTATAGGATCAAAAAAAGTGTCCAGTTGGAATAACCTTTATCCTTTCCTAAGACTACACAGGTGATTAAATCTCCCAGCTACTAAGAGAACCAACTGTTTGTTGGCAGTAATATAATTTGCAGCACAAAGGATGCCAAGGTACCATCAAAGTGCAGCTGTAAAGAGAGAAGTAAGGGAGCTGTCTGTACTGTTCGTCTTCTCAAAATGTTAGTTGTCTGGCTGTGTCTAGACATGAGACAAGTATGGAGCATGTGAGTGGTGCTTGAATTTATTGTCTGTATTCCTGTTTTGGGTAAGTAATTTTAAAGTATTAAAACCACTATATTAGCATGATATCCAAGGACCATTCTCAGCAATGGCAGCCTCTATAAATGTTTCTTGACTGGTGTACTTTAAGTTCATAGTTCAAATTTAAGCTAGTAAAACCAGAAGGTCCACATGCCATTCTGTGTTTTAAAGGTAGATCCAGGTGGCAGGATGGAAAGACAAGCCTACCAACCTAAGACACCTGGGCACAAGAAGGGACATGTATTTAGGCCCATGTAAATAATTTTGTTGATTATATTATTTGCTGTTTTAGATACTGTTAAGTATATTTTATGCTTCCTAATGTAAATATTGTTTTGATTGTCTTCAAATTATATGCAATTGGCATTACGTTTTCTATTTTAACTATTGTAATGAACCATACATAAAATAATCTTCCACCATTATAAGAACAGTCTCAGCATCCATTGTCTCAGCAATCACTTGCCTATTTTGACATTTTTGTTCTCCTTTAAGTTGAGCTAAAATGTATGCCTTTATTCTGTGAAAGGAAAAGTATACATACATCATGCAAGGGTTTAATTAATAAAAATGACCTTTTGTTGTGGTATAAGTGTGTGCGTATGACCGATTAAGGCATATTGTGAGGATACAAGGGTTGTGGAATATTCATACAGTTGATAAAGTATGTAGGCTTAGCTTGGTCCCTATTTAACCATACTCTCTTGGGTCACACCCACCTTGTAGCTATGCTCATAATTTGCTGTGGTGCGTCATATGTTTTTCCACTTTAAGGTGCCATAGCACTTTTATAATCCTAGCAACATCCCTGATTATTGTCATCATTGTATGATATGAACTGGACCATTTACAACTTCTCTGTACATTTAAAGTATAACTACTTGTTTAATGCATAATTGAAACGCAGAACACTTTGTTGTTTCAACAGGTATACTTCAATGTCAACATAGCCAGACCTTGTTACACAAACATTCAAATTAAGTGAAGAATTAAAACAAAGCTTTAACAGCCTACACAAGCAAATACATCTTGAGAATTACATGGCAGAATTATATTTGCTAAGCATTAAGTTTTCCTTTGTGACTTATCCATACCGTCTCTAACCTCACCCTGACCACAGGTTTAAGGCAGAACATTTTCCAAAGTTTGTCGATTGGTTACCATAACCAGCACCGGTGGTCCCATGAGATATTCCCATGACATATGCTTTGTTTGGTTTAATTCTCAGCTTATTTTAAAACTAACATTGTTGCATTATTTACAGCCATTTATAAATGAAAACAGATACTTTATTTTTATTCATTTTTGTAGGTACAGATATTTAGTTTCCAAACGTGCATTAACTGATATGCTTTTTAGCTGATAGGTTTTCATTTTCCTACGCTGGTATCAGATGGAATGAGGTTGATTTACTAAAGGCTAACAAATAGGCTGTTCACTTTGCAGAGGAACTTTCCCTTAGCTTAGTGAATTTGGTAAAAGTTCACTTTGCAAAGAATACCCTCAAGCAAGGAAAATAGGGTAGGAATTTTTGTTTTTTATTTTTGCTTGCACTAAGCTAAAGGAAGATTCCCTTGCAAATTGATCAGCCAATTTGCCTTTAGCAATTCAACTCCAGTGAGTCTTAAATCTATATCTGTCTAAAATAATTTTTTGTATACACGTAAATCTCTACAAAAATATAAGATGGGGCATTCATAGAAAGGACTGCATGTAAATGCCATTCCAGCTTCTTTTGCTTTAAGAGCAGGTTAACTATAATATACCCTGCTAGAAATAAAAATTGATAAACCTCTAAGGAGTTCATATACACCCATCAGCTACAACATTATGACCACTGAAAGGTAAGGTGTACAATGGCACCTGGAAGTCAGTGGGATATATTAGTCAGCAAATAAACATTTTGTCCCTGATGTTGATGTGTTGGAAGCAGAAATAATGGGCAAGCTTAAGGATTTAAGCGACTTTAACAAGAGTTCAATTGTGATGAATAGACAACTGGCTCAGAACAACTCCAAAACTGCAGCTCTTGTGGGATGTTCCCGGCCTGCAGTGCTTAGGACCTAGCAAAAGTGGTCCAAGGAAGGAAAACTGGTAAACTGATGACAGGGTCATGTGCGGCCAAGGCTTACTGATGTATGTAGGGAGCAAAGGCTGGCCCGTGTAGTCTGATCTAATAGAACAGCTACTGTAGCTCATACTACTGAAGAAGTTAATGCTGGTTCTAATAGAAAAGTGCATCCAAGTCTGTTGGGTGTGGTGCTGTGTAGCCACAGACCAGTCAGGGTGCCCATGCTGACCCGTGTTCACCACCAAAAGTGCCTACAATGGGCACGTGAGCATCATAACTGGACCACTGAGCAATGCAAGAAGGTGGCCTGATCTGATGAATCTCATTTTCTTTTACATCATGTTGATTCCCAGGTGCGTGTGCATCACTTGCCTGGGGAAGAGGTGGCACCAGGATGCACTAAGGGGAAGAAGGCAAGCCAGTGGAGGCAGTGTGAGAATTGATGCTCATATCTTAATAGTAAAAGAACCTAAACAAACAGGTAAGAGGTTGCTACCACCTCCTTACCCAACCCTTCCCTATTAACATTACAGTCATACTATGAATGCTGTCCAGTTTATATTATAAAAAAAAAAAAAAAAAAAAAACATTTGAAAGATGTATTTGTATTACTTTACATTTGTATTAAATTTTAATGTTTACATAATCTTTGCTTTTCAGACTAAAATAGAGTGTGAGTTCTAGTTTTAGGCAAAGCTTACTGTGTGTAGAATTTTATGCTGTTATTGATAATATTTCCAAGAAGTTCTGCTACTTTCTCAAAATCAACAGTGTATATTTTCATACATATAACTAATGAAAAGATGCATGTAAAGAAGATGAGGTAATGCCATATTACTAGCCTACTTATCATTAAGTTATCTACTAAAGTGTCAGTCAATGAAATGGCCATGAAGGTATGAGTGTGGGTGTAGCTTCACGGCATCATTATGGTAATAGAGTTTATGTACTGAATCTATGCCCTTTGCATGAGTCAAAGTCAACTCAAAATCTGCCAAAGGAAGATATTTGTTACTTTTCTTAGTGGTTGAAAGATCACCCAGTATTATAGAAAAATTCAGATGGCAAGTGACCAGAATCAAGTGTAATATAATACTTAATCATGTGGCTTTAACCAACAATTTCTTCTAAGGCTCATAAGAGTGATAGACATTCAGTAGTAAATATATTTTTATGATGTGTGAGGTAATCACAGTGGCGTAGTGGCTAGTGCTTCTGCATTGCAGCACTGGGGGTTCCCGGTTCAAATTCCGGCCAGGTCACTATCTGCAAGGAGTTTGCATGTTCTCCCTGTGCTTGTGTGGGTTTCCTCAGATTTTGTTCCACACTCCGGAGACATGCTGGTAGGTTAATTGGCTCCTCTCTAAGTTGGCCTTAGAGTCCTCTCTAGGGACCTTAGATTGTAAGCTCCTTCAGGTTAGGGACTGATGTGAAGCGCAACTATGTAAAGTAGGGATGCACCGATATATCGGCGCCGAAAATGGCACTTTTGGCATAATGCCGAAAGAACCATGTTTCGGCCGATACATCGGCACATCCCTGGTTTCTTTTCTCCCCGCTGGGTGCTGTTCCAGCGGAGAGAAAAGAAAGTGACAGCCGGCCAAGCGCTGCAGGACGAGAGGGGTCTAATATTTCCCCAAAGCCCCTAAAAGTAAGGTAAAAAATAAAAATATTTAATAAAAAATGAATTAATAAATAAAAATAAATATAAAAAAATTAAAAAATGTTTTTATAAAAAATAAAATATAAAAAAAATGTGACAAAAATAAAAATAAAAAACATTTTCGGTATCGGTTTCGGCCTGACATTTGTTTTTTATTTCGGTTTCGTTTCGGTTGTAAAATACCTATAATAAATATTCTTTTGTTGAATTAAAGGCAAATTATGGTGGTTTGGTCTATATCTATTTTCTTTAGTTATTATGGTCGAGTGTAAACAAAAACATTTCAAATATAAAAGTGTTTTTCAAGTATAATACTCATGCAGTAAATGGTAGAACAGGGAGGTGGAAACTTTAGGCTACATGTATTCTGTGTTTTTTTAAGACTAATTTAAAGTAATATTAAAGTCAAAAGGTTTTTAAAGAAGAACTCCGGGTAGATTTATACTTTACCCTTGCTGTGGGGCTATCCCAACACTGCAAGAACTAAATGCTCGTTTTCGTTTAGGGATGGAAATTACAAAGATCTAGGGGGCTATTCACAAAGGAGCCGAAGGATCCAGCCCTAACTTCAGCTGATCCTTCGGCTAGCTTTGTTTGCGGGAGCCCTTTGGTGCAGTAGAACCGAAGGGCTGCTGTATGGGCTATTCACAATAGCCTGTACAGCAGCTGAAGGTGGCCAAGCGGCTCAGACGAGCCGAAGGCATTTGCTCTGGCTAGACTGAGCCGAAGTGACAGCCGAAGCAGGGCGAACGGCCTGCCAAAGACCGGCCTCTCTCCCCGCAAATGACAGGAGGACGGCCGCCTCCGCTCAGTTGTAATGACAAGTCAGCATCGCCCAACAGTTTGGGCGGAGCTAGCTGTCACTGCTAGCTCCACCCAATTTTTTTTCTTTAAAAAAATGTTTTATTAATTATTTTATTTACATTCTACTATTTATTTACGTTCTAAAAATCTTTTTTTCAACCTTTTTGTTTTATAAACTTTTTTCATTGATTTTCTATTCTGCTTGGTACCACGGAGGTACCAAGCAGAATAGCCAAGCCGAATGCCGCTCAGTGTGAATAGGGGTGAAAGGCAGCAGGTGAGCTGCCGGAGCTTCGGCTCAGCTGATTCAGATGTTGGATCGGCTGAGTCGAAGTCCTTCTGCACTTCGGCTGAAGTGCAGCCGAAGGCAGCCGATATAAGGCTGAAATCATCCGTACCTAGCAGAAGTGAATAACCAAACAGCATCGGCTGGCTTCACTTCAGCTGGGCTAATCACTCGGCTGCCTTCGGCAGCTTTGTAATAACTCTTATGATCTCCTGAACATCATAGCCGGCTGGTTGCTAGACTGGTCTCTGCACCCTCACTTCCCCTCCGCTCCAGCAGTCCTGTGAGTTATCATGTCCAATAAAGTGTATTGGAAACGAGGATGTCGAGGGACTTTCGCTGGAGCGATGCTTCAGCTAAAAACTGGCTGACAATTTGGAATAACGGAAGGTTAATTTTATGGCAGGCAGCTAAATCTCTCTTTTAGATTTTGCCACTCTATGGGATTTTCAATGTCTAGCATATTTTTTTTAAAACCCAACTCTCAACTTTGTCTCTCATCTGTTTGAAGTGCTTTTTGGTCTTCATATAGCTTGCTTAATGGTGTAGCAGACTCGGGCCCATAGAACAGATGTATTGATATTGACATCAGGTGACACTTTGATTGCACTCAGGTTGGCCTTTATCAAAATATTTGTAGGACTACTGAAGTCAATTAGTTGGTCCACAACTTATTTAGGAGTTTCATAACAAAGGGGGGTGAATAGCTATGCATAATCAAGATTTCTGAGTTTTTTGGCCTAATCATTGTTTGTGTCACAAAAAAAATTATCTTGCACCTACAACATGGTGGACATATTGTACAACTCCCCAAAAATCAGTTTGAATTCCAGGTTGTAATGTAATAAAGCAGGAAAACACCAAGGAGTGGGGGGTTGAATACTTTCGCAAGGCACTGTACATTCATATTAATCCCTGCCCTCAAGAAGCTTGCAATCTAAGGTCCTTATTTCACATGCATACATACATACACTATATTGCCAAAAGTATTGGGGCACCTGCCTTTACACGCACATGAACTTTAATGGCATCCCAGTCTTAGTCCGTAGGCTTCAATATTGAGTTGGCCCACCCTTTGCAGCTATAACAGCTTTAACTCTTCTGGGAAGACTGTCCACAAGGTGTAGGAGTGTGTCTATGGGAATTTTTGACCATTCTTCCAGAAGCCCATTTGTGAGGTCAGGTACTGATGTTGGACGAGAAGGCCTGGCTCGCAGTCTCCGCTCTAATTCATCCCAAAGGTGTTCTATCGGGTTTACTTCGGGTTGTGCAACCAGTCAAGTTCCTCCACCCCAAACTCGCTCATCCATGTCTTTATGGACCTTGTTTTCTGCACTGGTGCGCAGTCATGTTGCAACAGGAAGGGACATCCCCAAACTGATCCCACAAAGTTGGGAGCATGAAATTGTCCAAAATGTATTGGTATGCTGATGCCTTAAGAGTTCCCTTCACTGAAACTAAGGGGCCAAGCCCAACCCCTGAAAAACAACCCCACACCATGACGCCCCCTCCACCAAACTTTACACTTGTCACAATGCAGTCAGGTAAGTACCGTTCTCCTGGCAACCTCCAAACTCAGAGGTATCCATTGGATTGCCAGACAGAGAAGCGTGATTCGTCACTCCAGAGAACACGTCTCCACTTCTCTAGAGTCCAGTGGCGGCGTGCTTTACACAACTGGATCCGACGCTTTGCATTGCACTTGGTGATGTTAGGCTTGGATGCAGCTGCTCGGCCATGGAAACCCATTCCATGAAGCTCTCTACGCACTGTTATTGTGCCAATTTGAAGGCATCACAAAGTTTGGAGGTCTGTAGCTATTGACTCTGCAGACAGTTGGCGACTTCTGCACACTGTGCACTTCAGCATGCGCTGCCCCCGCTCTGTCAATTTATGTGGCCTACCACTTCATGGCTGAGTTGCTGTTGTTCCCAGTTGCTTCCATTTTTTTATAATACCACTAACAGTTGACCGTGGAATATTTAGCAGCAAGGACATTTCACTAATGGACTTATTGCACAGGTGGCAACCTATCACAGTACCACACTTGAATTAATTGAGCTCCTGAGAGTGACCCATTCTTTCACAAATGTTTGTAGAAGCATAGAAGCAATCTGCATGCCTAGGTGCTTGATTTTATACACCTGTGGCCATGGAGGTGATTGGCACACCTGAATCCAATGATTTGGAGGGGTGTCCCAATATGTTTTTCAATGTAGTGTGCATATGTTTCTGCCAATTTAGACATGAGCATGTATTCAGAGTGAGTAAACAAAGGACCCTGACTTACTAAAAGAAGATTGGATAGCAGTTCTGTCCTAATTTGCAGGTGAGAGAGGGCTTCTAGTAGGAGACAAGCAATCTAGGCTTATATGTGGTCTTAGACCCAGAGGGATCCAAAAGATGCTTGATGCTTTAGAATCTGTTCAGAAATTGGAATATAACATGGGTGCAAAAATGGAAAAAAGGGCCTCAGTCATGAAGGGGTTAAAGAAATATCTAGTTTTAACAGTGCCAGTAGTTTTAGCTGTCTACTTGTAGCACAGAACACACACCCCACTTACTTATGCCCTACTTCCTATGTTGTATTTTTCCTCATTCTTCCCTCTGGCCTATTAATAAAATACTTCCTTTATTTAATTAACCACACAGAACTGCTCTGGTAGCATTCCCATCTACTAGATGTATTGCATAATGCCTAATGATGCCTCATAATTCAGTTATTAATGTAAATAAATAGGAATTACCACCTACATATTAATAAACGCAGTAATAACAGAGATTATTTAACATAAGCCTATGTTGCTTGTGCATGTATGACGCATTTAATATACTCAACTTTATATCATGAGTAATACATTTGGTCATTTAGTGTGTTCAGTATTACAGTAGTCTTTCGCTTCAGAGAAAGGTTGAGGCACAATTTCTGTCTCCAAAAGCTAGTTTTTTTAAAATCTGATTGCAAAACTAATTTAATTCAGTAAGATATATTTAAAATAGTTCTTGCTGATTGTTAGACACCACCTTACCCATCCTCTGCATCAGCTTAACACAAAAATGAACTGAGATGACAATCCACTGTCACAAAAGGGTAGATATAGAACTATGTGAAGCCTTTTTTTTGGAATATAAAGCTCTGTATTCATATTCATGTAATACAAGAGAGTAGTCTTCTTTCAAATCTATCAAAAAGGAGAAGACCTCATGACCTTACTCACTAAGAAATGTATAGCATGCAGCAAGAAATTCTATTCTCCTTTATTAGTATTGGGCGTGATACCTAGCATAAATTAAATGACGGGGTAGCCCACCAAGAAATAACTTCTGCACTCCCTATTTATGTTTATGAGTCACATTTGGATAATGTGTAACATCCACAAACACACACCCCACATAATTAAATTATGGACTTGTAATTTCATTAGTAGTAAATGTATGCAAGGTTCTACAGTCTTGTAAAGATATTGATTCATTGTTCATTAAATGCACTATGTATGGGCTATGCATTTTTTTTTTCTTTCAAGCTACTCCCAACTGGATAACCAGCTAAGGTTGACCAGATTGAATGCTCTCTGCCAGAACCATTTTTTCCAGACCGAGTACGAGTACCGATACTTTTCCTCAAGTACTCACAAAAGCCGAATCTGCTGGAAGCACTCCATTTCAGAATTAAAACAATGAGTATATATTTGTATCAAACTAAATTTGCAATACAATAACATAATAAGTAGGGTCAAAAAAACCTATTCACTTAAAGAGCATCCATTACTTTGCCCTGAATGGGTTGTAACTAGTCCATGCCCTGTTCCACGTATACTCACCTTTCTTATACTCTCCCATCACTCCAGTACTCCGTAGTAGCTATCACAAATGTCCAATGCTTCTAGGTATGGGGAAGCAGGTGACCTACTCATAGGATACAGTGCTCAGGCCTGAATGGCCACTTGCCAGACTCACATGCTGTCACTTGACAAGGATGACATCATCAATCATATAAGGTATGAGTTCAAACAGTATCACAGAGCTTAAACAAGGTTTGGCTCCTGGAGGAATAGAGCCACAGGGAACCTTGGTGAAGGTGAGTAAAGATTCTCTTTAAACCTATTATCCTGGGAACAGAAATCCTTCATGGCAGTCAGGTTAATATCAATGATCCACAGATATTTTTCAGAGGTATACTGGTGAAGCTAGTGAAATAAGGTATCTACTACACTTTTAAAACTCACCTTTACTGTTGACCATCATAACTTCCTTTGGCAGAGAAATTCTTATTTCCTTTATACAGAGGAATTCCTTTCTATGATGGTCACCAAATGGTTATGTTCATGTTTAGGTAGACTTCCCTTCAGCACTTGCACAGTGGTATAGGTCATACTTTTTACATTGCCATGGCAACATGAGACTATTCATATTGTGAATATGTTTTATATTTACCAAGAGTTCAATGTTGCTATGTTAGCAGAATTTTAGTAGGTGAGGCACCATTTGGGTTTGTCAGGAAGACTTCATTAATTTTTTTGAGGAGGGCCAAGGAGGACATTAGCACTAGCGAAGAAGTATATTTTGATTTTTTACATTGCTGTTTTTTTTTTTTTACAAACCCGCCTGTAGAAAAACATAGAGACTATCATTGTTGACTCCTGAAAATGTTGGTTACTTGTCTGTCATGCTAACTCTTGCTTCCATATTTTGAGTCACTGACCCAAAAGCAATATGATTTTCCTCATCTGCACACATCCATGTCAGTGACTTAGAAACTGTTGATGTCGGTGGGTGAGAATAATAGCCAATGAAATTTTATTTTTAGAAAAATATCAGCAATGGCAGCCCTATGTTTCTATATATTATACGTTTACTTTAAGAGTAAATAACATAAAGCCAATGTGGCGCCTAGCTTGGCATGCTCCTTAGATCATTTATTATTTGGGATTCTAATATATTTTAGAAAGCCAAAACTCTTCTTTGGATAGAGTTTTAGAGGGATAAACCTACTGTTAGGTCTTCATTATTATCTATGTCCCCACTGGGGGATTCACCTTATTTGTCCTGGAAACCACTGTCTTGGTACAGAAAGTGATGGAGAATTTAAAATATTAGAGTTGGCACAAGAAGGAGGTGAGGCGATATATTCCAGTAAGGGCACCTGTTATGGTGTCAACTGTCTGACATGGGATTTTACCTCCCTTTTAAAGGATTTCTCTTAGTTCCTGTTGTGCCTCAAGGGAAGAAAGTGAAATCTCTCTGTTGGGGCACAGACAGCAGAAAAAAACTGGTCTTAAACATTCCCTACTCCATCCAAGTGGCTTTATGTACGCTTAAAAGCAAGACATGTTTGCTTAAATCCACCCTCTTTGCCCAGGAGCACATACCTAACCTTTAATCACCCACCCGCCCGGAAGAAACTAACTATTGTTTCTTTGTGTGGAGTAGCAGTGATTCTGTTTGCAACACTGGACCAGTCACGAAGCACCAGCACTGATACTTGGAATAAGTCCATATCCCTCTGTGAGCTCTGAATTCTCCTGCTCCAGTCAGTTGCGGTGGAAAGGACAGGTATGTTATGCTGGAAAATAAAAGTTAAAATGTTGCTTTTCTCTGCATGGGTAAAGCACAGCACCATTTTTAATAAATGAATCTCCTAGACACCTTTGTACTCAAGCAAATAGCCTATTGTAATTTTTTTTATATAGCAACCTTTCTTGAGCCCTCTCAAGCCCTGCTATGACCTTCTTGTAGATAGGGACCAAACACTGTACAGCATATTCTAAATGTGACCTGACAAAGGTGATATTCAATTGTAAAACAATACTTGCTTCAAGCAAACATTTTAATAATAACTTTAAAGCTGAACTCCAGGAACAAAAACATTCCTTTAAATATATTGCTCACCAACCACAAGAGTTATAAATAGTTTCTGTCATGTATAGTCAAGTACCTTGATGGAGACGGAATAGAGGGGGTGATCCTCTTGCATCTCTAGTCCAACACTCCTGGATGTGGTCACAGGTAGGAATGTACCATTTTTTCCAGACCGAGTACAAGTACCGATAGTTCTGGCACTGACTCAGAGCTGTAGAGGGACTACAAATCTCTGCAATACATAATACAGCAATGCAGAACACCACCAGCTACAAAGGACTACAAATCCCAGCAATACACTATACAGCAATACCGAATGACAACCAGCTATAGAGGACTACAAATCCCAGCAATGTATTATACATCAATGCAGAATAATATGAAGCTAAATACTCTGTGCAGCCCCTGGGGTGCCGGTGGCCTGATGTCTCCAGCAGAGGATTTCAGGTGGCTGTGCAGGTCTCAGGAGGGCTGTGTGGGTCAATGGTGGGTTCTGCTGGCTCTATGGTGGGCTGTGCGGGCTCTCAGGTGGCTGTGCAGGCTCTCAGGTAGCTGTGTGGGTTCTATGGTGGGCTCTGTGAGGTCTATGGTGGGCTGTGCAGGCTCTCAGGTGGCTGTATGGGGTCTATGGTTGGCTATGCAAGTTCTGTGGGGGGCTGTGTGGGGTCTATAGTGGGCTCTGCAGGGTCTCAGGGTCTAAAACTCTGCAGGGTCTCAGGTAGCTGTGTGGGGTCTATGGTGGGCTGAGCGGGCTCTCGTGGGGACTCTGCTGGGTCTAAGATGGGCTGTGCAGGGTCTATAGTGGGCTCTGTGGGGTCTAGGGTGTGCTGTGTAGGTTCTATGGTGGCCTCTGTGGAGGTCTATGGTGGGCTGTGCAGGGTCTATGGTGGGCAGTGTGGAGTCTATGGTGGGCTGTGCGGGGCCTGTGCTGGGCTGTGCGGGCTCTCAGGTAACTGTGTGGGGTCAATGGTGGGCTTTAGGGGGTCTATGCTGGGCTGTGCATGGTCTATGGTGAGCTGTGCAGGGTCTATGGTGGGCTGTGCAGGCTCTGTGCTGGGCTGTGCTATCTATATGCTGGGCTGTGCTATCTATATGCTGGGCTGTGCGGGATCTATGCTGGTATGTGCAGCCTCTTACCAGGGTTCCGTTTGGTCTTGTGAGCAGCGGCATGGAGGAGGACACTTTTGGTCAGCGCCAGCACCACAATTCACAGGAAGGCTGTGAGGACCTTTATGGGGACCTCGGCAGCCTTCCTGTGAAGCACGTCCTGTTTACATGGTAGGCTTTGGTTTATAAATATGAAGCGCCCATATCGGCGCTTAATATCAGGGCATTTTCACGAGTACAAGTACTCGTGAAAATGCCCAGTATCCGCACTGATACCAGTATCAGTGCATCCCTAGTGACAAGGAATGTATGGGCTCAGAGTAGCGCTGGTGCTTGGACTAGAGCCGACCAGATGCAGAGCGAGGTAGCAGGAACAGAAGGCGGAGACAGGGTCGGAGTCACAAGCCAGCCGGAGAGTATGGTACCAATCCAGGAGTGTATTTAGGAAACAAGCCGAGATCACGAGGAGAGGATCAGAACAGATACAAGGGAAAAGTCCAGAGAGCAGGCTGAGGTCCCAAAGGCAGATAGCAAGCAGCAGAGGAGTCAAGACAAGCCAGGTCAGGAACTGGAGACAAACAAGACTTCAAGCTTGATCTTGGAATAGATTCTTTTAATAAAACACATAAAACAGTGGTCCTTCACATACTGATTGCTGCTAAAGTGAATGTGACCAGGAGGTAGATTACTACTTCCCCACCTGAACTTAAAAAATGTGATCGCCAATGTCAATACGTCTTGCCAAATGGAGAAAATTATAGCCCTCAAGAATGGTTCTTATAAATCCTTTTTTTGGGTCATGGAAATCCTGGTTTGATCACCCTAAATGTACTGATTACAAAATTACAGTATCTAATATCTGATGTTTGGAGAAAACACTTTGTATCCCGTGAGATCTCTGTATTTGCCATCCCCATCTTTCCTTACTATTTTGTACTGAACATTCTGTCGGACAGATGTTCGCAATATTATGTGTTAAATGTATCAGCTTTCACTTGTTTTGTGTTTCTTTATCATTGAAATGAAAGCATAGTTTAATTTTTTTTAAATAAAATTAATTTAAAACATTATTAAATGTATTAAACAATATATTATTAAACAAATAGATTTTAAATTTTAATCAAAATATATTAGCTTTTTTTTTTTTTACAGTAGTTGCCAACTGTAAATAACGCACAAACAGTCCCTAGCGATGAAAGCATTTTGATTGTCACCAAATAATCAATAGGATTATGTAGCACAATAAAACTTTACTTCCTTGTATCTCTAGAGAGTTGAATAACGCATTTACAATCTGGCAACAAGATCAGGCACCGTGAAAGCAGAAAAACTACAGTAATACACACCCTAGCTGCCTTAAGCTTCCTCTAATTTCCTTTAAATAAAATAAAACTGTTAGTGAAATAGAAAATCATTAGTGAAACTGAATGCCTTCATTCCGTCTAATGTCTGTGAGTTCTTCCCCTTACGTCATGGTTTCTGCTCAGCAGGGCCAGGCTTACTGAGGATTGGCTGGTGGCTTAGCAGTAATTTGAACTGCCTTTTGTACTCTGTTGATCTGCAGCTACTGCTTCAGTGCTATAGGTGTCCTGCTCTTAGGCACCTGCCTGCACCTTGTGTGTGTTTTCTTTTGTCTCATTACTGGTGACTCTTTCTTCTCTGGGCCCGTGTACTGTTTCTCACGCTCGTGGTGATTTCCAGTCCACCCTGGCACTGGAGGGTCATTACCATCAGGATGGGGAATCCCGGAAAGCTGTCAAGAAGGCTCTTCCTGAGAGGTAAGCTCTTACATGTGTTACACCTGCAAGCAGGATGAAAGAAGAGGTGATGCTGACAAGAGCTTATTTGACTATATGATGGAAAATGTAAATAATGCACTATGGCGTTAGCTTGGCAAGATTATGAATCCTAGGGGCCTTTTACTGATTAAATGTTCAAAGCTCCAGGAACAAATACAGCTGTGTAATGACTGTCATCTGAGACTATTACAGTTTGTAGATATATTGTTGTTTTGCAAATTCATTGTGATGCCAGTGCGTATTGTATTCATTCAAACTTATTCATTAAGAACATTGCTGGAGCGTCTAACAACCAATCAGATCTGTTAGACGCACCAGTGGCCGGAATGATAAAAGATGCTCTCTGATTTTTGCTATTGGTTACTGCACTCTTTAGGTTGCTCTTCATCTTACTGAGCAAGCTCAACGTGTAGAGTATCAGTATCAACCTGGGTATCATGTTAACGGCCATCTTTGTTTAACATGTCATAGAGCTGTGATGACCGTGTTTTGAGGTGTTGTCCTGTGATATTAAATATTAAACAAGGGCTCCTACTAGTCAAACAGAACTATCAGGTTCATGTACGCAGTTGTCAGAGATTGATTCACATTCCCTGGCTTCCGTGATGTTTTATTTTGCTTTAGCTGCTTTGTCAAGGTGTGTCATTGACTTTTCCTTATCCAAGGAGTGTCCGTTTCTCTAATCACTATTAGTCTTGTAATTGTCTTGGATTTGGCCACTCCTCTAGTAATGTCTGAAATGAGATTGATCTTGTTTTTTCTTATGACAGACAGTCTTGTTATTCGTCATTATAACAAGCCAATCAATTGCAATGGGTATATTGGATTGATACCATCAGTAAACCGATAATGGACTAAACAGAATCAGATGTATTAAATACTACAGTAGTACTTGTTTAAAGTAATATGCTTTGATGCAAAATGCCTGTCTTTGAAGGTTGAAATGTATGTAAAGCCTAACAATTAACTTATTTAATTTGATCCTATTTGGTCTGTTTAATATACCATTAAAAGTATTTTAAGAAATGCAAAAAATACCTGTTGATGAGGAGAGAGGGAGGTGTTCTAGGAGTGAGCAGTATAGAATGATAACACTGCCTCTCCTTAGATACAGTACAGTGAGTAAGTGTTGTCACTCTAGGATAGGAAGTGTGTTACTAAAAGAAAAGAAAACCTGAAAAAAGAAAGCCACCATATCTAGGGTCTGGTAAGCGGCAATATATTACATTTTTGTTCTTCAGTATAGATACACTTTTAGGCTATATAATTTCATAATTTTTCTCTGTTCTTTCATTATGGAAGATTAGTATAGGTTGCATTTGCTTTATTGTTAGTGCTTTTTTTTTTTACATTTGGGCCCCAATTATGCCTTTTCCTTTGTATGTGAATCAGCAAAAGTGGTCTCTGATATAACTGCATAAAATGCATCTCATAAATATGTAGTAAATTGTAATTATTGTTCCTCATCAACATCAGCCTTTTAGCTGACATATGTACTATGTTTTGAATTTTTAGCTGCAGCCCCAAGAAAAGGGTACATTAATTCGCTGAAACATGTTGGCATGTTTTGATGATATTTTAGCAAATAGGAAATCATTTTGTTTGTAATGTTCCATCTTTAAATATTTTGATCCCTAACTGAAAAAAATGATAATTTTAGCAATGTAATGACCTCTAAATCATAGATTCTAATGAAAGTTAGAGCGTTGTGGCTGAATGTGTCACCGTGGTTCTGGTTCCAACTAGATACACTATACAAATGGAGTTTCATGTTATCATTATATTTTTGTGGTTTTTCTGTGGGTGCTAATACTCACAGGTTAATTGATTAAGTTAGCTAGTCCGTAAAGTCACTTAGTGGCAAAGACGTATGTCAAAGGTTGTACATACTTTTTTTTTTCTTTACACAAAGCACACCTTTTTTTTATTTATAGAGAAAATAATAAAATCCATGACAACTGATTGTATTTGATAATATCAGCAATATGTCTTAAAAAATGCAGTCAGGATCATCTCTGATAGGAATGCTTAATGGAATTCCCTCTATATGGAGCTGTGTTGATCTGCATATCTAAGGAATTTAATTTAAAGTGTGCCTGTACCCAGAGGAAGGACTTTAAAGTACTTTATGTTGTTGGTTTACACTAGAGGGCTGGAAGGCTGCCATGTCTACGCTGCCATCTTTGAGGATGAATTTCACAAGAATGCTTATAGATACAGAGGTGATTTGGGGCTTATTTTAAAGCGTATTTGCTGTTTGTTAAGAATGTATAAATGCCTTCATGTCCATAGTCTGGGGACATGTTCGCTTTAAGCTGAATTACACACAATTGTTTAATGTTCCTAAGATTTACCAATGAACATTTAGTAGGAGGATCTACCTAAACAATACACATACTACAAAATTTTGGATAAAGCTAAAAGAGATCTTACAACTAGATTGAACGTTGTGTGACCAGTTCTGTGCAATGCTGGAAAAGTGGTGGAGGTTCAGAAGCCTCTGTGGTTGCCTTTCTTGTGACGGACTGGTTGGATATAAAAGAGTATGTAAACCCAAAAGCAAAAATGTATTATCTTGCAGCTTACTAATCCTTAGATGTCGTGGCTGCATTATTTTCTTTTTATGCCATTATTTGTCTTTATTTTCTCCTTGTAATTCTATGACTAAGACACTTCCTGTGCCTGGATGGCTATACTTACTCCTTTACTGTATAAATGGAGAGAGCAATGCTTGCCAACCAATCTGAAATTTAAACACGTCTGCCTTTGATCATCTCCATTACATATGAGGGATGGGGAGTTTACTGTAGTTTACAGAGGGAGATTTTTTTTTTCTGGTTAGCTCACAGGAAGTAACAAGGACTCCACATTTCTTGCAATATTAACAGGTATTTTCTGTACTTGCTGAAATGTTCGTATCCTGAAGAAAATACAGAATTTCTGCATAACCTGCAGTCATCACATTTAAGGGCTTGTAGGCTGCAATATATACATTTTTTATTCTTCAGTTTAGTTATCCTTTAATGATGACTGATACCTGAATATTGCATGTCATACAGAATATCAGTAAAATTGACATGAACTTTCCTTGGTCTAAATCTATCACAAGACCAGATTCCTGATATTGCTGTCTAAAGTAGAGAGGATATAGTAAAATATTCCCTAGACAAGGAGTACTAACTATTGACCCACTTTGTTACTCCTATGCAGAAATGAGTTAAGTAATTTAAAAATCCTTTAAGCATGTAAACTATGGCGACCTGCGTTTAAGTCTCATCTATTATAATCAGGTCACTCTTCCACTTATAATGAATGGACAGTAGTAATGTAATGCTAACTAGAACTGAACATTCTTCCAAATTATACACATGACAGTCCAAGCTGAAGTTTAATCTGTCCAACTGTGTTCTTTCATCTCTAGTTTTAAAGTAAAATAGTGTACCTATGGATGTTAGCATCAGATCAACATTGACTATGTTGATGCCCAAATCTGGGAATAAAATGCTAATTTACACACCACAGTGGGATGATGATTTCACATCCCTGCCCCCTTCTCTCTTTCTCCAGTCACAGAATGCCTTGTATTCTTTGAGAAAAATACAAGCCATTTTGCAAATGCTCAAGTAGCGAGGAGGGTCAGTGATGCGGCTGGAGCACTTTGCTGCTTAAGACACATCCCTCACTCCCCGCTGAGCACGGAAGCCGAGCTTTAACTTATGTATAGGAGCTGGAGCAAGGTAAGATTTTTATACTCTCCACACATACCATACATCTCTAATGAGTGTTCTAAGTGCAGCGTTAAACAATGTTAGCTCCAGCAAACTTTTATCAGCTTCATCACAGTTTACACCATCCCCAAATCCTGCCTAAAGTTTATTTTAAGACCTGTATTCACCAGTACCTGTCAAGAGATGAAGGGTGCAATGTTAGCAAAAATATTGAAGCTGATAAAACCATTCGCAAATGCTTTCTCAGTCTGATTCTATACAGTCTAGTGTTTATAAACTAAAGCTGTCCATACACTATGCGAATTTCAGCCAGTTCTTGATGAACCGGACAAAATTCGCACAGTGGGTGACACTGTCGGCACCCTTTCAGTCGGCATCCCTCAATCAGAAGATCGAAGGAACTGGTCAGAAAATCTTTGAACGGGCAGCCAATTAAATGCTGGCTGTGTTTGGGTATTCTGATAGCGGTTGTTGGCTCTTCGATCAAAGCTCACAAGTGTAGATGGAGGAGTCTGTAATATTTTCTTCATTCAGCCCGCAGGTTGAACAAAGAAAATATTACAGTGCATGACCAGCTTAAGGTTTACTAATGCTTGTGTATTGAGGGTCTTAAAAGGTAACCGTCTAGCCTTCCATCACAAGTGACCTGCCTTTTCAAGTTCAATGAACTTGAGTCTCAGTTAGAGAGAATACAGGTATAACTTGGATGGCCTGTCAGATGGGGTATAAACGCCCATCTACAGGAGCCTTTATATAGAGAGCTGTGCTATAAAGTTGTATAATTTCAGCATGCAGATAAAAGCACCCTTGTCTTTTATTATACAATCCTTAGACTGGTATTGGTTTTTTACTACTTGAAGGTTTTTAAATGACATTGCTAAGCAATAAACTGGTAACGATGACCTTGGCAGTACATAATATTCTAATGACATATATAGTTTCACTTTGTTAAACAGCCATTCTTCTCTGTTTGTCCAAGGCACATTTCTAAATGACTAATAATTAATCAATTAATTTACACTTGGTGGAAACTTGTAAGATTTATAAAGACATTTAAAATCCTTTTTTTAATGTTTTACATTTTACTTAAAGGAGAACTATGGGGTTAAGGCTTTTCCCCATAGTTCTCCTTAGGGTAACGGGAGGACACAAACTAGCGTCACCCTAAGCTCAGTATACCGCGAGCTACTGCTTGCGGTATACTGAGACGCCACAGTATACCGCGAGCTACTGCTCGCGGTATACTGAGACGCCACAACTGAAGCGGATCCCGACAATTATGTCTGGATCCACCCAGCTGCGTGAGTGACAGCTGGCTCTGCCTATCTAGAGGCAGAGCCAGCTGTACCCGCCCCCTCCCCTGTACGTTCCGCCAGTCAGCGCTGGCGGGTTCAGAGCGGGGAGGGGGGAATCCAGTCCCTCCCCTGTCACGGCAGAGAGCCGTGACAGGATCGAGAGGTGAGCGAACGCCGGTATGTGTTTGCTCACCTCGCGATCTACTGTGCCGACCTGTGACAGTCTCATTGTCACAGTTCGGCTAGAACTATGAGGTAAGTGAAAAGCACTCACCTCATAGTTCTCCTTTAAAATTAGCATGCATTCAGGAGAGGAAAATATACATTACAATAGATTTCTTAGCATTAAGAAGATGGCAACACATTTTACATATGTCACATTAATTATGAAACTGTATAAACAGAGTTCAATATAATATTACCACTAAGCGGTTAAATGCTTGCATAGTGTTTGCTTACAGCCCCAATTCCCAAAAAGCTGGGACACTTTGTAAAATCTGCATAAAACAATACATTTTATGTGAATAAAATATTGGTTTATGAGATTTGCAAATCATTGCATTCTGTTTTATGTAGATTTTACACAGCGTCCCAACTTTTTTGGAATTGGGGTTGTATGTTTTCTATTCATCAGTGTTATAGCTAATTTGCATTTGGAAGTAATTCAATCATTCTAAAAGAGAGTAAATATTTTTTGGGGGATAATAAATAATATATAAATGCAGAGATATACCACTAACAGATTGGAATTGGTTAAATAAATAATTGGGAAGACAGATGAAGATATAAATGAATGTACTGTACATGTTTTATGATGACAATCAGGTAAGCATATAGTCGTGCTAGATCCATGTATTAATAGATCCATCTATTATTAAATGTATTATATTCATAATATTTCATATATTTTGTACATTTAAAGAAAGCTATTTTTTTCCTTTTTTAACATATCTATTGAAACATTCATAAACACTTTAGTTAGCGTACACAATAGTTTAAATAAGTAAGTTAAAGAAAGATAGGTAATGTCACTGATTCACTTTGATTTAATATCCTATGGACGTTGATGTATCTAGGGTTCATGTACTTGACTGATTGAAAAAAGAATAATGGCAAAGGGTGATTTCAATCAGTAACTGCAGTTTAGTAGCTATGGTCTATGGTCATTTGCAGGGAAGCATGAGCTGAGTTTCATCTTTAGCTGTGCATTAGCAATGATGATAGGAGAAATAATGTTTCAAGTTTGAGCAATCTAAATGAGTTTGAGCGTGGTTGCTAGGTTTATTCCTATTGACAGTTGAATCAGTTCAGAAGCACATTGGAATAGAAATTTTGCATTGTCAAGCCAAGAAAAGCCAGCTGAGGTTGCTTGGGCATTTTTCAAAGATGCATTCTGGCAGGAATTAGGTAAAGGTGTTGCAGCATATCCAACTGGTGGGTAAACCTTCAGTACTGTAGATAGATAATATTTATTAGATGGCCTTAGAACACCTTGATATCCCTCAGGACAGATATTTTTGCACAGACCACTATCTATAACACTCACCGGCATAAGTGGGTCAAATATAAAGATGATAATTAGACAAATATAATTTTATAATATACTTTATGCAACTACCATGCACTTGCCTGTTAGGTGTGCACAGTCAGCTTTACTGATTTCATATTTAAGGTGACTTTGTCCTATGTAGGGTAACCTGTGCTGTTAGAACAGTGAATAATGTAGCAGAGAATTGGAAATTCACACCTGTACAGGTTCTTAGTTCTCCATGATCCAATGATCAAAGCATCATGTTCAAGTGAACTGACACTAAGCATACCTAAATTAATCTGGAAACTGAAGAAACAATAAAGCAAGCTGTGCTCACATAGATTTAGTGTTATTAGCAATATAGCGTGAGAAATGTAGTTGCCATTTTGAACTGACAATGATTGATAAAAGTTAGTAGCTTCGACCAGGGCCAGATTTACTCTCTCTGCTGCCCCAAGGCCAGGTTCCTCAATGCGCCCCCCAAACCGCCAAACTCCCCCCCCATTGGAGAATGGCAGACCTGCAGGCTGCATACAAGTGATCTCGGCTTCCCCGCTGTACATTTAGCTCTGCTTGCCCAAAGCAGGGCTAAATGAATAAAACAACTAGGCGCCTTGAACTGCATGTCCCGGGCATCGGGAGACAGGAATTCCACACCTCTGCTGCCCCTCTACTCCCTGCTGCCCCAAGGCCGGGCCTTGGTTGGCCTTGTGGGAAAGCCCTGGCTGTGACTACAATCAGACAAGTTGGGCGATTGATATCTGCCAGCTAAAAAAAGAGATACTTTTACTTTTGTAAGAATTTTTTTTAAAGTGCACTGTCCAATGGATGTTCATATCAAATTAAAAAAATAGTTTTAAGGTCTGATCATACTATGATGAAACATAATGAAGCCCTGGCATACAGGTGCATTATTATCAAAGTTCACACATATAAACATTCAATTTAACTAACCAATATGTACAAAAGATAACATTTATAGTGTATTTTGTCTACTATATATAGAGTATAAAGCATTCAGTCTATTTTTTTCACTTTTCTCTCTGTTCATTTGAGTAAAGAGACCAAGTAAAGAGATATCCTGTTATAAGCAGGTTCAGTGAATAGGTACAGGTTTACTGTCCCAGAACAGGCACAGGAGCCAGGGTATGTCTGCTTCCAACACAGTCTAACCACACATGCATGCCCAGTTTAACCGCAACTTCTCAAAAGCCTGCGGGAGAATAGCTCAAGCTTGAGGTCTATGTTCTGGTCCCTGATTTTCCAGGCCAGATCCTGCATGTCCTCACAGCCCGGAGATCTGAAGTACTGAATGAGAGCACAGTTTAAATGTTCTTTCTCAGTGCCGTTCCTCTTTTACAGTACACGTCGCAGACAGATCATACAGACCAAACATTAGCAATTGTTATCTTAGTTTTGCATGACTTTTGACACGCCACACCTAGAGATAATAATAACAGGTAGAATATTTTTTTTAGCCTAAGGCAAAGTGTAGTGCTTATAATTAAACCTGTGAAGAACTAGTGAGCTATGTTCATGGAGTTGTTATTATTATTACTAATACTATCATGACTATCTTGTACTGTAGCTGACAGTTTTCTGTATACAGTTTGAAAAAGAGTCCACCAAAAGTTTAAGTTCGGTGACGACATACATGACTGAACATGCTCTTTTTTACATACAACACAGAAGCAAATAGTCATTATTCACCTAATCTGAAAACACACAGATTTTGAGTTGCTTTACTTACTCGTGCATTTTGATAATGTAAAATACTTAGTCTTTCCTCTCCCTACTTTTCTTGGTATATCTCTCCATCACTACCCCTCTAGCCACTTCTACACCATGCACTGTCTTCATTTTGTTAGTAGGCTGATTCCCCTTATCTTAGTGAATGTGGAGAATTTTCACCTTAGTGAATGTGGGGAATTTTCACCTTGCCAGAATACCCACGTGCAAGGAAGGGAAAAATAAACCCTGTATTTTTGCTTGTTCGTGATTGGATGATGAAAGTCAGCAGAGCTTCACCTCATTCCCTAAGCTAAGGGAAACTTCCCCTACAAAGTGCAATTTCCCTTGCAAAGTGAACAGCCTATTTGCCTTTAGGAAACCAACCCCGAGGAGTTTATGCCATGGGATATACAGTATTTATCTGTGCACCTGAACTTCTGCATAAGCCACAGTCCAAACAGATAAACCTGAGTAGGTGGAGACAATGGATTGGGTTTCAACCTGTACAGAAGAACCAGAACTAGCTTACTAGTTTGACAGATGAAAATCCCTGCCAGTATAGTTAAAACAGGTCAGTATGGTGTTTGTCTATCTAGCACCACTGCCCTTCAGCTCATCATACAGCTATCACTTTTGTAAGTGGGAATTGCCTGGAAATGGACAAATGTTTAGCAGCTCTATTCTTGGTAACATTTAATTTCTTGTTTTAGGGTGATATGTATTAATGCAAATTTAGATCTGTACAGTATTAGTATATGCTCCATAAAGGAAATCAATCATGAAATAAATATGTAAAGTAAGCAAAGTCAGAACTAATAAATTAAGATGTCCCAAATTTGGAGATGTGACTGTTTCCTACATCTCTGTATAGAATTTCCCAGCATTTCTACATTTTGAGCCATCCACATGGCATTTTACAATGCCTGTGCAAAAAAAAAAAAGTCACACTAATATTACATTGGACTCTCTTTAGATTCGCCATAGCATAGTTTTGATAAGCTTATACAATGTTACACAATTTTTTTCCATCTGTAGTAAAATTCATTTTTCACTAAGATCTTGTAGTTATGATGGGACAGTCTGACCACTGTATAAAGTCTTCTCAGGCACATCCTAAAGATTCTCAATGGGGTTAAGGCCTGGACTCTGTGGTGGCCAATCCATGTGTGAACATTATATCTTATGCTACCTGAACCACTCTTTCTCCAATCTGAGCCCGATGAATAGTGGCTTTATCATCTTAGAATATTGATGGAAAAACCTGGTCATTATTTTCAGGTAGGCAGCTGACCTCATTTGTTTGTGCACATAACGTTGCTGAACCTAGACCTGACCAACTGAAGCAACCCCAGATCATAACACTGTCTGAAATCCAGTGGTTGACTTTTCTTTGGACAGACAGTGACAGTGTACATTAGTAAGTTCATTGTACACTGAGAAGCTATATCTCCTGGGCTTTTAACAAAACTCCGGCGACCTGCAGTTTCAGGCTGTGCACCATTGTCAGCCGGGTGTTAGACCGTTCAATTCAAAGAAATCTTCTAGAGTCTTCACTGCTCTGTACGCAACTGAATTGTTGTCTGTACTTCTGAAAATGAGGCATGCCTAATATTTATGAGCATCTTTATCCCATAAAACCTTACATGTTTTGGAAAATACTTTTGACCTTTAGGCCCCGCGATATCGCGGCTATTTACCGCGCGATATCGCACTCCAATGCATGGCAATGGGGCACTGTCTGTCGCTGTCGCGGGTCGTGCGTCGCTACAGCAGGACCCTTTTTGGAGCGGATTTTGCAGCGATTCTAGCTTGCTCAATGCAAGCATTTGCGCGATATCGCAGGACAAACACGCGATATCGCGCAAAATGCAAATCGCTCAGTGTGAATGGGGCCTTAGTTCATAATCCACATCTGTCCTGTACAGTGGTAATATACAGCACATGTGTTACATATAATGTATGGCTGAACCAAGGTCCAAAGAAGGAATTTATGTACCTATACAACCTAAATGTCAGTGAGTCTATTAACGTCTTTGGAAAACAACAAAATACCATGAACAAATATCTGTTGGATAATATAAATTTTTAGTAAAAGAAATAGGAAATATGCAAACTGTCATTGCTGAGCTTCTCTTTTGAAATTGCTAGTTGCTTGGCTCAGATAGTGATTAAAATGCTTTAATTCTTTCAGAGTTACTAAACCCATAATAAAAATGCATACCAGAAGTTCTGCCTTTCTCTGCATACTGCATGCTTGTTCTGAGTCTGATGCTCAGAATGTACTGACCAGAGACAGCCTGGCAATAGAAGGAGGTCACCAATGGCAGCCTATGTATGTATCTCAGTGCAGGTTTCCTTTACATCTCACTTACCATATTCTTACAGACAAGAATTAATGTTTGCATTAAGCTTCTATAGACCTATGAATCTAGAGGCTGGGTAAGATTAGTTGCTGTTTCCATTAGTTTACATTACATTAGGAATGTCATTTTCTCACGACCGCAAATATATATTTTGACATCTGCTTGAAAGGACTTAACTCAGTAGGTGGATTTTCCTAGCAAATGTTTATCTGAGTGAATGCTATAACATTCATTTGATCTAATGATAAGGGTGTAGGACTTTGCTCATGCATGTTGATGTTGAACTTTTAATGACTTTTGTGGTAATACAAGTGTCACTTTGAAGGGCGCGCCAGCATTTAGCTTGCACTACCATATTGCTATCACTTGACCGTCTAATAAAACAAAATAATAAAAGCAAAGTCAGTTTTTTTTGTGTGTATGTTTATTTACTTTATCCATATACCACTTGTAGGGATGAGCAAGCTCCTAAAAAACTGCTGCGTCTACAAGTCATTCAGTTCCTCTCTTCCATCTTATTGCAGGTTAAGATTATTTGCATAAATAGCATATTTTCTACTATGACCTTTATAGGGTATATTTTATTTATTTGGGAATCATCTTAATGAGTTTCTAAACTATTTTTTTGGGGTATCAGTGAGTTCAGGTCAGCAAAGGTAAACCGATATTGTCACCTTGCCTATGCTGGATAAAGTGACAGTGTTACTTTACCTTACCCACTCCCCCTTGCAGCTCTTTGCCCCTCTGGAGCCAGAAAAAATACCCACCACTTCTGGGTACGGGGGAGCATATTACCTATTCCACTATGACAGTGCCTAGATCTACCAGCCAACTGTTATGCCCGAGCACTGTCACTTTGCCCTGCATGGACACAAGGTGACGGTGTTTCTTTAAATGATAGGAAAACTCAATCAATAAAGTATCAAATGAGTTTTAAAATGTGATCCTGCTACAAAGGTCCTTGTGCAAGCACTACCTATAATCGGGATGACAACTCCCAATTGTGCTCCTGCTATGCCACCTGGTCACATGTGCCTCTGGTTGAGACTACAAGTGGTCATGTCTACCATTGTCACCATCAGGAAGTCAGTCTTGAGCAATGATATGGAGGCAAAGCTGGAGTGAGTGAATGCAGACATGAAGTGGCTGAAAAGGCTGAAGAAGATCAGCAGCACTAAGATGCAAATGAGGATGATTAATTTATGGAGTAAAAAATGCATAATTTATGATATATTGTGCTTTTGTCATCTAGTTAGGGTTTTCATCTACTCACTGGATAACATTGCAGCCGACTCAGTTTGTTGTGGTGCGGGAGGGGGCGTGGTGGTCCATTGAAGTGAATGGCACCATAGCCACGCCCTCCGGCCGCACGGGAATGCAAGGCACATCAATGCCTGCTGTCCGGTCCAAAAAATAGTGCTTGCAATAGCCCTCCTGCCCCACAACAAATTGAGCCGGCTGCAATGCGATCCAGTGCATTCCAGGCACAATCTGGTGTGAACGAGGCTTTAGCGAGCAGTGAGAAAATCTGATAAAGAAGGCTTACAAATGATACAAATGTATTTTTGTGCTATCCGAATTATGATATAGGCAGGAAGACTAATAATGGAGAAGAATAGTAAACAAGATGTACTGATGGCTTTGGCATGTAGTTTTCACTGGAGGTAACCAGTGATTATAAATTATTTCAGTATATGCTGGTTGAATTGCACACTTTGTGATAAGCTGGCACTAGCCACATGGTAAAATGTTGTTACGATACAAGACACTGTTACTTCATTTTACAACTTTATTGGCAGTGTACAAAGTCTACACTTTATTCAAGATCTCTGCATAGTAGTACAGTGCTTTGTGGTGTGAGGACTTCCGGCACCATCCAGTCCACTGCACCGCACATCACACCCACATTGTGGTGTGAACTGCATTGTTTTCTATGTGTACTAGCAGTGAGCTGTGTTGATCTAGTGCAGAAAAATGCAGGCCACCAATGTAAGTGTGATCAAGGTAAAGCTGTACAGAGAGAAATATAGAGGATGCCACTCCTGAGCTTTGCCTGATAATACTAGTTGTCTGGCAGTTGCTGTCTTCAATATTTTAAATAATTAGAGCAGAACACAAACAGGGTTTTTCACAAAAGGGTGAAGAGTTTGGAGAAGGCAGGAGAAGTGAACAATCTAGGGCAAGATAGCTGAACTGGAAAGTAAGCTGAATTGGAGAATTTTTCCAAATATATCTGCCTGCAGTTCCAAATTTGGTCACTAGATGGAGACCAAGGAAACCACTTCTGTCTACATTGACCTCAGACTGGTTGTCTTAGCATGCTTCAGGTCATGGAGAAGGGAACATGTGCATTCTGGGAGTTCAGACTCCAGTTTACAGACTGAGGAAGAGAATCCAATACTGTCAGCAGCACATGTTTGGAGGAAAGGACCTACATCCCTCTAAGGCAGCATCGCTGGACAGGCTGCCATTATATTTTTCTATTTCACATATTGATTTTATGTTCTTTTTCACCAGTTTCACCCACGCTGATTTGTTAATAAAGCAATCTTTTATATTGTAAGGGGCCCTCCTTACCATCTGGTCTTGAATTGTATTGTGATTGTAATGTCTTCCTTATATTGTAAAGCGCTGCACAAACTGTTGGCGCTATATAAATCCTGTATAATAATAATAAAAAAGCATTAAGATTTCACTCAGTCTGGCTTATTGCAGAACAGGAGGGTTTAACTGCCGATCGAGCTATACACAGACCACAGAGTGCATGTAGTGGGGACAGAACACGAAGTCACAATTCCTAATCAGTAACATTTAAACAAGAGAGTTATCAAGACTTGTAACTAGCATTCTTAGATGAAGAGGTCAGCAATGGCAGCCTCCCTGTTTGTTTTATTATGAACCACCTTTAAAGGCTAAGGAAACATTCAAACAAAGTATACCTACCCTTCCCCCCTCTACTCCCCAATGTGTGCTCATCTAACCCACCCTACTCTACCTCAGCTGTATACTGTCCTAGTTTAGCTATGCACTGCCTCAGTGTTTACATGCTGCAAGGCTCTTCTTACCTCTAAACACCATAGACGTCTATGGAACCACTAAACCCCAAAGGCATCTATGGGGCCATCTTCCAAAGCAGGAGACACTCTATATAAAGGCCCAAGGTCTATGGGGTTCTACTGTGCACCAGCAGGAAGAAGGGGTTAGATGGAGGTAAATATTGTGACAGATTCAGTGTGTGTGTGTGTGTGTGGGGGGGGATTGTTAACTTTGAAAATTTCCTTACATTTGAAGTCAGTGATCCAAAGAGTGCCCTCTTTGAATCACTGGGTTCTTGTCTTTTGTGATGTACCTATTTTTCGCTTGAGTTTCCTTTAAGCTACACAATTCATTTAGAGTATGATGCTGCTGCACTTATGATGGTATCTGCATAATATTTTGGTACCAGAATATGGAAAACTCTAGAACATTTAATGTTAGTCTTATGCTATCAATATACTGTATTGCTCCAATGACTCTTTATGGTTGTTTTCTTTTATTTGTACATTTTTAGGAAACTCTTAGTGTAGCTACATTTAATCAACCATCCAATGATAGATTGATCTCTGGCCTACACTGACTACCAATGTAAGGGGGCATATAACCCCTGACATGTAAAGGTGACACTTTTCCAATGACAAGTGTTAGAGGTCGCTACAAATATCACAGTCTGGGATAATTTTCTGGACGTTATTATTCATATATTTTCATGATTATTATTAAAATATGCAGAAAGGGATCACTGGGTGTAAAATATCCTAGGTGTGCCATATTCTTTATCCTTCTATTTTACCATGAATTGTAGATATGATAAGCGAACTTGTGCTTGCAGATTTACTTAACTGCTGCCCTCTTCAGCTGTACATTCTAACCTTCCTTTCTGTCCCTCCACTCCATTTGGCCATCTGGAAAGAAAAGAGGAAGCCTCATGTAAGATTTGGAACTTGCACTGGGCTCAGGATTCCCCACACCTTATAGTGCTTGGTGCATGATCAGCCAATCACCTAGCACCAGTACTGTCACTTAGGTGGCAGGGGACTAAGGGGGTTATTCACGAAGGAGCCAAAGGATCCAGCTGTAGCTTCGACTGATCCTTCGGCTCGCTTCGGCCGCCTGAGCCCTTTGGTTCAGTCGAACCAAGGGGCTGCGGTAGTGGCTATTCACTATAGCCCGTAAAGCAGCCAAGCTGAACCCATATGTTTCGGCTCGACTGGGCGAAACGTGTAGAAAGGTCGGCCGAGGACGACCGATCTCCACGCAAATGACAGCTGGGAGGCTCACGGCTCGCTCTGCCCAGTTGTAATGACAGATTAGCGTCCCCAAATGACCTGGGGGCGCTGATCTGTCATTAAACAATAACAACTGGGTGGAGCCGTCATGGTCGGCTCCGCCCAGTTGTTATTCATTGGCCAGGACGACTCTGGTACCGAGCAGAATAGCCGAGCTGAAGTGAGTGAGCTGCCGGAGTGAGTGAGCTGTCGAACTCCTTCTGCACTTCAGCTCAGCCTTACATGCAGAGCATGTTCGGCTAACCAAAGGCAGCTGACGTATGGCTGATTTTAGCCGATGTACGGCTTAAATCAGCCATACAAACCTGAAGTGAATAGCCGTACAGTGGTCGGCTCACTTCCCTTCGGCTCGGTTATTCACTCGGCTGCCTTCGGCCGCTAAGTGAATAACCCCCCAAGTCACTTGCTTTATGTACCTGGAGATACAAGCAAATTTATTTTTTAATCCCAATGGCCATACAGTTTAAAATGTACAGATGTGCACGCGGTGGTTGTCAAGTGGAAATTTGTGCTTTGGAAGTAAATACATAGTATGGAGCAGGTTAGGTGTCCATCTTGTGTAAACATCGCTTTTTTCTTGCCGTGGTCGGCTGGTGCACTGTCACTTGCAGTCTACCCTGCCTCTCTTAAGCACGCGTTGAAATGTTTGTGACTGGAACACAGTGCAGGTGGAATGGATTGAAGGCATATTATCCTCAAAACAGGGTTTGTAACTTAGTCACAACATTTTGTTTGTGATTTCTCTTAACACTGGTTTTTACCTGCAAATCTATAGTTTTGTTATGCACATAAAATTAGATGCATTTTCACTTTATATCTACTCTAATATCACTTCAGTGGTGTACTTTTATAGTGGAAGGCACCTGGATGACAGACTGAAATAAAGAAAAGCATGCTTATGGAAATGTCATAGAGACTAGGTAGCCTGAGGCATCTAAAGAATGTTAATGGTATGCTTGAGTGGAGAACTTCAGAGCCAAGCAGGAGCAGCAGGCCTGGGTGACATCTTGTGAACTATACAATCTCATGGCAACACCCTCCCAAGACACATTTTCTATTAATTAGAAAATCTTGATGACCACAAACCACTTTGTCACATTGTTGACTATCAAGCATTCATTTATATTTATTACTTTTTACAGTGATTCTAAAGAAGGCAATATGAGTGCTTACATACTAATATGAATATAAAAAAAAAAGCCAGGCAACTAGAAATTTAACATGGAGGCAGCCTCTGTATTTCTCTAATGACGTGTTTTTTTATTTTTTTATTTATTTCATACTCATCCATGTCTGCAGCATAGTAGTAGTAGTCACCCAACCTAGGGCAAGTTGGCTACATTTACACAATTGCTCAATAAACCCTAAGGGGCTATGATATGGTCATCAGATTACACTTCAGTTAGTGCTGCTCAAATATACATGTATGCTTGCTGCTAATAAAGCGGCAGGGGGAGCAGTCTGTTGACTCCACCAGGGAATGCCTATGTCACGAAACAACAATAGCTATCAGCCGGAAAAAAATCCACCCTGATTAATCAATATTTCGCCAAGAAGCCCCATCCATAAGGTTTTGGTAAAAGTGCATATACATACTAATGTTACCCAATTTGATCATAAACAGCTTCAAACAACATAAGCTATTTCTAATGTCTGTAGGTACTAGAGATGCACCGATACCATTTTTTCAAGATCAGGTACAAGTACCGATACTTTTCTTCAAGTATTCACCGATACCAATTACCGATACCAATTAGTGTAATGTGACAGTTTTTCTAAAATAATACAAACTAATGGTTTCAGGACAGTGGTGGAGCACCAAGGCTCGGTCCTAGCTGCAAATGCTGGGCCCCTGGCAGTTCTGCCACTGACTCCAAGGCAGAGGGACAAATCCCAGAAATACAATATATAGCAATGCAGAATACCACCAGCTATAGAGAACTACAAATCCCAGCAGTACATTATGCTAGTATGCAGCCTCTTAGGTCGAGCAAGAGCAAAACCACACTAAACAGGTAGCTTAGAGAATGAATCCCTATACTATTACTGGTCCCTTATTATTAGGGGTGCAACTTAATGTTCAATAGAAATCCGGCAAAATGTCAAGCTTACAAACAGAAGTACATAATGGAAAACTGGTCAAACACATGGCAAAAAAGGTTCTGATTGCAGAAGTGTGAAGTTATGCGCTGGGGAGTTTTTCCCAGCAACTGACACTGGAAAACAACATTAACATTTCACTAGTACAGCCCATACCAGGCATTGACTGTAAGAATCTTCACTGCTAGGGATTTTGGTAAAAACATTTTTACAGATTGCTAACTGTCTGTATAACCAAGGGAGATAACACACCAACTCAGCATGAGGGCCATTTCTATATCCAGTATCCAAAATATACACTGATCTCCCTTTCCAATGAGAGCTCCTTTCCAACTGGAGCCTAAACACAGAGGATTAATTAATCATGATCACACCCATAGTGAGCATAGTACTACAATGCAACATTACTCTAGATACTGGAAGCATATTATTTTACCTGATTAAAGGAAACCTGCTTGCAGTGACAATTTTAGGACATACTTTAGTTTTCTTAATTTTCCTTCTTACCCTGGCTTGGTAGGAGCCCCGCCAGCCCCAAATCCGCTATCATCTGCACACTGAAGTCCGGGAAGATCCTGAGTGACTAAACCGGGGCAGCGTTATTGATTGCTAGGACGCAGGAAGCTAGGCCACACACAGCATCATTTGTTTTCATGGTTTGGGCAACCAGGCCACCTGCACCATAACAACCAATTATGTTGTACAGCCCAGCAACATAACAAATGTTTCAGAGTGCCGGTAATATATAGGGTCTTTTTGGAGAAAAATGTGAAATAGATCCAAGCGCATATGTATATGTACTTGTGCAAAGCATGTACACATACAATTTCTGCAGGGTTGTTAAAATCATGCCAGGGTTAGGACAGGGTACATTGGTAATGCCCCCAAATCAGTCTTCTATCAGGTGAAAAGCAGAGAAGCCTGAAAGCAAGAAATACAGAAGGGACTTTCTTCAGAGTTCAATACTGTTTCATTGGAGAGGCTAACACAGATATTTAGACATACATGTGTGGACATTTATTTAATCTTTTAATGCACATAGGAGTTCTTCTTTAAGTGCTTAGTGAATATTTAATAAATGTGCATTGTTGTCTATAGCCATATTGATGAGATTCACTTCCTATCTCTGTGTTACTCAGATAGGAAGTAAAGAGAAATTTGTCTAATGGGGACACATGCCACAATTCAAAACGCTTTACTAAATGGAGCAGTTAAACATTTTATTTCTGCATTTGTCCCCAATTTAAGATTTAACCAAGTTACCAAGTTTTGGCTATAGCTGAGGTTTAAGTGATTAGTGAATGTTTAATGAATGTGCATTCAACAGCAATGTTAGGGCTAAGCCAGATAAGAGCCAGAGAATTTGAAAAAAAAAACCAAAGCGCAACAATTTTTTTTTTTTGCATTCTGTTTATGAATTTAAAAAAAAATCACTTTTATTACTAATGAAGGGATAAATGATCTTGCACCATGTTATCAGATGTTATTACACACATATTGCATACAGCAGTAGGATAGTCTTACCAGCATTGCAGCAGCAAACATTGCAGAGCCCTGTAGCAGAAATGTATACATAATGTATATATAGACTAGCCTTTTTTAAATTTAGCATCAACAAATACCACAGGAAGCAACTAAGGGATTAATCCATCCACATCAGAAAATACATATGGAAACATTTTAAATGAAATATGGACGGAGCCCTTGATTTCAAAGAGGAAGATTTGCCCCAAAGAGCTGACATTTGGGCAATGTCAGCAAAATAAAACTCTATATTTTCTGTTTATGGTGAGAAAATTCCACATAGCCTTTACTAATGAAGCAGAGGAATCTGGCATCACAGGAATGCAAGTTCAGAATAGGGAAATCCATTTGACTGAGCCTAGTGATCAGTTGCACCACTGTCTAGTTCCCACACAATGATGAAGAAGTCCTTGTTATCCTCACTAGCTATCCATAGCTATCGCATTTACCAAGTAATTTAGACTGCTATCAGCTTCCTGAGAACCTCATGCCTCTGTCAAATTATTTGCCTGGAGCTAGAGAAATAAATTGCCGGAACCTTTAAGCAGCTGACAAATCATTTGATGAGGACAAGGAGTTAATGAAAGAAGGAAGGCCTTTTATTGTTTGGGGAGGTGGCGCTGAATTGTACAGTCCGCACCTGAGGGCACTACTCGTATTAATGGCTATCCCATATGAGCTGAAGAAAGGAAGAATTATACGGAGAAGACAGTGAAAATGGGACAGCCATTAACTATTAGAATTGCTTACAAATTTCTTGAAGCCAATAGTTATTTTTCACAAGTTTTGTCCAATAGTCTATGCTTTTTACTGACCTGGTGAACCGTGTTTAAACTGATATTTATTTAGACACAGATCCAATGTGATCTATTAAAGATGAGAGAAAGAGTTTAGACAAAAAAATAGAACAACCCTAACTTGAGTAGAACAATTGGGATTATATCACCAGCAAACATATAAAAATAAAGGTAAAATAAATTAAGGTACGGGTGGACGTACATGTGCGTGATTTTTTTTCCTGCTTGCGAGCACCCCCTAGTGGGCGCACACGAACAGAATCCCATCGGGAGTGTAAACAGCCATTACTGGCTGTTACATACAAGCATTTTGCTGGCTCTACAGCCAGCCTATCACTTTATTTAACCACTCACAGTGCAGCCCCCCCCTTTTTTTCGTCTCCTCCGGCCAGCTCGACCTGCTGCTTCGGCGTGACGAGCTGGCCGGAGGACACTTGGTCTTTTTTTTTTCTGTTCACTTTCTCCCCCCCCCCCCCCCCCCCTCCTCTGCTGCCGCTGCCAGCTATCCCGGGCTCCGATGTCCCCCCTGCGGGCCTGGGACCGGCACAGCAGCTGCCTGTACAGAGAAGGTGGAGAGATCAGCATTCTCCCACCGCTTATCTCACCTCCTCTCTCTCTAAAGGCAGAAGCAATGTGTATTACATCTCTTCCGCCTTTAGCTGTCTCTTCTTTGGCTGCTATAGCCAGAGAAGAAGCTGGTGAAGCAGATCTCTGCTTCATCTGCTTCTGTGGGGGTACCAAAGAGACCCCTGATGTCCCCATAAAGGGGACCTGTCAATGTATATTGGCTATCACATAAGGGTCGTTTTAGCCCCCTATGTGATAGCAATCAAGATAAGTGTAAAAAAAAAGTTTAAAAACAAAAGAAAGGTTTTAAAAAAAATGAGTCGCACATAAAAAAAAGAAAAACACCCTAAAAATTTTAAAGCCCCCCGCCCCTGCGTGCACGCACTTATAAATGTAAATATGCTTTGGTTGGGCCTACGTGCAAAAACATTGATTGTGCCACACATTTTACATATCGCGGTGAATGTCAGAGTGTGAGAAATCATTTTTGGGCCATTAATCACTAATAACACTAAACTGATGGGTGGTAAAAGCTTTTAAAGCGTCGCCTATGGCCAATTTCAGGCATGGTAGTTTTTTGCAATTTCGCGGGCGCACACAATTTAAAAACTTGACATGTTTGGTGTCTATTCACCCGACGTGACCCCGTCTTTTATATTTTACCAAAAAATTGGGTACTGATGTTTTATAACATAACAGTGGAAAACAGTTTTTTTTCTATATTTTTGGAACTTTATTGTTATATAGTAAAAAATAAAAACCCCAGTGGTGATTAAATACCACCAAAAGAAAGCTCTATCTGTCCCCAATCCCCCCTCCATGAGCTGTGAACTACTTCAGCACAATACAGTGTTTTTTTGTTTTGTTTTTACTAAAAACAGCTCTCAAAACATTTTGGTGACTACAATTACAGTATTTAACCACTTTTAGTACGCCCCATTTTGAACAGAAAATACACTAACCAGGTTTACCTATGAAATAGACATTACAGTGTGTTTATTTTGCTGACTAAACCCCCAAAACATTTTGGAAACTGCATGCTCAATATTTAATCACTGTCACCCAGGCCGCTTTTTGAACAGGGGAGACACTAGCTAAATTTTAATAGAAAAATAAACCTTAACGTGTATTTATTTAGCTAAAGCCCCCAGAATGTCACAGTGACTACATGCACAGTGTTTAACAACTTTCAGTAGGACCTACTTTGAACAGGAAAGACACTGGCCGCTTTAAACTGTAAACATTACAGTGCATTTATTTTACTAAAAAAGAGCCCCCAAAATATTGTAGAGACTTTGTGCACAGTATTTAACCACTTTTACTAGAGCTCATTTTAAACAGGATAGACACTAGCCAGCTTTTAATCAAAAAATCAAAAACAGAGTTTATTTATCTGACTGAAAAATGCCCCCAAAATATTGTAGTGATTACACGCACAGTATTTAACCACTTTCACTAGCCCCTCGATTAAATATGAGAGACACTAGCCAGCTTTTAATTACAAAATAAACATTAGTGTAAACACAATGAGTGTTGGACAGTCAATGTAAATATAGAGGTTTTCAGCAAATAGGAGAACCAACTAGCTTTCCCTGCAAACAGTCTGTGATCTTTCCCTAACTGCTCTATGTCTACTCCAACACACACTGAATAAGGGCTGCTTGGAACCCTGATTTTTATAGGGAGAGGGATGGCACATAAGAAAATCCACATAATTGCCCCTTCAAAGCCACGTGATCATGGTTCAGAGGCCATGAAGTGCATTATTAGTAACTGGTTGCCTTTATATATGAAAAGAGCCACATTAGTTCCCCATTTTCTTGAGCCACAAATTACTTGGGTTTGGGTTGATTTCATGGCCAACCTGAGCCCTAAGCTCATCCCTACTAGTCTGCATTGTCAATTAGACTGCTGGTGAAAAATGCAAACACTTAACCCAGGAGCAGTAAGCCTAGCAGACAGGTAATAGTAGTATATTACTTTGATATCATTTTTTAAATTAATGTAATTAAAACTGCTGTATGTATAACATTTGTACAGCTGATTAAAGCTACATCAACTCAGTCTGGAAGACAATGGCAACTAGAACAAGCATTGGCAACCTCTGGCATTAGTCCTGCTAGGGCGTTTGGTCCAGGTATGCCTTACCAGCCAAATAACGTTGTGATCTAAAACAAAGTGCACAGTAAGAATATAGTTTACAATTTCCCTCCCATTTTTAAAGGCGAACTCCAGGAAAAAACACAACAATTAAAAAAAGGATTCAATATAAATAGATTTTTGCTTGTGTCTGCTTTTTGTTTCCCAGAACAGCAATTGTATTAGGTTTTTAGAGTCAGAAAAAATTACCATATTCATTACAATTTGGGCGTGTAACAGGAAGCCTGAGTCGGACAGTAGATATATTTTAATATCTTTTAATAGTGGCTATTATATTTGAAAACAGTTCCTAGCCTTTCTTTGTACAGTATATTTAATATACTGTATATTTAATAACATTATAACAGGTCAAAACAAACAGCATATGTGCATTATAGTGATACTTGAATTAAAAAGGGAGTCTAGCGGACTAAGTCACCCAGTGAAGGCATCTTTTATCTCTCGGGCACTCTAGTGAGATATCTGCTTTATATTCCCTTGCTCTGTTCCTGCCCACCTTGGAGTTTTGGGCATTCGAAGAAACACAAAACATTCAGTGGCAAATATATGCATAATAAAATGTATATATAGTTTAAACTTTTAGTTTTGGATAGTGTTGGGAAGCATTAAAACCCCCATCCATTTATCTTTTGATGCCTGCATTGCATTGGAGAGATTTCCCTTCAATTCTTGTCTGAGAGAAGCAACAGGAATTAGGTAGAAATCTCTACAAAGTCACGGGAATGCCACTGACTTACACAGTTGCCACTGGCGCAGGTGTCTCCGGAGACAGATGTTTTAATATTTCCCTACTGTATTCAAAACTAATATATACCCTTCACCTGGAAAAGTTATATTTTTTACATTATAAATACTTCTCCATGGTAATTTTTTTACTTTAAAAAAGGCCTAAAAATATTAATAAATTATTATTTATATTTACATTTCATATATGTAATATACAAAAGGGTTTTATGCTACAGTTGGTAAGTTTTAAAACTCAGGATCTTATTTAGTGGCAATTATTTACAAGAATCATTTTCAAAACCTGGAGCTGGCCTTGGAAAGCATGAACACTTGACAACTCTGCACTTTTCAGTAAGCCATGGTATTTATAAACCATACCATGACTATACTATTAGCCAGGACTCCTTCCTTCAGCTGGCCTGCTGTTGACCTCGGTCTGTGGTCTGAGGGGTCAGCACCTTTTATAGGGTGAGAGGTAGTTCAGGGCATGCACCATGTCACTTTGTAGGGCTTTGTACTGCAGTAGTCTCTAATTGTACCAAATTACAGCTTGTGTTGTTTCTCTTCTTTCTACTGATGTCTGACCTGTGGCCACATAAAACGATTTTAATCGATGCGACCTAGGGATGAACTATGTCCCAGGGTAAAGTAGAGTGATGTTAATTAATGTTACCTTTCACACTTTGTAAACTGGGGGACGACAACCACACCTAACTCCAAGTGAAAGTATGTGTACCAGACGAGGTAAAGTGTGAAAATAAAAGCTTTCCCTTTAGGTTAAAGCTACCCATCCAAGTAAAGATAATAAGTTAATGCTAAGTTTAAAAAAAAACCTACGCCTAATGCACAATCTTTTGAAAAGGAATGGGTCACATGTCACATTTGAAAATAAGTCATAGCTCATTTTAGCTTCATCAATTTTAGTGTATGCGTAGGATTTGTCAATACGTACTTTCCCTTAGCAAATAGCAACCCTGGTTCCTGGGTGCACTAGCCTTCATATATGAAACATCTGGGTTCATTTGGGTTCGGACTCAAACCTTTTACAGTGGACATCTGCTAACACACAGAGATAGTGTATATAAAATGTTATACAGGCTGATGCTCTATATGTTGAGTGTAAGAGCAACTCTACTCACTCTTATCATAAAACATAGTGAAAACGTTGTCTTAGCTGCATCAATAATATGGTTGAATTTTATATTTAGTAGTCCAAGAGAAGGTGTGGTTTAGTGGAAGCACGATAGGCTAAACATTGGATTTGGTCAGGAGGCATTTACGGTGTAGAAATGTTCCCATGACTATTGAATACACATTCCTGTAAATGTTAAGGTACTCTGTATGGGGAAGTTATACATAAAGGTATATGTGATGCCCATGTGCCCAGATGATACATGATTGTTTGCTATTGGCAGCAACAGCTACAAATGTAATCTATGAACTCTTATTTTTATTCTACAGGAGTGACATTGCTGTTACAGCATCAGCATCTGGAGACAAACTATATGTTATAGATTCCTGGTGTGGCCCTTTGGTACTTACTGCTTGACCCTCTGGCCCTAGTTTAAATGATGCTGCAATAGCAATGATCTTTAGCAGTGTCATGTAACATGTCCCATAAAACGTACCCAAAACATGTCTCTAAATGGCTTCTAAAGCAAATCTCCAGTCTCCAACCTCACTCGTAGCATGTCCTCAGTCTCTGACCATATCTTGCAGTATGTCAGCAGTCTCATTTCATAGACTGAATATAACGCTTGGCCCCCCTGGGGATGCCAGGGGTCATAGTTGAGGCGCCGGAACGCACTGGGTATGGTGTGAACCGGCCCTAAAGATTTATATAATACTGTCCTGTGGCTTGTTTTCGTTTGAGTTTCATTTCGGTTCATGAAAGGACAAGCCAACATACCAAAACATAAAAATGTGTGTTGAGAGCAACTCAAGCTGCTAAACATACAGGATAATACATAACCCAGTAGGCTGGTATGCTGCTACTACAAAAGTTTGCTATCTAGCTGAGTTCTAAAAAGAACATTCACACTGAGATATACATCTAATCTTCTTGGTGAACAACTCTTTTCCAACTACTATGTTACTTTGAACTGCTCATATTTGTCTGGATAACTTCCTTTTATGCATTTGTGTAAAAGTTCAGAATCAAAGGAAATGTTTCTTACAGCCTATTCCTGGAGATCATTTTATATATCCTGATGCCTTTTTACATCTTTTATGTAACCCAATCATCACTTGATCCTGATGATTTGACAGGTTCATTCAGTAACTGTCTGATGTTTATATGTCCAAGCCTGTCAAAGGATAATTTTTAACCCATCATTCTTCTATGCTGTTTGTAATGCTGACCAGTATTCTGTTTTTACTAGCAGATTACCAAAGCAGATTCTAGTATAAATTGTAACAGTTAGGTAGTTTATAGAATAAAGCATGCTTCAAGTTGTGCTTATATTTGTTTTGCAGAAAAAAGTGACGAGAGCATCATTTTGAAAAAAAAACAAACCTTTTTTTTTTCCAAAAACACTTGCTTACAACAGTTTGTTTGCTAATTCTGTATGAAATAGTAAGAAAAAAAATCCTGATGACAGTCTATTGCTATTAAAACATGTTTATCTTGTGTGGTTTGCAGTGATACAACTCACTACAGAGATAAAATTACAGGGAACAATAACTACAGAGACAAACCCCATTAAGTTCTCACTTAATCCCATTGTTGTGTGCAATGAGGACAAGGACAAGAATTAGATTGAGGTGGGAAGAAAGTGGTGTCCACAGACTCTCTCTTTAAAGATTTTACATACTGAGCGCCTACACCCTAGAAATAAAAAATGAGTGGGACAGGCAGGCCTATAAGCCCACGAAGAGTAGACTGTGCCAGTGGTGAGACCAGGGGGCCCTGAAGGATGAGGCCAAATTCCTGCAACAGGGACCCAAGTACTCAGCAGTGAGAGGGGCTCTCATAGAAGAGGGAACTCCACATTGTACTAGAACAGTGGTTCTCAACCCGTGTAACCTCGGGACCCACATGTTTCCTTGGTCATTAAGGCGTGACCCAAAAATGATTTCATTTCTGAAACATTTAAATTTATTACACAAAACAACTTGTGCAGTATTCAGCAACATTATATATATATAAACATTTTGATTAGTAAACAACTGATAGTAAATTAATTTAAAATATAATATCCATCAGTGTCCCCTGTCCTGCCACAGTGCACATCTCCCTGTCTGCCTGCCTACCTTTCTCTGATTCCAGCCGACTGAACTATCTGGACTGGAGAGTACAGTAGATACAGCGGATTGATATCTGCTGTACTCTCCAGTGCAGGCCGGAACTATAACTTAATTGTCGGGAGCCGCGGCTCCTGATATTATTGCGCCGGCCCGAAAGTGAGGACATAGTCCCCTCTCTCCACGGGCCATATCACTTTATCTGAGAGCCTTGGGGAGGCCGGGAGAGAGGGGACAGTTTGACATGAGGTTCCACAGGCTGAACCACAAATTCCCCCTCTCTATTCAGTCTCAGGCCGGTCTATTCAGACATGACGCCGCGACCCACTGCAGAGGGTGTCGCGACCCACTTTTGGGTCGCGACCCACGAGTTGAGAACCACTGTACTAGAAGAAGGCGAGACAACATTAAAAATACTTGCACAATATAAAACGCCATGACTGCCAGGGACATTAAATGTTTTTACAAATACCAGACCTGGACCTAGTCCCCCACCCCCAGTATGTTGTTAACATTCCAAATACATAGTTTAGTGGTTACACTACAGTATTCTATTTCAAATAAATATTTTGTACACTTTCAAATGAAGCTGTTTTTCTTTTGCTTTGCTTTTCCATTGCCACCATTTTGTCTTTTAGATAAGTACGGTACATTTCCTTACTTGGACTTTGCACTATCCTCACATTCTCTTCCATTTCTGGTATATGGTACTATTGCCTAAATTATTACAACTATCCCTATTCTCTTTTATGGTGAGGAGTTCGCAATCTGGTGTTAGTGCCTTGTACACCTCCAATGGGGTCTTCTGTTTTTCACTCGATCCCAGTACATAGGATGTTGTGTGTCCCAAAGCTCTGGCTCCTGCTGCACTATGGCAATAATATCCCCATGGGAGACATATTTGGCTATTGCTGCCTTAGCCCACCACACCTGGAGAATAGAGATTCTGCAGGACACAGACAGAGACTGGAGACACCTTACAAAGGACTGCTAGAGATCACCACCATTGCACTCCCTTTACAAATCAATGCTCACAATACAGACTGCTGGCATTTGAGGGATGCACAACAAGTACCAAAAGGCTGCATATGTCCTTTGGGCTGCAGGTTGGGCACCACGGGTCTAAAGTCATATATAGAAGCTGCTTGTTGTTTCAAGTGCAATGGCTAACATGTCTGTCTGTAGTGATGGAGAGCAGCAGGTTATCTCTGTTTATCTCTGTTAGATCAGTAAAGATAAAGGGGGTTATTCACAAAAGGGTGAAGAGTTTGGAGAAGGTAGGAGGAGTGAACAATCTAGGACAAAATAGTTGATTTGGAAAAAGTCTCCAATTCAGCTCACTTTCCAGTTGAGCTATTTTGTCCTAGATTGTTTACTTCTTCTGCCTTCTCCAAACTCTTCACCCTCTAGTGAATAATCCCCAAAATGTCCTTTGCAAAAACTATGGTGATCTGACACTGCTCATTCTATCTTTAGGATATGCAGAGTCTACTGCAAAATGATACCCAAAAAATTTGTAATGTGAAATCTCAGTTACTGTTTGGCCATTTTTACATGGTTTTTCTCTTATTGTAATTATTATTTAGCTTAATCTGATTTAAAGAACTCTAGAGAGCTGTCAACAAAGCTGAACAAAGGTTAATTGCTGTGCCTGTAAAATAGATATTCCACTTGCCATATAATATACTAGTCTATAGGTAGTAATGAATTGATTGGTCAGCACTTTCTTAACTATGTTGTGTTTGCATGTACTGAACTGGTTTCCTAGGAAATAAAGGAACACAACCCTTTCCAGAAAGAGTACTGTATTAGCTGGTGACTCGCGTCAGGGAGTTACTCTTATCAGTTCCAATAACATTTTAATATATTAAAGACCACAAATCGCAATTTTGCTTCAAGATAGCACTTATAATACTCAGAGGAGCGTCAGATTGGGATTAAAAGCAGCTTTTTATATAAAGCACAGCATCCCATGCTTGCCTAAAACAAACATATAATGAACATTAGAAGGACAAACCATTATGTATGATTCTTACTATAGGACTCAGCTACAGAAAGTATATATTCTAAGACAAAACAGTAAAAAACAGTAAAACAGCCCAATTTGAAAGTTTCTAGTTTAAATGTATTACCCACCGTTGCAAGAATTAGTGACTAACTGCTTTATTCAGCAAAGAGTTGGCAGGCAGATATAAAATAGACACAAATGAATGCAGATCTGTATTTATTAATACATCTTGAAATGTTTTTTCTTAAATGCAAGCAGTGCAAATAACTGAATTTGGCTTGGTATCAGTCTCTTGCAATACATATACAGCAGAGCACAGAGTGGGAGAGAAATAAGCAGGATAAGGAGCCAATCAGTTGTGCTGCAGCAGAGGGAACAATTTAATAGGAGGAGAGAACAGACAGTGAAAATTAGTTAATTAGTCCGCTTCTTCTCCTTTCACTGTCCAGTCACAGGCTGGGATTGGTACATGATCTTTAGGGGGTGAAAAAATAGGTCTCCTGCCTTGCCAGTCAGAGCTGTAGCAGAGCTGTGTGAATCTTAACACGGGATAGATCCTTTGGCAAATAAACAGCTCCCTCATATGTATTTCAGCTTTTTGCCTTCAGTTCAGCTTTAAAATGAACTGAAGCCAAAACTTTATTGTTTATTTTTTTATAGTTATGGATAGAGTGGAGAAGGTTTAAAACACCTTTCAGGTTTTTACTGTGTCCTCTTAGGGAGGTCTCACTATTTGCCCTGGTGACCATTATCACTGAAAGTGAAAAGAAACCCCACATTTTGGGGTTTTATCTGAAAAGGAATAGATGGGAAATATTCCAATAAGAGCAACTAGTTCTAGTAACCCTGCTTACCACCGGGAATTTCCCTCTTTGGAGGGATTTCCTCTCACTTCCTGTTGTGGCTATCGGACAGGAAGTGAAGGGAAATCTCCCCAACAGGACACAGATGTACAAAAAAAAAGAAGCTGACTCGGGTTATACCCACCCTTTCTCTGTACAAAACTAAAACAAAGTTTTGGCTTCAGGTTTCAGTATGGTAATCTGTAGAACCCAATCAGAGTTTACTCCACTTGTGAGAGATCGTTACTTGTATTCTGAATAGTTGCCATGGGTTACTGTACTTAAAGTGAAACTAAACTCATGAGTTAAACCTTACAAATACATTCAAGTATCTTAAAGGGGTTCTAAACCCTCCAGTTTTTTTTGCCTATATCTACTGCTATCAAGCAGTAGATATAGGCAAACAGTTAAAAAAAAAAAAAAACATTTTAACAGCGGTTTAAACTTACCTTATTTTCGCTGCGCGCTCCCGCCCGAGAAAACGAAACTGTTCGGGCGGCCGCAAAGCATGTTGGGGCAGGCGCATGCGCAGTTCTGATTCTCGGCCGGGAGACGAGCAGAGAAGCAAGATAAGTCTATGGACGCGTGCACCCGCATGCAGACACCCTGGGATCAGAAGTGCCTGCAAGGTCAGAGGAGTCAGCGCTGGATCGGAGAGCCGCAGCACCGCTGGAGGGTCAGATGAAAACATCAGGAAAGAAGTGGAAGATTGGATTAAGAGACATCAATTAAGGTAAGTGCTAACATTAACATTGGGGGGAGGGAAAAAATGTATGTCACTTTAACTATTAACAAAAATGTATCTTATTTGTGTATCACTCGGCTGTAGATCCTCTGATTTGGTGCTGACACTGTCCTTCCTTCTGGAGGGTGGCTACTTTTTTTCGCCATGGTCCCTGTGTGTGTTGTAAAGTAGTCACCGCTCCCATGATGGACTACAATCTCATGTTTAGTTTACTCATTTATATTGAGATTGTAGTCCATCACAGGAGTGAGCTTGGAGCGGTGACTACTTTACAGCACACACAGGGACCATGGGGAACAAAAGTAGCCACCCTTCAGAAGGAAGGACAGCGTCAGCATGAATTCAGAGATGATTTGAGTATCTACAGCTGAGTGATACAAAATAAGATACATTTTTGTTAATGAAGTACCTGAATGCATTTTCAAGGTTTAAATCCTGAGTTTAGTATCACTTTAAGAATTAGCACTTTGTAAGATAAACTGAAGACTGTGTAGAAAGGAGCTAAAACAGTTCAAATAACATTTCAGAGCAATTAACAATGCTTAGACTGCTTTGGTAGACAGTAAGAAGATTGTATTTGTATAAGACTTTAGTCATGCAGGGTGCAAATTAATATTCTCTCATTACTATGTCTTGTCAGGCTTTTTAATGTGGTGACATGTGAACTTCAAGAATATAAATTACCAGTGGCTGACCACATGGTGAAAACCCAGTTCAGACACTGTAATGTGACACTAGAATAACAGCAGCTCTTTCTCATGTCCTTCTGCCCTTTCCCTTCCCATCTTTCTTGGTCACCTCAAATGGAAAGACCTCTGCCACATTTCCCCTCATTGTATCATTTTCTGTCACTACAAAAGCACTTGAGGCTCAATTCAGCAAAACGAAGACCAGCTTCGAAGACCAAAAACAAGCATCAATGAGTCAATGAGTAACCATAAAAAAAGTGATATGTTGCCTTTTCAGGTTTATGTTGTGAAGACCAATTAGTGACTGCACCGAAAGCACTTAAGAATTGATTAAAGAACATTTCTGGTTTCATTAAAAATCAGGCAATTGTTTAAAAATGAGCATCTGATTAAACTAATAAACAAAGTGGGGGGGAATTTATCAAATCAATTGTGACAGTTTTAGCCTCTTAGATCATTTTTTTTTAATGTGCAAATCTTTTAACACAACTTGTCTTTTAACATGTGCCCCAGTTTTCACCTGAGCTTGCACTAATTTTCCAACTGCACGTGTTTTTGCCCCTTCCCAATCCTTCTGTAGGGACTTACCTTAAATTATGCCTCTTAATCCGATCATCTTCTTTACTGTCGTTTTCAGCTGTCCCTCCTGCGCTGGTGCGGGTGTCCGATCCAGCGCTGACTCCTCTGTGTTAGCTGGTGCTTCCTGTCCCACGGGTCTGTGCGGGTGCATGCTGCTCCATAGACTTACCTTGTGTCTCTCCTCGTCTCCCGGCCGAACATCTGAAGTGCGCATGCGCCCCGCCCCAAGATCCTTTGCGGCTGCCTGAGACTCTTCAGATGTTTGGATGGGAGCGCGCGACGAAGACACAGGTAAGTTTTAACCTGTTTGAAAAGAGTTTTTATAAACATGTTTTTGCTAGGGCTGTTACTGATTAAAAGTTTCGTGTTCGATTAATCGAAATTTTTTTAATCGATTAATTTCGATTAATTATAACGCACATACAGATCCAACTACATTGGCCTATACACATACAGCACAACAATGAAGTAATAAAATGAACTAGGATCACACTAATCCAGCACGTTATTAATCTCACGTGCCCCACTCAATATGGCCGCCGCTTGAGTGGGACAACTCAGATTAATAACGTGCTGGAGTACTGTGATCCTAGCTCATTTTAATACTTCGTTGTTGTGGTGTATGTGTATAGGGCAATGCATTGGCTGGCGCTCGTGCAGAATAACTTTCTTGGGCAAACCTCTAAGTTCCAAGTAAACCAGAAGTCAGGTGGTCCGAAAACTCGATAAGTTGGAACTTTCGATCCAACACCGGCCCAAGTGGCTCCGTCGGCTAACGAAGGCAAGGGGGAGGAGTCCGGTGACGGACATCGACGTCACCGGACTCCCCTTCCCTTCGTTAGCCGACGGAGCCACTTGGGGAAGGGGGGAGGAGTCCGGTGACGTCGATGTCCGTGACGTCACCGGATCTCCGACGGAAGACCCGGAGGCCGGCGGAGAGGTGAGTGTTTTCATCATTGATCAAAATAATTTGAATCGATCAAAACTTTTAACGATTAATCGGGTAATTAATTGTTAATTTCCGCAGCCCTAGTTTTTGCATATATCTACTGCTTGCTAGTAGATATATGCTAGGGTAATTTCAGTTTACTTTTTTATATTTAAAACCCATATTTATTGTAGCCCATATTATAACTTGTAATCAAAGGACTGTTTCATAACATAATATACTTTAGTTTTGTTACTCTTGAAACAATGTTTGGATTTGGATTGTGTTTTCCATGTGCATGTATTTTTATAGAGCCGTGTGCTCAAAATATTATAAGAAGCTATAATTAGTAAAGCGTTTTTCTGGCTGCATGTATTCCCAGGCCCTGCGTGATTTTTGTGCTAAAATAATACTTTCATCTTACTTAAAAAGACCTGAATGTAATACACAGTATGAATAATTCATTATATAATATTATATATATATAATATAACAAATTGTATATCTCCTGGGCAAATGCATATGGGTATATTCTTTATGCATATGTTTGTAGGACTATCTGAACGTGTAGCTGGTT
>NW_017306327.1:840652-887811 GCF_000935625.1 Nanorana parkeri | reverse complement strand
TAAGCATTTATACGGTACTAATCATACTTATTATAGAGTATCTTAAAGGCTAGGTTTACCTTTTAAACCATGGGGTCTATCATAGCTTCGGCTGATCCTTCGACTAGCTTCGGCCCCAGGACCCCTTCGATTCAGTAGAAGCAAAGGGCTGCTGTACGGGCTATTCACTATAGCCCATACAGCTCCTGAAGTCGGCTGAGCGGCTCAGTCGAGCCGAAGGCATATGCTTCGGCTCGACTGAGCCGAGGTGAAAGCCGAAGCTGGCTCCGGTCACTTGCAGAGAGATCAGTGCCCCTGGTCACCAGCTAACCAGGGACACTGATCTCCAAACAGCCCAACTGTCCCGCCCAGGAGAGAAACACTGCTTTTTTTTTATTCTGACATGGAGCCGTTGGCTGTCGTCAGAATAATAATTAAAAAAATTTCACTATAGGAATGCATTGCTAGATTCCTATTGGCTATTTCAATTTGCAATAGCCAATAGCAAACTGGCTATTGCACCCGCCCACTGCTGAGGGGACCTGCAGTTCTCCATCAGGTCCCCACTAGTGATTGACAGCATCAGAGGGCGGGTGCAATAGCTAGTTTGCTATTGGCTATTGCAAATTGAAATAGCCAATAGGAAACTAGCAATGCATTCCTATGGCGAAAATGTTTTTTTTTTCTTTCTTTTTTTTTGACGGCAGCAGAATCGCCGGCCAATAGAAAACAGTTGGGCGGAGCTAGCTGTCACTGCTAGCTCCGCACAATCGTTTTCTATTTATTTTTTTTCTACTGTTTAAACTATTTTTCTGTTCTGTTCGGTCCCACAGAGGGATCGAGCAGAACAGCCTATTCACTCACTGCTGTTCGGCATCTATAAGAATAGACCGAACAGCAGCGAGTAGCCTGCCGGAGGTTCGGCTTAGCCCATCCAGATGTTGGATCGGCTGAGTCGAACTCCTTCTGCACTTCGGTTCGGCCGAACATGGCGAGCATGTTTGGCCGACCCGAAGCCGCGCGAAGCCACCCGATGTTCGGCTGATTTCAGCCGATATACGACTGAAATCAGCCGTACCAGCCTGAAGTGAATAGCCGAACAGCGCTTCAGGTCGGTCGGCCTATGGCAGCTTAGTGAATAGACCCCCATGTTTTATGTTACACTCATATATAGAGTGTTGTATGGATGCTTCTCCTGCACTCCTTTCAGCGTCTGGAACCAATAATCAATGTGGGGCTCGCTGTGATGAACACGGATGGCGCCGTGTGTTTTCAAGTCAGAGAAATGGAAAATCACCAGCACTCAGAAAATATTGTTTTTAGATCTTGCTGATCATTCCTTGATGTCACATGTATCAGAAAAGCCAATGTTTTGGGGCCACTCAGGGTCTCTTCATCAGGTCACTATGTCTCCCAGGTGAAGGGACCGTGCGTGGCCCTGAAACGTTGGCTTTTCTGATACATGTGACATCATTAAACGATAAGCAAGATCTAAAAACAATATTTTCTGAGTGCTTAGCTATATTATCCATTCACAGATGCTTTGAAAAGATCTGAGACACTACAAGGGCCATCTGCCACCTGGAATACAAGTGCATGGGCGTCACCACAAATGCAGTCCATTAACACTTCCTCCCATCACTACAACTGAAAGTCCATACCTCAGTATGGAGAGGGACTGGAGTAATAGCCTGGAGGGTCAGAACATTGCACAGGTGATTCACTGATCGCAGTTGCAATGCTTTACTGGTTAATATGCAGATAAATAATTATTTTGTATTGCCTGCTATATGCTGACAGCGCAAAGCCGAACTGTCACCCCGCCACCTGTTGACAGCTGGCTCTGCCTCTCTAGAGGCAGAGCTAGCTGTAACCGCCCTCTCCTCCATCTGTCCCTTCAGTCAGCGTTGGAGGAATGAAGAGGGGAGGGTGGAATTCCTGAGGGGAGCTGCAGTGTCACACATCGGCTCTAATTAAGGGAATGAGTGTATTTTACTCTCCCCATATTTCTCCTTTAATTTGTTGTGACATTTTCAGCTGTAAAGTAGCTTCTTGTAATAAAGACCGGTAGCTGCTGTTCTCGCTCCTTGTGCAGGGTGACTGGTCTTGTCTCTGCCCCCTTGTAGTCTTCGACAGGATGCCTATAGGGAGGGGGACTTTATGGCTCCTCCCGCAGCACTGCTCTTTGCACAGGTTATGTGCAGCACAATGATGGTGCCATGAGCTACTTTTAAGAAGTATTATCTGGGTTTTCAAAGGCATTTGGTGCATACAAAGTGCATTTATATCCTCTGCAACTTTTATGGAATAAATGTAAATGAAGGTTTTTTGTGTCCAGTGTTCAGCTTTAAGTACCACTAATTTATTAAAAGAAAGGAAGAATTTAATTGGTTGTTCTCTGTAAAAGAGACAGTTCCTTTATCAGACTCCTTGTATAATGTAAATACCTTGACTACAGATATTATTGTTTCATACATTTGGTATCCTGACCTACCCTTTAAATTTCTCTCATACTATGTATATTAGTCTGTAAGTGCATATGCTTACATCATGCCTGCTTACGTATGTGCATATGACTGTGGGTTTTTTTTTTTCTATTGTTGTTCATAAGTTGAGTGTCCATATCAAAATAAGTTGAACACCACGAGTTTAAAAAGTGTGATGCATACTTGTATGTTCACTAACAGAAGTCATTTGGTTTCCTTTTAGGTTCATACCTGTAACGGATAACAGCCAATGTTTGGGAAAGGAAGAGTTCCCTAACAGCTATTTAGGGGCATCACCTGAACAGTAAGTGATGTGGTTTACTACATAGAATACCGCTTGGTATAATAAAGCAAGAACATTATACAATATACTTTTATTATAGCTTCACCAAATACTTCCCTATCCTGAACAATACATAAAGCAGAAGTAAAGGCAAATATTCAAACACACTTTATTTCAGTTATTAAAAAAATGTTAAGGCAATATATCAAAACTGGAGCAGACAAAATCTGGAGCAGCTGTGCATAGTAACATAGTAAATTTCCCTAGTAAATGTATATTAATATACTGCATATAAAACTGAGTTCTGGGTTTGCAGAGTGAGCAAAACAGGCATAGTGGCATCGCAGTTTAACATTTTTCAGGTAAGAGATGGAGGGTGAATTACTGAGACAGCTTACAGAAGGAGGAGAGCTTCGGTAGAACGAGGCTTTTGCACAGTGTAATAAAAAGGCAGCTGACATAGAAAGTGGTTGTATTGCAACATCCTAGCTATGCAGTGTGGCAGAGATGTGTGACCTACATGACTGGCTGAACAGAATTAGAAATAATTTGGAAGATAAAACAGTACATGTATTTTGACAGCATATTGTGTACACATTTTGCTATAAAAGATTTTGTTTAACCCTCTCGTGCCTAGTGATAATTGAAACCTTGTGGATAAGGTCAAATATTGTAGGTTTTCCATGTACCGCTACGGGTAGGCAACCTTGGCACTCCAGCTGTGATAAAACTGCAAATCCCATGAGGTATTGCAAGACTCTGACAGCCACAGGCATGACTCGCAGAGGCAGAGCCATGATAGGGTATGTAGTCTCACAAAAGCTGGAGCGTCAAGGTTGCCTACCCCTGCTTTAAATACCTGTCCAACTACTTTGCTTACTAAAATGATTTTCACACTACCTTTCCAGGACATTTTTTTTAATACCATGTATGTCATTTTTACTCTAGGCAATCAGACATAATGGGGTCTATTCACAAAGCAGCCGAAGGATCTAACCGTAGCTTCGGCCAATCCTTCGGCTAGCTTCGGGCCCCAGGACTCCTTCAGTTCAGTAGAACCAAAGGGCTGCTGTACGGGCTATTCACTATAGCCCGTACAGCTCCCGAACCTGGCCGAGCGGCTCAGTCGAGCTGAACGCATATGCCTTGACTCAGCTGAGCCGTGCTGAAAGCCGAAGCTGGCCGAGCGGCCGGCCATTGGGTGGCCGACAGCCTGCTTCTGACAGCTGGGCGGAGCCAGCCGTGATCTTACGGATGGCTCCGGCCACTTGCAGGGAGATCAGCGTCCCTGGTTACCTGCTAACCAGGGACACTGATCTCCAAACAGCTAACTCTCCCTGGCGCTCCGGGAGTCTCCAGTAAATACCTTGACTACAGATATTATTGTTTCATACATTTGGTATCCTGACCTACCCTTTAAATTTCTCTCATACTATGTATATTAGTCTGTAAGTGCATATGCTTACATCATGCCTGCTTACGTATGTGCATATGACTGTGGGTTTTTTTTTTTCTATTGTTGTTCATAAGTTGAGTGTCCATATCAAAATAAGTTGAACACCACGAGTTTAAAAAGTGTGATGCATACTTGTATGTTCACTAACAGAAGTCATTTGGTTTCCTTTTAGGTTCATACCTGTAACGGATAACAGCCAATGTTTGGGAAAGGAAGAGTTCCCTAACAGCTATTTAGGGGCATCACCTGAACAGTAAGTGATGTGGTTTACTACATAGAATACCGCTTGGTATAATAAAGCAAGAACATTATACAATATACTTTTATTATAGCTTCACCAAATACTTCCCTATCCTGAACAATACATAAAGCAGAAGTAAAGGCAAATATTCAAACACACTTTATTTCAGTTATTAAAAAAATGTTAAGGCAATATATCAAAACTGGAGCAGACAAAATCTGGAGCAGCTGTGCATAGTAACATAGTAAATTTCCCTAGTAAATGTATATTAATATACTGCATATAAAACTGAGTTCTGGGTTTGCAGAGTGAGCAAAACAGGCATAGTGGCATCGCAGTTTAACATTTTTCAGGTAAGAGATGGAGGGTGAATTACTGAGACAGCTTACAGAAGGAGGAGAGCTTCGGTAGAACGAGGCTTTTGCACAGTGTAATAAAAAGGCAGCTGACATAGAAAGTGGTTGTATTGCAACATCCTAGCTATGCAGTGTGGCAGAGATGTGTGACCTACATGACTGGCTGAACAGAATTAGAAATAATTTGGAAGATAAAACAGTACATGTATTTTGACAGCATATTGTGTACACATTTTGCTATAAAAGATTTTGTTTAACCCTCTCGTGCCTAGTGATAATTGAAACCTTGTGGATAAGGTCAAATATTGTAGGTTTTCCATGTACCGCTACGGGTAGGCAACCTTGGCACTCCAGCTGTGATAAAACTGCAAATCCCATGAGGTATTGCAAGACTCTGACAGCCACAGGCATGACTCGCAGAGGCAGAGCCATGATAGGGTATGTAGTCTCACAAAAGCTGGAGCGTCAAGGTTGCCTACCCCTGCTTTAAATACCTGTCCAACTACTTTGCTTACTAAAATGATTTTCACACTACCTTTCCAGGACATTTTTTTTAATACCATGTATGTCATTTTTACTCTAGGCAATCAGACATAATGGGGTCTATTCACAAAGCAGCCGAAGGATCTAACCGTAGCTTCGGCCAATCCTTCGGCTAGCTTCGGGCCCCAGGACTCCTTCAGTTCAGTAGAACCAAAGGGCTGCTGTACGGGCTATTCACTATAGCCCGTACAGCTCCCGAACCTGGCCGAGCGGCTCAGTCGAGCTGAACGCATATGCCTTGACTCAGCTGAGCCGTGCTGAAAGCCGAAGCTGGCCGAGCGGCCGGCCATTGGGTGGCCGACAGCCTGCTTCTGACAGCTGGGCGGAGCCAGCCGTGATCTTACGGATGGCTCCGGCCACTTGCAGGGAGATCAGCGTCCCTGGTTACCTGCTAACCAGGGACACTGATCTCCAAACAGCTAACTCTCCCTGGCGCTCCGGGAGTCTCCAGATGTTAGATCGGCTGAGTCGAACTCCTTCTGCACTTCGCATCGGCCGAACATGCTGAGCATGTTCGGCCGACCCGAAGCCACCCGATGTATGGCTGATTTCCGCCGATATACGGCTGAAATCAGCCGTACCTGGCTGAAGTGAATAGCCGAACAGCGTTCGGCTCAATTCGCTTTAGGTCGGTCATTCACTCGGCTGCCTACGGCAGCTTAGTGAATTGACCCCAATGTTTTTTTTAAATGCACTTTAATGCATAACTTTCTTTTTATAACTAATACTGTTGGAAATAGTTTAACTACTGGCATATGATCAATAAACAAGTCTTACAAAAAGTTGATCATTTTTAATAGGGTTAGCCATATCTCATACCATATTCAGACGTCTAATGATCTAACCCACGAGGATAACATCCTAATAAAATGAATCCTTGTATAAAAGAAGAAGTTAAATGACACTCAGTGAATAGAACATAGCACGTCTCAAATTTTACTAGTGCAAAAATAAAAATAAATGATTTTTTAATCCTTTTTTAAATCACAGTCAGAAGGAACATGTGCACAGTAACAAGGTAACAACCTTTACCTACCATCATAATTGACTAATGATGATCATATAAGGGACCACACATATTGGTTCCTGATCTCCACACAGTGATTGCAAATTAGGAAAGTTTGTTGTACTAGAAAACTTTCCCCTCTTCAAAATAATCACAATGACAGGCTAATCACGATAGTAACATAAATGGTTCCTGATCTCCTGTGCAAGGCTGCCTGGCCTTGAAACTGAACACCCTCATTGGAGAGTTTAGCTGAAACATAAAGCTTAACCCCAGCTTCAGCTAAAACATACACAAAATACAAAATTTAATTAAAACTGTCTAAGTGTTTTTAAATAGAAAAGCAGCTTTGGCTGCAATGCTCACCTCCTTTCAATCGATGTCCTTCATAAACGTACACCTTCATCTTGCAGTCAGGTGCTTCTTTCTTGTTGAATGATGGCCAACGTCATTCAACTCACTTCCTGTGTGAGCCCAAGGCATCAAGGACTAGCCTCCTGGGGATGCATTAGTAAGCCATCCGGGGCTCAGGAGAGAATGTTGCAAAGGACATTGCTCGCCTCACTACATGAGTTATGTTCTCTGCAGCATTTAGGGGCAACCAGCACTGGAGAAGACCAGAAGATGAGGAAGAGCATCATGTGGCCATCCAAGAAAAATGTAATCTCTTTAGTTATGGCGAACCCTAATTTACACTACGATGGCCTGAAAGGTGTTATCTGTCAACACATCATTTTTTTTAAACTATTACTTTTGACTTTCCCCAGATAATGGTACATCTGTTAAATTCTGGAAACTGGGGGGAAGAAGGCTTTCTATCAAAAGATGCATGCATTCATTCTGGGCAAATTTAACTTTTTTTAAATACAGTTTTTATTTCAGTAGATCTGAAATTATGAATAGTATGCAGCCCTAACCCTGTGGATATAAATTGTTAAATACCTCAGATGCAGACAAAATGCATTTTTAACTGTCCAGATTGTCTATTGCCAAGCAACTTCTTTATTTAGCATTACCCAGTCCTCCAAATTCCAGCTATCATGCATACCTTGCCAGGACAGAGAATGAAGTATGTATTGAACTTGGCAAATGCATCCTGTCCAGATGTTGTCCACTGTGCATAGGCTAGGCACATACTTGCTTGGTGGAATGTAGCATGGACTACAATACATAGGAGGACTGGGCACTGCAAGATGCAAAGGCTGTCTTTGGCTGGAAAGCTAAAATAACATTTTGTGTGTATCTTGGGCCTATAATCATATTCACTATTGTTATCAGGTCGGTTATTTGGTCGGAGATAGGGAATGTGTTCTACTTGGCAGCCATAGTTGTGTTAGATTAGTTTACATTTTATTACAGCTATTAAGTAAATTGCTCATATATTGTTAGGTCTGCTGTTGCACTGCTAGCTGACTTTGCAACAAGGTAAATTGTTTAATTACAGCTTTTGGCCAGCTTCTCAGCCATGATCTGTGTGGTCTCCATTCTGCTCTCTGTCTTCCATCTCATCAACACATGATCTCACCTAATCTATTTACACGTTAGCAGTCTCTTCTTACATACTGCAAAATCACTTCTCTACTTGACCTTACTTCCTTAAGATGTTGTTTTCTCCTCCATACCCATTACCTATTCACTTATAAATCATCTTACTTGCTGACTAATGATGGAAAATCTGCACTTGTCGGTTTAAGTAGTTGTTTCTAAACCTCTTGCCACTCTATTTGTAATCTTTGTATTCACAATTTAATTTTTTTTACATTTTAAATGTATGGTTCTTCATGCCATGTCATCAGCAAGATTGAATGTAAAAAGGACTGCTTTAAAATGCAGCTTCTACCAAGAAAGTGTAAAGTCTTCTTATGCCAAGTAGATACATTGTTAGTCATAGCTAGCTACCTACTCTGGAAGAGATTTCTCTGAAAGAGAATGTGGATTACAAGGATGCATAACATCGGTGAGCTGTTTGTTTTATGTTTCTAGTGTTATGCCAAGTGGTTGTATCTTGCCTTACACCACCACTTATCAACTTTTTTAGGGCTTGTTTCAACGAGCTTTGGACTTGTGTCAATGGCATCAGTTTGAGACCATTCAGAATGCTTTGTGGGGTGCACTTACCTGAAGTTGACCTCCTTCTGACCTGCATTTGACATGATTCTTGCAGATTTTGCATTCCCATAGAATGTATGGAACTGCAAAACCCGTCTGATGCAAGCAGACTCTAACAATGACCTTAGAGCATGACCTAGCTGAAGACTGGAATTGAAAACATTGTTGTAGCAGAGTGCACTGGCAATATGTTTACCCTTTGAAGGAAAACCTATGAGGTGAGTGCTTTTCACTCATCCTCATAGTTCTAGCCGACCTGTGACAATGAAACTGTCACAGGTTGGCTCAGTAGATCGGCAAGTAAGCGAACACATACCGGCGTTCGCTCACTTCTCGATCCTGTCACGGCAGAGAGCCGTGACAGGGGAGGGACTGGATTCACCCCTCCCCGCTCTGATCCTCCAGCGCTGAGTGGCGGAACGGATGGGGGAGGGGGCGGGTACAGCTGGCTCTGCCTCTAGATAGGCAGAGCCAGCTGTCACTCACGCAGCAGGGTGGATCCAGACATAATTGTCGGGATCCGTTCCGACTGCAGCCTCTCAGTATACCGCGAGCTACAGCTCGCGGTATACTGAGCTTAGGGTGACGGGAGGGTGCTAATTTGTGTCCTCCCGTTACCCCTAGGAGAACTATGGGGAAAAGCCCTAACCCCATAGTTCTCCTTTAAGCTTTGGCTGGTCTGTCTAAGAGTATATTGGGGCTTGAGTGACATTTATTGAGACTGCTCAGGCTTATTGTGTCTCATTTGGAGAAACTGCCCCTCTTTTGCAACCAAATCATTCATTTCACCTGTACTGCTCCTCAAATGTAATTTTTCAGGTCTGTTGTAAATAAATTAGCTATTAAACTGCCAAAAGGGTTCATATTATACTAACATTTCAACCAACCTTTAATGATTGCATCTGGTATTGTTAAATGCTAGTAGAAAGGAAAAGCAATGAGTAGAAAAGGAGCACCAGTGGGTTTTTTTCTTTTTTTCTTCTTGGTCTGTGTGATTTGGTGAGGATTGTCATTTATGTAAATATTTTGTACTCAGCAATGTCCCTGTTTCCAATCTCAAAAATGTCCAAAAGCCACACTGCTCTAAGCAGGAGTGATTCTGTAAATGTAATTTATTGGGCTGTAATCCAGCTTGAGAGTTCTGCGTTTGTTGGGTTGTCACTAAACTCAATGTTACTGTTTGCTTCTGCCTACTTCCTGGAGAGTATGCCTGGAGTGTGGAATGATACTGTAACCTAAGTTATGAATATTTATATACCCCAGAAAGGTTTATTGACAATCGTTCAGGCTGGCAAAGGGTATAAATATTTGAGAGAACCCTCAGAATGCTTTCTTGCCTCCCAGTGTGTTGCTGTTCTTGACCTCCCAGGCCTGCTGCATGGGGAAGACACATGTGCTAGGTAAAGATCATCCCAGCTGGGGCATGAAGCTTGCACTGCCAGGCCTAAGATGTTGCCTGGGATGAATGAAGCTGAACCTTGGACTGGATTACCAGGGAAGAAGTTCTGTTGCAAGAGTAGAGTTCAGAAAAGCTGTGTAGAAGCACGGACCTTGCAAGACATCTGGTGGCCCATTCAGAGAGAAAGGTGCTTTCTTTGCTATTCAGTTCATCCTAATATACAGAGTGGCAGTCTAGGCTTAAAGATCCTCCCCTGTATGACTGGAAGCAGTATTTAAAGTCTTTGATTTGTGCTGTGTTTTTGTGGCATACTGTGACCCTAACCATCTCACCCTAGAGTTTATTAGCCAAAATAAACTCTGATCACATCCTCACTACACATCAAGAATCCAACCCTGAGCCAAAATGTCAGTCCACCTGGTCTTTAGAGGTCCCTATTTCCCCTCCAGGAGGTAAGGGGGCACTACAAGTATGCACCATAGTCAGCTTTGAAGCCCAACTCAAGCAAAATCTTTTTATTTTGTTTTGGATAGAGCAGGGAAGGGTTATAGCCCCCTGCAATTTTTTTATTACCCTCTGTTTCTCCTTTTAGTAGACTGGGGAAGGGTTAGAACCTCTGACAGTGTTTTTTTTTTTTTTTTGCTTTCTGTGTCTTTTGCCTGTCTTGGTTATGACTGCTCTTTACCTATCTTGTATGGGTGTCCAAGGGACATGACAATTTTCCCAGTGGGGTCACAAACAGAAATAAAAACCTGACAGAAAAAAATAAATCAACGTAATCAAAACTGAACATAATGGCTAGAGTTATGTTTGAATTAAACAGCAAAATTAATTGTAGTCTAAATACATTGTACATATAGCTGAAAAAAACATTACAACATTGATGCCAATACATAGGCATTATTGCTGTACCCGGCTTGGCAAAGTTGTGTCATATGTATTAATAGGGGCTGGCATACTTTATATGGCAGGGTTGCCTTATACACCCATGTTGGGTGTATACCAGTTATCCTATTTACCTTACTATGACACTGATCTGTCTTAATAAGTAGTAAGTGAAAAACACACGGAATAGTTTGAAATTACCTTCCCTCAAGCTTTCAACTACTTAGAAATTAAATCCCTCCAGTTCCGTTTCCTCTTCTCACGTCAACTTACAAAACTTCTTTTGTATTGTTTCTGTCTTATGCATCGGCAGAAGAGGAAGTTAAAAGCAAAGAAAAGGTCATTATGATTGTAAAATACTTTGTAAAATAAGGAGTTGTAGAACTTATAGTGCATAGAATATTTCTCTATTATGTTTTGTTCTGTTTAAAAACAAAACTTATAGGTTATGTTATCATGTTATTCATATGTTCGAATGTAATAACACCAGCTGCACATACAGAAGGTAATACAATGTATCTTCTGTTATCATAGTTAGTGGTAGAGCACACAAATAAGACCACCATAAGCTTATCAAAAAGTTGGAGGAAAAAAGGCCTCCAGACCCCCACATATGGCCAATATATCATAAGGTTAACACCAATATATCAAAAAATATATCAATATTTAAATATATGCAAAACCCATACATAAATTCCACCAAAAAAAACACATAGAACTCCCCACACAAACAGCAAATGGGGAATCCCAATTATATGTACAAGGAGCCCGACTATTAAATAAGCGTATAGAAAATATATAAATAAGTATCATATAAATATAAACACAGTACCCTACAACAAAGCGGAATACTCTTCTAAAAGTCCTTTTTTCCTTTTTACATGAACATTTAAACCTATAATTTTGAACAAAGAGGTATATTTGGCACCAGTGTCCTAGTACCATGCATGTTGTATAAGACACCTAAAGAATACAGTATTCGTGTAAACGATCCAATTGAGTGTCTTGTAAATATTGAGCGATACTGTATCATATATAAACTTGAATCTCAGTGCACCGATGTGCAAGCATGCAGATAAGAGCAGGATGCAAAAATGTCTCTTTCTCTGAAATTATCTGATCAAAGCCATATACATATAAATATAGAGGCACCCTTGTTGTGCATCCAGTATCCAATCTATAGAATAAATCCAACAATGCAATATATATCCATATAGGGCAGGACTATCCATATGGTAAAGCAGTGTATCCTGGGAGACAGGTATTCCACATCCCTGCTGCATTGAGCCTCAGTTATCCTATATGCTCATGGAATGGCAAAAGTAAGTGGTGTAGCATGAAAAACCCACTTATAGGTGCCTTGGTTGTACTGTCCTGTGGTTCATATACCTGTACTATGAATCAAATAAAGACCACTATAATAGCAAGATCAACTCCCTGTAGATGTAGCTGCATGCAACAGTGTAATATCAATAAGAACACTCTCAACTAAATATATGGACTCTATAGTCGTTTAGTATCTTCACTATGCTGGCTGTGGATCAGACACCTCCGTACCAGGAATCCAATGAGGACCAAAGGTAAATGCACCTCTCGCAACTCCTTTGAAAATGTTCAAACTATCGATCATTGAAGAGTGTGGTTCATAACTATCACCACTAATTATGGTACTGGAGGGCTCCATGAAGTAGGCATGTTGCATCTGCCCAAACCATAAGCTTATATTAATAAGGGCCGATTTACTAAGAAGTATTATTCACTATAGCCGTTGTTCATATTAAATACAGAGTCAGGTACAGGGAAAAATGTTAACATATGTAGATTTCCCAAAATATGACTGGGTGCTTAATGTAGAAACAAACGATGCTAAAAAAAATCCTCTATTATTTTGTCAAAGTCTAGGCTTTGAATTTGATAGTGTAAAAAATATTTGTTCTTCAAAGGATGTGGGTGTTGAAAGCTTTGTATCTGATGACATTTTCAGACTGATAGCTGGAAACAGAACATGTATCATGACATAAAGAAAAATGGAGAAGAAATGTAAAACAGTTCTAATGATTAGTTAGTTTCATTCTGTTTTGTCTGAGCATTTCTTGCATTCACCAAATAATGGAGGAGGTCTTTTTTCGGCCAGAAGCAGACGTAAATATGAATGTTTTGATCACACATGCATGTTTATGTTAACCTCCCTGGCGGTATGATTATTCAGGATTTTAGCATCCCAAAGTGGTACCTTGTTTTTCATGGAAATTTGTTTTTTTATATTGTAGGCCTGTAATTCTTAGTAAATCTTAGGAATAACTCACCTAAATCTGTCCAAACAAGAGTCCAGTAGACATCCCAGGTATGATAAAGTTTAAAACATGAAATAAAAAAATTATAATTTAATTAAATATAAATAATTGTAAGAAATTATAATATAATAAATAATTATAAAAAATTATAATATAATAATAAAATAAATGGTCCAGTAAATGGGAAATCTGTGGGCGCAGCCTGATCCGTACCACAATCAGAGTACCAAGTTCACACATTACTGAGCTTGGTCGCAGAATCGTCGCTGTTTTAGGTCAAAATCGGTTTTAAAACAGGTAGAAAACAGCGACAGTAAATTAGAATCACTTTCAGAATTGAGCGATAGCGATTCGTTGGGAATCGCTATCGCTCAATTCTGCAAGTGATTCTAATTTACTATCGCTGTTTTCTACCTGGTCTAAAACCGCTTTTGACCTAAAGGGACGCTTTTTGGATGCCATGGACGTTCACAAGTTTTCAGGCAGAAAGAACAGTAAAAGTGCAGGCACGGCACTGGACAAAGCTCTGGGGACAAAATTGAAGTGAAATAGTTTGATACATAAGTGTTATCATAGCAGATTACATTGTATTGTGTGTATTCTGTGTACATTGCAACTTTTCACTTTTGAATTTCCCGCCGGCTGTGACGCCCGAAAACGAAACTAAAAGTCAGATGCCGGCATTGGCCAGCCGCATACAGCAGAGGACACCGCGGGCTCGCCGGGACAAGGTAAGTGACACTTTTCTGTGCATTCCCGAGTCTGGCTCGGGGTTACCGCTCTTGGTACTGAAAATTAACCCCGAGCCAGACTCCGGAATACCGCCAGGGAGGTTAAGGAGGGTTATACCAGTGGCACCAGTGAAGGAATAATTGGCTGGACATTTTCAAATCTGTCCAGGTGATCATTCTCCAGTGAGAACAGTCAGCCAGAAAAGTTGTTTGTCCTTTAGATATGAGAATGTCACTCAGTCTATAGCGAGCTGTAGACTTGGCATATCACTGAACAACAAAGTTTACAATAGGGATGCATCGATACCGATACTAGAATTGGTGCCGATACCTAGTATTTGGGCGACTACTCATACTAATGCTCCATCCAAATGCTCTGATACCTTCCCCAATACCGGAACTTCCAGTCAGAGGAAGATTTCCTCTGACTGGCAGTGACGTAGGGGAACATGGAGCAGGCTTCCCAAGCAATCAGGAAGCCTGGGTGGTGAGAAATGACCCGCCTCCTGGCTTCCTGATTGGCTGGGAAGCCAGTTTACCGGCCAATCACAATCGAGCTGGCCAAACAACATGGAGCCAGCTTCCCGAGCAATCAAGAAGCCGGGTGGCATGTCATTATCTGCCGCCCGGCTTCCTGATTGTCCTGGAAGCCGGCTCCATGCCAGTGGAAGCACTGGTATCGGTACTCGGTATCGGTGAGTACCGAAAGCAAAATATCGGTACTCGTACATGATACCAAAAAAACGGTATCGGTGCATCCCTAGTTTACAATGCTAATAGTCACATTTTAGAACTGAAATCCTGTTCATACTAATATATTTTTACCTTTTAGAAGCATAAAAGATAGACTGCAATGATCTATAAAATTACCATTAGACATGTTTAGAAAAACCTCACAGTAGGTGTAAACTCCGTAGGTTCATGAATAAATTTAGTTTGAAAATAAAACGTTTGTGTTTAACATATTCACATTCTGTCGTGTTTCAAATGCAGCATAAATATTTTAAAAAATTGATTTAGTTGCAGTGGATTGCAATGACCCTTTCCTTAGAAACTCTTTTAATACTTGAGCTTTACTAGCAAAGATATCTTAATATACTGCCTGTCCAAAAAAAAAGTCACCACCTGGATTTCGGGCACTATTATGATCTGAGGTTGCTTCAGTTGGTCAGGTCAGCAAAAAACATGAGGTCAGCGGCCTACCTGAATAACTAAATGACCAGGTTTTTTCAGCCAAGGATTTTTTCTTTGCTGATGGCACGGCATATTCCAAGATGCACACAAGGATTGGCCACAATGTAACAATGCCAGGATTCATCGGGCTCAAATTGAGAAAGAGTGCTTCAGGGAGCAAGAAACATCACTTTCACACATGGGTTGGCCACCACAGAGTCTAGACATTAACCCCATTAAGAATCTTTGGGATGTGCTGGAGAAAACTTTACGCAGTGGCCCGACTCTCCCATCATCAATACAAGATCTTGGTGAAAAATGAATGCAACCCTGGATGGAAAGAGATGTTCTGATAGTGCCTAAGCTTATTGAAATTATCCCACAGGGAATGTGTGTCGTAATTAAAGCTATAGGCAGTCCAATAAAATAGAGTGTGTGACCATTTTTTTTTTTTGGGGGGGGGGGCCAGGCAGTGTATCTTATGCTAAGAAAAAAGGACATCAGTCCTTACCACTGCTACTTGGAAGTATAGGTTGTTTGAACCAATCCCCATATCCTACTATATTTTGTTAAAACAATCTTCCCTTCGATGTGTAAATAATAAGTCTACACCACCAAAATAGGGAGAGAAACATGCATCTCTGTGTTTTCCATTGTTATATTTTTCTTAACATATATAATACCCCTATAAATCAACTAACATAATAGGTATACTTTTTATATGATAATATGCAAATACATCCGCATTTCATGTAACTTTTCATTGACGTCAGGCAGCATTTGTCTTGCTTTTTACAAGAAACGTTTACAAATCATAAGACAGTACTTAAAAGTATTCAGCAGATGTTAACTGCTTATATCAACATTGATTTTGATGGGTGATAATGAGTCGCAATGGCCTGTTATCAAGTTTCAATATAAATTCCTTTAGCATGCAATCCATTTCCTCCACACACCTAAGTCAGTATATCAGTGGCTGAATATACAGTTACTATAGTGGAAGTTGTAATACATAGGTCTTTATATTAAATACATTAGTTGGACAAAGCTCCAGTATTCAAGAAAGATTAAAAAAAATGTTTTTAATAGGTCCAGAAAGTCAGCAATGTCAGAAGTTAATTATAATCAGTTGCAAAGCTATGTACAAAGCAATCTTCTATGTGTCCAGTAACAAGGGTGCACTTTTTTATGAGTCTTCCATTCACAGTCTCCCCATGTGGTTAACTAATAATATATGTTCTTTTGTTATGTGTACCACTATGTACACTTGGTTCTAAAGGATATCTAAACCCAAGAACAAAAATATTTAATTTTGCAGCCAGCCAGTCCTTAGATGGGATGACTGCATTTGATTTCTTTTTCGGACAGTACACAAACATTTCTGATGCTCTTGCCAGAATTCCAGTGTGATGTATCTTCCTGTGCATTGAACTGAAATATCAAACAATTTATCAGCCTTTTCTGCTATTTTATTTAAAGTACAATGCAATGCCATTCTACGTAATTAAAATGAGGAGAGAAAGAGGTGTTTGTAGCATGACAATGCGGCTCCTAAATATGCCTCTTCCACATTTGATCAGCTACAATATATAAAATTTTTGTATTTAAATTTAGATATTTATTAATGTAAGTTTCTTACAAAAAATATGTTTGCTCTCCCTCCATGCAAAGGGGCAATGATTGCACCCTGTGTACAATTTTGTGCTGTTTCCCAGCTATGTACCTCTTGCCCTATCTGTTATTATACCCATGAACATAGTTCATGTTTGGATTCTGTGGGCTTCATTCCTTAATTTATTCTACCATGTAGCCTAATACGTTTTGGTTGCATCGGACAATCATGGTTTAAGTACAAGGTGCCAATAGCAATTGGCATAGTCAGTGGAAATGGAATGCCAGGCACCCTGGTGTGAAGAGTTATGGACAAGTTACTATGTCCTCACCTTAGCAGTTCTGTTTGATTTTTAATTATTTTCTTATTGTGTCTTTGTAAAAACAGGCTTTGAAAGTTTTGCCCATTGTACAGATTCCACTGCACTTTCAGCTCAAGCTGCCACCATCACTGTAGCTTACATTACCAGTGCCAGTGTTTAGTCACCACCCATATGTATGCACGTTAAGACCAGGGTGCCAATGTCATTACCAGGTTTCTAAGCTGCATTAATTAATAATAGTATTGCCAAACACCTGTTCCTTGATTGACAGTGCATATGAGTGATTGAGTTAGTGAGCAACAGCACTGGAAACCCCAGGAGAGGAGCTAAGCAAATATAGGGCTGATGTAGTGCCAGTGCCGCTGGATGTCCCCTCTGCCAGACTTGAGGCAGACGGCAGTAAAAGTGGTCAGGGCACGGCACATAACCACTACTAAATGCAGCAAATATATATAAAACAGAAAAAAAAGTTTTTCAGTGTGGATTATCTGGACTCAGGATACAGTGGACAGCACTGCCTTCATTTTGTAACTGGAGTTTAGCTTTAAGTGAGTGAAACGATTAGGTCAGAATGCCTCAGCCATAAACTGAGCAGTAAAGCAATGAGCCCAATGTAACTTCCATTCAACCAGAAGTTATTTGAGGGTATTTTTATACAGGTGATTGGCAGAACATTTAGGGAGCAAGAAGATGATGTGGCTTTATCTTTTAAAGTAATAATAATATCCCTGCCACACTTCGTACAGATAGGTCCTGTGACGGACCCCAGTACTCAGGATGAGTAAGTCCGCTGCTGTATTCTTCCTTGCTCAGGAGATATTGCAACCCGCTGATCTTTAGCTCCCAGTTTCCCCAGTCACTTGTTGAGACTCAAGTGTAGGGTGAAACAAACTCTGATTTATTGAGCAACTGCACAAACTTTTATACAGAAAGTGATCAGATCAGAATATAATCCCATCACATCCACCCTGCCATCCCCAGACATCCTGTCTTCACAACACCACAGGGGTCCACCTGCTAAAGTGCTCCAGACAGTCATAGCAGGGGCCTGGCCAGAATGTCATTGTCCTGAGCCCCTTCAGAGTACAATGGGAGATAACGAGGGATGGTGCTGACAGTCTTTTCATAACCAGGTACACATTTAACTCATGAACTGATCACCATGTCGTCACAGGTCCCTTCTATTAAATGCCTTGGGTGCTAGAACAACCAATGGATCTCTCGGTTTATGCTTGAAAGAACTATATGACTGGAAAGGAATGAAATCTCTGAGATAAGCTTCCTCAAATAGCCCATCCACAGAATGCCATGCAGACACAGCCCAGCAAATCAGTAATATCTGTAAAACAGTAGAGATCTATAGAGTCACAGCTAAATGAGTGCAACAGAAAGAGTTTCACGGAGAAGGGAGTTCATAGAGTGGGCTATGCGATTAGTATACCTGAGAAACTTGGAAATTAGGGTCAACCAGAAATGTAGACCCTTACCGGTTACTAATATTTTGTAGAGGGAAGGGAGGATTTATAGAAGTTTCTCATTGCTTATCAATAAATACTATCAATTGAAACAGAATGAAACTTAGAGAAAACTTTAATCCTCTCAGTCAAAGTCAGTAGAAGGAAACATCCTATAGACTAAAGCTGGCCATACACCAGTAGAATTTTGTTAGAAACAATTTTATTTTCGTTTGAGCTCCTAAAAGTTACAAGTCAACTCCACGATAAATTTCAGTAAACTAAATTGATTCCAAAATCAAATGTTAAAACCAAATGAATTTCGAACCATATTTGTCAAATCTCTGATGGCATTATTGAATGTTTCAATAAGATTTTTTTTTGGTTAGGGATGGGAGCAGTGGCGTAACAATCACCATAGCGACCCAAGCGGCCGCTATGGGACCCAGGGCACAGGTGGGCCCGGCCAGGACGTGCCCCTGATGTTGTGTGGGCCGCCCGGGTCGCTATGGCATCTAAGGTTGCTGGCTGTCACTGGCAGGTGTGAGGAGGAATGTGTCGCTGTTAAATCACTGACAACCTGTCAGTGATGTGTGCAACGTCACGTTCCTCCTCACACCCGCTGCAGAGTCAGTGACAGCCAGCAGCGGAGGAGGAGGAGGTATAATCCCATCACATCCACCCTGCCATCCCCAGACATCCTGTCTTCACAACACCACAGGGGTCCACCTGCTAAAGTGCTCCAGACAGTCATAGCAGGGGCCTGGCCAGAATGTCATTGTCCTGAGCCCCTTCAGAGTACAATGGGAGATAACGAGGGATGGTGCTGACAGTCTTTTCATAACCAGGTACACATTTAACTCATGAACTGATCACCATGTCGTCACAGGTCCCTTCTATTAAATGCCTTGGGTGCTAGAACAACCAATGGATCTCTCGGTTTATGCTTGAAAGAACTATATGACTGGAAAGGAATGAAATCTCTGAGATAAGCTTCCTCAAATAGCCCATCCACAGAATGCCATGCAGACACAGCCCAGCAAATCAGTAATATCTGTAAAACAGTAGAGATCTATAGAGTCACAGCTAAATGAGTGCAACAGAAAGAGTTTCACGGAGAAGGGAGTTCATAGAGTGGGCTATGCGATTAGTATACCTGAGAAACTTGGAAATTAGGGTCAACCAGAAATGTAGACCCTTACCGGTTACTAATATTTTGTAGAGGGAAGGGAGGATTTATAGAAGTTTCTCATTGCTTATCAATAAATACTATCAATTGAAACAGAATGAAACTTAGAGAAAACTTTAATCCTCTCAGTCAAAGTCAGTAGAAGGAAACATCCTATAGACTAAAGCTGGCCATACACCAGTAGAATTTTGTTAGAAACAATTTTATTTTCGTTTGAGCTCCTAAAAGTTACAAGTCAACTCCACGATAAATTTCAGTAAACTAAATTGATTCCAAAATCAAATGTTAAAACCAAATGAATTTCGAACCATATTTGTCAAATCTCTGATGGCATTATTGAATGTTTCAATAAGATTTTTTTTTGGTTAGGGATGGGAGCAGTGGCGTAACAATCACCATAGCGACCCAAGCGGCCGCTATGGGACCCAGGGCACAGGTGGGCCCGGCCAGGACGTGCCCCTGATGTTGTGTGGGCCGCCCGGGTCGCTATGGCATCTAAGGTTGCTGGCTGTCACTGGCAGGTGTGAGGAGGAACGTGTGGCTGTTAAATCACTGACAACCTGTCAGTGATGTGTGCAACGTCACGTTCCTCCTCACACCCGCTGCAGAGTCAGTGACAGCCAGCAGCGGAGGAGGAGGAGGCTGGGCCCGGCGTTGGCAGTGAAGGAGGAGGCTGGGCCCGGCGTTGGCAGTGGAGGAGGAGGCGGGGCCTGGCGAGGGAGGAGAAGGCGGGGCCCAATGATGGAAGAGGAGGCGGGCCCAATTACGGAAGAGGAGGCCGGTAAGAGGTGTGCAGGGGTGTGACCAGCCCACCTGAGACCCTGCAGAGCCCACCATAGAGAATCTATGGTGAGCTCTGCAGGGCCACCCTTAGGTGGGCTGTGTGGGATGTCAGGTGGGCTCTCAAAGGGGCGTAACTAGAAATCACAGGGCCCCGTGCAAAATTTTGCTATGGGGCCCTGTGATTTCTAGTTACGCCACTGGATGGGAGGGGTTCATGTAATTTTCTCTACCTGAGACCCTTGATGGGAAGAACGGTTTTAAATAGTACTGGAATATTATATGGTGATTGTTTAGAATGAAGGAATTTATTTATTATTTTACTAATTGCTTTATTGATTGTTTTTTTTTCTATGAGAGCCTCCTAAAAGTGTTGTTTGTATGTGTATATTGGCGTATGTACTGTAAAAAAATGAATAAAGAAATATTCTTAAAAATTTTTTTTTTTCATGAGAATAGTGTATGGCCAGCTTAACTGACCACAGTGAATAAATATTTTCAAGATATAAATGGCAAAGTAATATATTGCTTTAGAAACTGTTTTGGTGTGATGTTACATAACTGAGTTATTTAATACAGAAAATAGATGCAGTAAAAGTTTTCTCCCAACTACATGCAATAAAAGGATTTTGCTTCAGTGAGAGTCCTGAAAAAGTTGTTCAACTGGTGTATTTTAGCTTGTAATTACAAACGAGAAAATTGTAGCTCTGACATTTCAATGGTTTCAAGTAGGGATGCACCGATACCACTTTTTTACGACCGAGTACGAGTACCGATACTTTTGATCAAGTACTCGCCGATACCAATTACCGATACTTTTTCTTAAAGGGACAGGTCACATTTTTTCTAAAGCAATACAAACTAATGATTTAAGGTCAGTTTCTTAATATTATGATTCATGAGATGACGAGGGAGCATGACGCCGCCTTTCCAGCCAATCAGAATGCTGGCGCTGCGTCATTACACGGCGCCCGGCTTCCGGATTCGCTAGCTTCCTGACCAATCGGGAAGCCAGGCAGAGCGTCATTACACGCTACCCGGCTTCCTGATTGGCCGGGAAATTGGCTCCATGCTCTCATCACAAGTGACGAGAGAGCATGGAGCTGTTTCCCGGCCAATCAGGAAACCGGGCAGCGTGTAATGATGCGCTGCCTGGCTTCCTGATACAGGAAGTACTCGTGCTAGGTATCGGAGCATTTGGGCGAGTACAAGTACTCACCCAAATACTCGGTATCGGCACCGATACCGATACTAGTATCGGTATCGGTGCATCCCTAGTTTCAAGTTTTCTTGTTGACTTAAAGTGTATGTTTAGTTAAAACTTTTGTTTTTTTAAAGGAAGAGGTAGGAATTGAAAGATTAGCAGAGGAATAAAACCCCTGCTAAATTTCTATTGCTCTCTGTGTAATAGGTGTAACTCACCACGTGTATTTGTCCTGATGACCATTGTCACTGTTACTGTTGAGACATAAAATGATGGGAGATCCAAGATTTCACCAAAGTAAAAGGTGAGAGTGACAACATTGGGACATGTGTGCAATGGGCATAGTCACTTGTAGTCTACATTGGGAGAGTATGTGACAACATAGAAGCACAATTGGAAGACGGGGAAAGCCTTGTCGCATTATTACTGGAAATGCCTGCACAAGGACCTTTGTGGCAGGATTACCAGGTAATATTTTTATGCTTCAGGTTTGTAAACAATTGTTGTTTAAATTACTTTTTGAAAACTACTTTAAAAAATAACTTTACATGTTAAAGCTTATATGATATTTTTGGGTGGGTTAACATATACTTTAAGTATAGGCTTCAGTTAAAGATGACCTATTGCTTTAATGTTTGGATATGCACGTAAAAATATCCACCTAAAGAAACTGTTGTTTTAGGTTTTACCTTGTTATTGTGCAGTACTTTATCTGTAAAAAAAATAAGTAAAGGCAACTGGACTTGCTGTATTTTTTCTTGAAGACGTTTTACTGGGCATCTGAACAGCTTTCTCAATTCAGAATGACTTGTACAAAAATTTTCTGGGAATAAATATGCTGAATGTTGCTCCAATTCACATAATCTGTCAGTCGCAACCAGGTGTTGATTGCATTTGCATAAATGGAGCTAGGAGATGATATTACCTGCCCAGACAGAGATGTTTACATTAATAACACCTCCTAGCTCCAATTATCTTGGAGTCCAGTTGTCTTGACTTATTTTTTACAGCTATACCATGACCTGGATGAATGAGAACCGTCACAGACATTATACCACTTCGCATTTCAGCATTGCTCTTTGTACCTGACAGACAGCCATTTAGGCTACATGTCGTGTGGCTGTTGTTGAACTAGTTTCATTAAATGAGGCCATAGAAACTCTTTGGTTGCCTGGTGAGCAAATGTGAATAGGTGTGTGACAGGTTCTTCTGACAAGTTTCAGATAAAGATAAAGCTTTCCGTTCTAATGTAAACATCTTTATTTCACACGGTCTATCAACTGTAGGCCGACCAACATAAAGAGAACAGTGAGAAGTTAAAAGGAAAGGCAAATAGGAGCTGACCAGTAAAGCATTACCATTCTCACCTTACAGGTTTAACTGTAAATATGCCTATCATTTCTAACCTTTGTCCAGCCTAAACCTTTAAATTAAATAGATCCTTTCATCTGGTACTTCACCAACATCAACAGTCACTGGCAACGCTCCAGACATCATTTTCAAAGCCTACATGAAAAAAAACTTTTTAAGAACTATAAAAGAACTATACACACTTCTTTTTTTTTTTAAGTATACATCTTCCACCCACCTAATGGGAGAAATATAAAAAAGTTGCAAAAATGTCTAACTCTATCTTTCCTCTGACCCCACTTGCTGCATGCTTGTTACCAGGCATTCATTAAAGAATACTGTAGTCATTGACAGCCAAAAAAATAGCATTTTTACAATTACCCTCTTTCACTTATACTCTTTAACATGAAATCAGTTCCAAATACACTATATGACCAAATGTTTGTGGACACCTGACCATCACACCCACTGTATGACCAACATTATGTGGACATTCCTCCGAATTATTGAGTTCAGGTGTTTCCAGTGAATGGTACTTTTAATGATACAGCATACACAGACATTTTGGACAATTGTGCACTTCCAACCTTGTGCCAACAGTTTGGGGAAGGCCTTTTTCTGTTACAGCATTATTGGGCCCTGTCCATGAAGACATTTGAGTTTGATGTAGAGGAATTCCAGTCGTCTGCACAGTCTTAACCCTCCTAAATATACCTTTGGAATTAATCTGAATGCCGATTGTGAGACAGTTCTTGTCATCCAATCTCAGTACCCATACTTCAAAATCTTGTAGAAAACCTTCCTAACATGGTATATTCAGGTACAATCACAAAAGGGGAAGCAAACTCCATATGAATGCCAATGGTTTTGGAATAGGATGTGCAACAAGCTTATACAGGTCTGATTGTAAGGTATCCACATTTTTTTTGGCCATATAGTCTATTTTTAGACTTCATTAGCTCGGGTAAGATATGGCATTACAACCCAACCTAATGTTATTGCTAATGATATTACATCAGAACATCATAGTTTTCCAGCCCAAGAGCAAAGGTGATAAAGTCAGGTAATGAACGAGTTAGAAACTAATGATGCTTTGTAGATAAAAACTGACAACCTTACTTTTGAATGTATGGAATACCCACATACATCAATGCATATCCAAATGTCATATGGTTGGAAATAGGAGCAATAACTTTAATGCTTGAGTATCACCTATTTACGTAGAAAAATTACCTCAAATATACTTTAAAGTGCAGTTAGCACTGGATGTCTCAATGTGTCTGGTATTTACAAGGTAAATGAATTTGAAATATTCAGAGTTTTAAAATGAATTGCATTTTGCAGCAGATGGGATCTACAGTATAATTACAGGTTATAAACACAGTCTGCGCCTATCTATAACAGGGCTTGCTAACAGCAGCTGGTTCCTAGCAACTGCCATATTTATAGGCACACTATGTATATTCTTCATTATATAAAAGAACATTTAGATCATTTGCATTGTAGATATTATGTACTCAAGTTGTAATATAGTTTTTTATACTTTAGTGCCTGCATTTTCTTTCACTGACTAACGCAGTTCTGTGTACATTGGCTCATTGTTCCTTCTTCTAACTGCCTTATTAATAAAAACACCCTGTTAAACATTGGTCACAGTAAATAAAACCACATACCAACCTACTTTTTAAATGGCCATAGATAAGCATGATTATTTTTTTATTTCAAGTAGACACCTTAATCCACTCTCTGTAAATCAAAGGAAATGGCTGCAATGAGGGTTTGTGAAGGGAATGGTCACTGCTGTTACAGACATCAATAAGCATGTCTAGTAAGTAAAGTGTAGATTATCAATAATTAATAAAACTGGGAACTCTAGCCATATATAAATGTTGACATGAATGGTAATGACATTAAAAAGCATATTTGTCAGTACCTTAGAGTGTATCTAAATCCATTTAAATTTTTTTTAGATAGAGTTGGAATTTGTTAAAACACCGGTCATTTTTTTCTTTCCTTTTTGTATCCTATTGGGCAGATTAAACTTTGCTTCACAAAAGCACAACAGAAAGTGAGAGGAAATCTCTCCAAAGTGACGGGAAATCCCCTTTTATCTGTCACCAGAACAGCTGCCCCCATTGAAAGATATATCTTCCATTCCTGTTCCTGTGACAAACATAACATTTTGGATTTCCAATTACTTTTTGCTTTGGTAAGAACAGCCCCAGGACAAACTTAGAGGGTGAATCCCCTTAATGGGGTCATAGAAAGCAATAAAAATGTTCAAACCAAAAAAAGTAAACAGTGTGATGTGCTGTAATCAGTGCATTCCACCACTTCCTTGACAATGCCAGTGGTAGTGTGCATTTGCTGGCATTAACAAGCGCTTACTGGTTCTTCTCATGATGCAAATCTATAAGTCAACAATTTTTTTTAAGAAAATGTACTCCCTATATTGCTGATATGTCAACTGACGAAAGGTACAATGAAGTTGATTAAAATACAGAGCTACTATAAATATCTCTATATTTATTACAATTACAGAAATATTAAAGCGTAAAAATGTGAGAGTCACACAGAAAATGGCTTTATATTTGCAGTAATAATTAAAAATATGTGATTATTGGCCTTATACTATATTTACCCTTCAAACTAGCCTAGCCAGACATGTTATAGGACAGTCAAATGTGCATCTTCAGATTTCCCTTGCCATTTAGCTTTGGACACAGGCATGATCTTGTTGCCTCTAAAGTGTTGGATTTTCATTGGGTAGATTGGGATATGATTGCTCTATGTATGTGGTCACCTTAAGACACCCTGCCCCCCATTCTGGATCATGCATGTTTCAGAAGGACCAGACTGAGTTTAAGAAATTCTTTAGCATCTCTAGAGAGGTCATTATTGTAATCTCTTCCCTTGAGAATGAAAGTTGCTTCCTGTTAAATTAGACAGAACCAATGTCTTAATCAGTTTTTCTCATGGTTACATGGTTGCCATTCTAGAAGTCAGGATATGCAGATTCATTCTGATGCCTTGAAATTAAGACAAGCAAAACCTATTCATCCTTGGTGTTCTCAAACGTCAGAAGTCATGGAAAATACAACTAGAGTATAGAGAAGTGGAAAGCCAGAGACTGATATAGAAATGACAGCACCCACCACACCCAAGAAGCTATCTTCCAGATCTCAGAAAGTCCTTTACAAGAGGTAATGTTACTAATTTCAGCTTTCTTTACTGGGGCTGCTTAGTGTATTATATAGGGAAAATATAGTGAGTGCATATTTGTACTTATTATTGGAGTGTTTACTGTTATTTTTTATTCGAGCCACATTTTTATATTCTTGCGTATATTAAATTGTATTTAGCATAGTATAGTCATTTATATTGTATTCAATATGGAGATTTGTAGATAAACAATAGAGGGAGTCCTCTATTTGACTCAGTCTCACTAAACTTTCCTGCTTAAGATATCAGATGTCAACAATGAAGTGCCTTGTTTTCCATAAGTCCAGGAATGAGTGGGTGGTGGTCACTGCAAAAAAAGTGTTTGCTGGTGGTCCGTTTCTCAACCAGAGAGAATTCTGATCACTTCATGTCCAGACAGGGGCAATGGAGTCCTAGCAATTAGTAAAAATCTAACAGAGGTTCTAATCCTTCCCCATTCTGTCTAAAATGTAGAAAAAAAGTTGTCTTGAGTTGGGCTTCATTATTTATTTCTCATTTATTTTTTTCATTTATTATTGGTATTTACATAGCACCGACAATTTACGCAGCGCTTTACACAGTGCACATTCACATTAGTCCCTGCTCTCAAGGAGCTTACAATCTAAGGCCCCTATATCACATGCATACATACATACGACTGTCACTTTAGACAGGAGCTAATTAATCTTCCAGCATTCCTTTGGAGTGTGGGAGGAAACCGGACTACCTGGAGGAAACCCAGACAAGCACAGGGAGAACATGCAAACTCCTTGTAGATAGTGACCTTGTCGGGATTTGAATCCGGGACCCCCAGTGCTGCAAGGCAGAAATGCTAACCCCTATGCCATCATAAAATCTACCTTTCCAAGAGCAATTTGGTAACCAATCGCTGGCCAGAATGAGCGAAGTGCGCTTTCACTATCGATACCTCACAGGCGGAGTGCTTTTGGTATCACTTCGCCTGTGACAGGAGCCGGCGCTACTGAGGAAGCATTGGCTTATGCGGCTCCGCTCCCTACGCTGCCGTCTCACTTCCTCTAGCGCTGGCTTCATTTCACCACTGATTCTCTCCCGCTGCTCTTCAAGTTTCCCCTTATGCCACCACCGGCCCTGGGAATGGTCACAACTAGGTCTTATTTTCGGGGTAGGTCTTATATTTTAGCAATTCCCAGAAATAGAACTAGGTCTTATTTTCGGGGTAGGCCTTATTTTCGGGGAAACAGGGTATGGAGCATTAGACCAGCCACACACTGACAAATAATGCTAGGTGTGAAAAAAAGAGAGAGAGAACTATATACATTGTGTTAAGATTACTGAGTTTAAAACTCTGACTTTGGAAATTATCTTATTTAATGAATCATACAGAGTTTCAACCTTTCTGTGAGAAATGCAGTTGACGTTTTGTCATGTAAAGTTAAAGTGTTCATTATTACTTGATTGTACCCCTACACTGCCTTGTCATTACTAACTATACCCAGACCAGTAACAACAAAATAGGGATGGTATCAGATCACATTTTGGATTCCTAGAGCAAAGATTTATTTGCTGTTAAGATAATGTTCTTTGTTGTATCTGGCCCTGCTACATTATGACTGTCCATGGTCATGCTTTTCTTTATATATATGTAGATTGAGATGTGAGCTCTCCTGTAGTTTCTTTCTTCTCTTCAAAAGTCAGTTTTTTGCCAAGAAATTGTTTTCTATTCTTCTGTCTTCTGTATGCTTGAATCAGCCAGATGCCCTTGGACTTGTATCTTTGACACTGAAGTGTTGTTGTCTGCAAGAGACAGTACATTACTGCTCTCCCTGACTCACCCCACTGCCAGATCCGCTCCCATAACTTCATTCTTGGAAAGTTTCTGAGTCTCTAGGGAGATAAAACATGGGCAACATTTGCTCTTGCCTGAGCAATTTCAGAAGGCATTCAGTCTTGCTTTGTTAATGCTGTTACTAAAGGTGGGCAAAGGGGCATGAGAATTTCTTCTCACAGCCTATAAATGTAGCATCTCAAAGTTCATTCTCTGTGTTTGCATGGTTCATACACACAGTTAATACTATTCTGTTCAAGGAATGTTCACTCAAAATGAACACAGTTTATTTTTAAATATAACTTAAAAATTGTAGTATGGTGTTGCACCTAGAAAAAGAAATCTGGGCTACGTTTTCAATATATAACTTAATATAGAGAAAGTCTGATGGGTTCATATTTTTATTGTAATTTAGCTGAGTTACTGTTCAGGTGCATGAGCTACAAATAAGAGAGTTGATTGAATATATCTGATACAGTTTGCTTCAGTGAAGATGCAACAGACGCAAGCATGGTTAGTGGTGTTAAGGTGGTGTAGTGGTTAAAAGATGACAATGGCCAAGCACTATAATACTTTATAGCAGAAAGTGTCCAGCATACTAAAAATCTGAAAAAAACAGAACATAATAAAGGGAAAAGAGTCTAGCATGCTAGAAAATGGAAAACAAAATAAAGCATTAATATCAATGGTCAGAACATAGGTGGAATGTTTTTCAAATCTCCATTTTCTTAGGTTAGGTGCGATTTAAGAGTGCTAGGTATGCTTGTACTGAAGGTCTGTGTTGGAGGTCTGCTGGAGGAACAAAATGAGAGCCAGGTTTCTGCTTTGACATGGGCTGATGCTGCACTTTGCACTCAGTTTACTGTGACACAAATCTAGACCAGCACATGTCTGAGTGTCTATGGTATCGTTCACCTCATTTCACTTCTTGTACAATGAATGTCATTCATTGTCCACGTATATTAGAAACATCCTTAGTAAACTCTTTTGGTGACCATATGTACAAGCCCTAATCATTGTGTCAGTCAAAGGTAATATAATCAATATATCTGTTAAATAGCAGAATTCTACTTTTTCCATTTTCTTTCTTAGTGTGGCTCAAGACTAGGAATGCACCGATACTGTTTTTTTCGGTACGAAAAAAACAAACGGTACTGGTTTTTCGAGTACGAGTAACAATATTTTTTTTCAGTACTCGCTGATACCGAATACCAGAAGTCCCATTAAGGAAGCCAGGTGGCGTGTAATGACTCCCCACCTGGCTTTCTGATTAGCCAGGAAACCGTCTCCATGCTCCCTCGTCACCAGGTGACGAGGAAGCATGTAGCCGGCTTTCTGGCCAATCAGGAGGCCAGCAGGCGGGTAATGACTCGCCGCCTGGCTTCCTGATTGGCCTTCTTCTCGATCAATCTTCTCGACCAATCAGGAAGCCAAGTCACCAAGTGATGAGGGAGCATGGACACGGCTTCCCGGCCAATCAGGAAGCCAGGAAGCGTATAATGACTCGCTGCCCGGCTTCCTGATACCACAAGTTCGGGTATTGGACTAGGTATTGGAGGATTTGGGCGCCCAAAAACTCGGTATCGGTGCATCCCAACGCATGACCACTTGTATTTGAATGCAACACATCAGAGACTACTAGTAGACAGTTACTATACTTATCCAATGCAGAATTCTTTAACAATAGTGTTATATAACCATTTGAAAATGCTTGGTTTATTTTGGACACAAAGAGACACGCTTTATCCTATGGGCAAGGCAGTACAAGCTAAGGCTGACAGTTCAACAGATACAGGTTATTTATTCCTGTATTTACCTATTGTTTACACCTTGGAGCTAAAGTAGAAATAGAATACTTAACAAGAAAAGAGCATCCTTTTTAGTCCTATAATTAGTAATGGAAACTGGGCCTTTCAGCAATATCAAGGGTGGTTCATAGGGACAATAGATATTTCCTATGAACATGAAAGTTTAATATGTTGCATTACATTTCCTGCAGATTGTACTGCAGGCAGCTCAGATATCCCAAGAGGGCAGTTTTCTTAAAGTATCTGTTTCTGTAAGTACGGTGTGTGGATATATCTTCTTTCTGTATTTCTGAATGCTGTGAAAACTGTCACACCCAGTCCCATTGTGTCTATTTATGTCATCTGCTTTGGGCTTCCAATTGTGGGAATAAGGGGTTATACGAAGCCCACTAAAATCAGATAGCACGTGAGCATGACATGGAATCTTGGATTTTTCTTTCTTAAACTAAACTTATTACACCATTGGTCATAAGATCTGGATACATTCTAGAATACCCTGGAATCAAAGACACAAGATACAATGTAGAGCTTATTAACACAATTCTCATGCAAAACAAGCTTTAAATATTTACAACTACACTACATAGGACAGCCCACTGTGTGTCAACAAGTGTCATTATACATATTAAGCATAGAGTAGAACCTGCTAACATTGTTAAACATTGGTAAAATGCAATAACTGATATTATTGTAGCTCCATGTTGTAGTTTGGTCCCATATTTAGAATGATGCCAAATGATAGTCTAGTAGGTAAAATGCAAAGTTCAATATCCCAAAACCAGATATAAATTAGGAGCATCACTGCAATTATTGGATCCTCTATGGCCAGTCCTAAAGGTATATTTACTATAGATTCTAAAGATTGTAGAACTTACATTAAAATGTATGTAGCCAAAGCTTTCTTTCCCCTATTTTTGATAGAGTAAGGAAGGGTTAAATCCCCTATGAGTTTATTTCTTGCTGTCTGTGTGCCTTTGAGGAGATTTCCTATCACTCCCTGTCCTGGAGACACCACATGAAGTGAAGAAAAATTTCTACAAAGTGAGGGGAATTCCTTTTTAAACAGTTGTCACTGGAACAAGTGTCTCCAGATTTAATCTCAGCTCTTGTTCTGGTGACAGCTGTAAAATTTGGAATTTCCCATCACTTCTTATTTAAGTGACCGTGGTGACCAGGAGATATAGACAGGGGCGTATCTGCCGCGAGGCAAACAAGGTGTTTGCCTGGAGCGGCAGATTCGCTGAGAGCGGCACCCCGAGTGCTACTCACCTGGATGGGATGACGCGGACGTCGGCCTGGAGAGTGGACGGCGTGTGCAGACAGCGAGCGGCGTTGATTTAAGGTGAGTCTGTAAGCCCGCGAAGCGGCGTGTCAGTCCGGGGGAGGGGGGGGGGTTTGCTGTCTGTCTGACTGAAGGGACCTACATCTTTTTGTGCATTTAGTCATAGTAAACTATTACATGCTTAAAAATGAGTTTACTATAATTCCCATGTGCATGGGGCCTAAATCATATATAATGTGCAGTTAGTCTTGTAAAACACAGATAAATACATTCCATTAGGCCTCATTCACACTAGAAACGGCCCACACGTACAGCTCCATGCTGAAGGCAGGGCCGTATCGGGCAGCTCCACGGAAGGACAGGTGCTGCGTGTGATTAGTACGCAGCCCCCGTCCTTCTCTATGGGACTACGCGGCCGTTTGCCCCACTACGCTCACCCGCCCTGCACGTCCATGCGGGTGAGCGTACTCGTACGCTGACAGGATGGATCCTGTCTGCGTCCGAGCCAGGAAACACGCACCCCTACGGACCTGCACTTGAGGTGAGCGTAGAGGGGTGTACGGCCGCATAGTCCCCTAGAGAAGGACGGGGGCTGCGTACTAATCACACGCAGAAGCTGCCCTTCCCGGCAGCTGCCCGATACGGCCCTGCATGCAGCACGGAGCTGTACGTGTAGTGTGAACGTGTAGTGTGAACGTGTAGTGTGTACGTCTAGTGTGAATGAGGCCTTAAAGTGTATGCATAGCCAAAACATGTTTTTCCTTTTCAATAGATAAAGTTTAGAACCCCTACCAAGTTTTTATTGCTGTCTATGTCCCCGCCAGGCCGATTTACTCCATCTATATCCAGCGGTGTATTTAACTTTGGTGCTGACCTAGGCAAGGCAGCAACGCCGCCCCCCCCCCACCCCCCCGGACTGACCCTGCGCTTTCTACGCTCACCTCAAGTGCAGGTCCGTAGGGGTGCGTGTTTCCTGGCTCGGACGCAGACAGGATCCATCCTGTCAGCGTACGAGTACGCTCACCCGCATGGACGTGCAGGGCGGGTGAGCGTAGTGGGGCAAACGGCCGCGTAGTCCCATAGAGAAGGACGGGGGCTGCGTACTAATCACACGCAGCACCTGTCCTTCCGTGGAGCTGCCCGATACGGCCCTGCCTTCAGCATGGAGCTGTACGTGTGGGCCGTTTCTAGTGTGAATGAGGCCTAATGGAATGTATTTATCTGTGTTTTACAAGACTAACTGCACATTATATATGATTTAGGCCCCATGCACATGGGAATTATAGTAAACTCATTTTTAAGCATGTAATAGTTTACTATGACTAAATGCACAAAAAGATGTAGGTCCCTTCAGTCTAGCTACATTTACATAAACAAGAATTTTTTGCATCCCTGAATTGTTTCACACGCCTTAACGCATGTAAATGTAAACACGACTAAACGCGTGTAAACATGTGTTAACCTGGCTAAACCCAGGCACATCTAAACACAGGAAAAAGTGATCTAGGAAACATAACAGTGGTTTATAATCCCAAAATAACCTCACTTGTGTTTAATGCAGGAGGCACGTGTGCATGAGACCTAATTGTTCCAAACTAGCACGATGAGTGTTTTTTTAATAGCACATCTATAGCAGACACAGCAAAGTTCATGTACCTTGAGTATTCCTACTTGAAAAAAAGAACTACAATGGGCTTGTGTCTGCGAAATACATAAGGACACTCATAGGCATGCGCAGCCTATTGCATTAGGGACTACACACAAAAGTACAAACACATATACTGTGTGTTAAAGTGTTAAACCATGTGCAATTTCTATCAAAAGTCTAGCTCTAGTACAGTGGCATAGCGTATGTTGTCAGTGCCTGGGGCATGGCAAGTATTGCGCCCCCCTACCCTCCTGAGTATCTGTGCATCACTACCTGTACCCCAATAGAGGAGTACAAATCCCAGCAATACATTATACAACAATGCAGATTGGCAACAGGCTGGAGAGGACTACAAACCCCAGCAATACATTATAAAACAATGCAGAATCCCACCAGCTACAGAGAACTACAAATCCCAGCAATACATTATACAAGAATGCAGAATAATACCACCACTATAAAGGACTACAAATCTCAGCAATACATTGTACAGCAATGCATAATAATACCACTGTCTATAGAGGACTATCCATAATTGTATATGAATTTGCTACATACTCTGTGCTGCCGTTCTGCTCCGGGGTGCTGGCCTGATGTCTCGGGCAGGGGGCTCAGCAGCTGCACATGCAGAGGGTCTCAGCAGGGGCAAATGCAGAGGGTCTCAGCAGGGGCATATGCAGAGGGTTTCAGCAGGGGCAGATGCAGAGGGTCTCAGCAGGGGAGATGTAGAGGATTGCAGCAGGGGCAGATGTGGAAGGTCTCAGCAGGGGTATTTGTGGAATACATCACAATCAGTTAATTGGGACCTTTGCTGTGTTGGTTTATTTATTTATTATTGGTATTTATAAAGCACCAACAATTTACGCGGCTCTTTACATAGTGCACATTTCCATCAGTCCCTGCCTTCAAGGAGCTTACAATCTAAGGTTGAGAGCCATGGAAACAATTAACTGAATCTTAGAAAATTGACATTTTTGAGCAGCACCATTCAAAAAGACACGTAAATGACAGTTACACAGTAAAATCTCCCTCCTATGAATGGGCACTTCCACCTGAGTAAAGAGTAATGTCTTACTTCAGGTGACAGTTTGCCTGGAGTGAAGGTAGCAAGTTTGTCTTTTTGTTCTTTGTTTCCTACTCCTTTTGAACATGTATGAGGCAGTGATTAGGGATCTGAAGCACTCAATCGCCTTCCACTGCCCTGTACATGTTGAAAGTAATAAAGGCGTTCACAAGCACTATAAATTTACAGAGGTTGCAGTAGGCAACACAGAACAATGAAACCAGTCACTGCTGCTGGTCCACTGTCTGTTACTAGAAGAGTGGGTAGGTTAATTGTATTTTTCTGCTGGTAAAAGGAAGAATACAAAGAGCAGGTGTTGGGTAATTTAGAAGAATCCAGGCCTTTATATTTGAGACCTCTTTGGGATCACCATGCGTCCACCACTGTGTTTCAAGACCTTATGGAGAAAAATGTAAATTGTAGAAGCAAGTAAAGTTTTTTTAAACATTATGCCCATATCATGTACCTAGTGAATGACTAGCATGGAGAGTAAAAGCCTGACTAGCATGATGGGAACCTAGGTAGAGTGACAACATTCCTGCACATGCAGTAAATGGGGCCAAAGCACCAAGTGCAAAGCCTAGTTGAAAGCAGGCCTACACAGGTGGTACAGGAAAAACAAAGTATGTTACACTGGAAGACAGAAACTGGTTGACCAGGAATACAGATGCAGGAATACATGCCAGTGTATGACATAAGTTCTTGGTTGGATATCAAGCAAGAGTGGGGACAGGAAGTACAGGTTTGTGGTTACTGTGACATATCAGGAATGCAGTAGTATTGCTGAGTCTAGCCAGGAATGTGTGTGGTCAGGAACACAGGCTGGATGTACATAGATGAGCATGTCATAGTTAGGAGAAAAGATGTATCAGATAATGCTGTAACTGGGCAGACATTTTCATACCCTTAAACTTAATCCATTGCACACTACAATAATTAAACTGACATAACAGCTTAAAAGCAGGCACTCAGAAATTAGTATGTTCCAAAGAACCCATGGGAGCTTGGGACTATGTCAATGTCAAGTCAGCTCTAATGTCAAGCTATGACATTAGAGCTATGCTGCACCCCTCATACACACAATATGCACATTTCTATTGGCTAGAGAGGCAGCGCTGATTATACTAATGGGTGTGGGGGTTGTCAGAGCTCCAGTTTCAGATATCAGCACTGCTATGTGAATATATACATATTGTGTCCCCCAAGTTCAGGAGCTCCTGGAGTTCTCTCAAACATAAAAAGGGGAATATGCAGGTAATTCAAGGAAATTGATTTTAAATGATTGTGTTAACACAGTTTAGTCAGGTTACAGCTATAAATAGCCAGGTAACTTATCTCATTGGGTGTGCATGTAAGAACACACAGACATTGCGTGGCCTTGCATTCACAAGGTTTTTTTCTTTAGAACATTCATGCAAAAAAAATAATAATGCCATCAGACAATTGGAGAATGTCGTTCAAAATGTTAACATTAGATTTTGAAATGAATGGAGTTTTCCGAATGAAAACCACATTCACTGTTAGAATTCTTTTGTTTTAGAAATTAGTTGGTTTGTAAAAAAAATTCTATCCTGCTCCTTCAAAATGGATTGTTGAATCGTCCCAACAAAATACAGTATTAGAAAATCGAATGAATGTTTCGAAAAAAGAAATTCTACTAGCGCTTGACCAGCTTAAGAAAGGATTATTAAGCTGATTAATGCTTCAATTTGGTAAAGTATAATTTCATGCAGGGCATTTTGTGCACTTGAAATCAGATGTCTGTGAAGACCAACATATTCCTGAAAAAGGATCTCAGCTTTTCTTACACTCCCATTGCTTTCAACTGTCACATTTTATTGAGCTTTTAAATTCTTACTTCCATTGCAGAGTTATTGCTGAAATGCTCAGCAACAATTTAAAGGAGAACTATGGGGTAAGTGTTTTTCGCCATAGTTCTCCTAAGGGTCACGGGAGGACACAAACTCACGCCCTAAGCTCAGTATACCGCGAGCTACAGCTCGCAGTATACTGAGAAGCCGCAGCTGAAGCGGATCCCGACAATTATGTCTGGATCCGCCCAGCTGCGTGAGTGACAGCTGGCTCTGTCCTATCTAGAGGCAGAGCCAGCTGTACCTGCCCCCTCCCCCGTCCGATCCGCCAGTCAGCGCTGGCGGATTGGAGCGGGGAGGGGGGAATCCAGCCCCTCCCCTATCACGGCAGAGAGCTGTGACAGGCCCTGTGATTTCTAGTTACACCCCTTGTAGAGCCCACTTGAGATCCCACGCAGCCCACCTGAGGGTGACCCTGCAGAGCCCACCATAGACTCTCATAGACTCTCAGGTCTCAGGTGGGCTGGTCACAATCTTTACCTGTCTGCCTGCTCTTCCTCCACGGTCGCTGATGGGCCCCGCCTCCTCCTCCATCGCCGGGGCCTGCCTCCTCCGTCACCTGATCCTGCCTCCTCCTCCTCTGCTGCCGGCCCGTGCCCCGCCTCCTCCTCCACTGCTGGGTCCAGCCTCCTCCACCGCTCCTCCTCCAGTCTCACTGACTCAGCATCGCCGGTGGAGAAGAACGCACCACTGCACAGATAACTGTCAGTGATCTGAACAGCGGCGCGTTCCTCTTTACAGCCGCCAGTGACAGCCAGCAGCATGAGATGCCATAGCGACCCAGGCGGCCCACACAGCATCTGGGATGTCCTGGCTGGGCCCCACTGTGCCGCGGGCCCCATATCGGCTGCCTGGGTCGCTATGGAGATTGTTCCCCCACTGCCTCTGACTTTTCAGAGAATAGTGTACTTCTGTACACCACAATTAGATATTATTAATAATGCTATTTTGAATCATTTATGACTTGTTTATCGTAGAGTAGTAAAGATAACCCAGCAAAGAGATCACCATACATAGGCAACAAAGGTTCAGTTGTTCTTTGCCCTATTACCAAGCCTCCCTTTTAGAATCTACTTCTTTTGCTAGCTACAAAAGCTCCACAGTCTATGTACCTTCCAATCCAACATCTCTAAGCCCAGCTATTGAACCTTGTTTTACCACTCGTATAGTAACCTCACCATCCCAAGTATTTTTCCTACATTTGGGTATTTTATTCAGCCAAAAGAGCAAATACTGGTATATCATTTTTATTTGCTAATAAAGGGTCAAAGGAGAGCAAGTGACTTTAAGAGAGAATTACATTTGGTGAGGAAATATGTCTCATAACAAGTTATTCTGCCTCATTAATTTTTTATCCACTCTGCCCTAACCTCAAACCCCCACAGGAAACATAAATTGTGGAAACTATTTCTGCTGTTCGCTTTGATGAAAAAGCATCCCTGTAGAATTACTACTACACTAAATTAAATGTATTGGCTGCTGTGCTAAGACATAACCTCACTTGTCAGCTTTAGTATCTGGCTCTGTGCCAGCTTCCGTGTCCCCATATATGGGACTTTTCCTGAGTTTCTATGTATGATAAGTTGTATTTTTTGCAAAATTTTTCTTTTTTTGCAGACACCCTGACAGTTCTATTTGTTATTGGCCACAACAAGTTAAGTGATTTAGCTATGCCGAACTGTAGAACTTGGTAGTGAACTTTGATTTATATTATTAAAGTGTATGTCAGCAAATACAAAAAAAACATATTCAGTGCATCTTTGCAAAGCATGTACATTTCCCATTTCTTAATCTGCAAGTAAAGAAAAATTAATTAGTGATATATAGAATGCATTTAACACCACAGAATACAATAAATTATAACCCATAGGCACTAAAGATGACCTGCAATTTCAAATGTATTGTTGAATACTTGTTTCATAATCACAAGGATGTCTACTATTTTGATAAATGTACTTTTGTACAATAGGTAAATGCATGTTTACAGGTGTGTTGAGAGATAAATAAAAAAAACTTATTTCCCGTCCGGTTGCATGATCTTATATCCAGTGATGCAATCTTTTCACACTCTGAGGGAAATCCATAAGTTGCCCGCTGGTGTACTGTTCTGGTATTTACAAGTGAAGCATTTTGTTGCCTTCTCGAACTGTGTCCCATCCTGTGGGTCCCCTTTTAAACTTATATGTAAAGATGACCCTCACTCAAGAGGTGTGATCTCTTGACTATCTGGCTTAATGTTGAGTGGCTCAAAGGCCTCATCTCAAGATTATATGTCCAAGTGGGAGGCTGATCTTGATACATCAATGAATGAAGGTCAATGGACCCAAATGTGGGAATCTACAAAGTTTTGTTCACAAAATGCCCTACCCAAGAAACGAATTACAAAGTGATAAGTCGCTGGTATATGGTCCCTAGTTGCCTTGCAAACTTTGTCCCAGGATATTTGGGATTGTGTTTCAGGGGTTTTGCTGATAGGGGCACATTTTTACACATATGGGGGACATGCCCCATAGTGCCGGAATTGTAGTGGAGATGGGTGTACAGACATCTATTGGTTTTGTTGGGGAAGACTATGGCGGCACGTCCGACAGAGGTGCTCCTTAATCTTGAGCCAGGACACCCGAAGCACCAGTTTAGACTTATGCTGCTTTTCCTCACATCCGCTAACAAGAGTATTGCAAGAGCCTGGCTTTCGGACACTGTGTCTTTCTCTGAACAGAATCCATTGGGTATTCACAAATGAAAAAACGACAGCAAGGCTGTTAGACGCCATGGTCAAATTTGAGGAGGTTTGCGAATCCTGGTTTAGGCATTTCCTACCTCCCTCTTTCGACCCTCTTTGTCTGTTGGCCTTGTAGACCCCTACTTTCAGTGAGGTTTGCTCTTGTTGACTTCAGGAGTCCCAGTGCTGCCCTCCCAGCCTACCCCTTCTCTTTCTTTTTTGGCTTTTTCTTGTTTCTATCTTTCTACTTCCTGTGTTTCTTTCATGTACTTAGAATGACCTTGCTACACGCCAATTCTGACGAACACAGCTTGTGCAGATGCTATTCCCGTTACAATTTTTAGGTGTGTTGGACCTAGTCCTGTCTTCATTGCCAAGTTGTATATGCTTATTGTTGCTACATTTAATGTTTGTGATTTGGCAGATACTTATACTGTACATGGCATTGTCTGTTTTTTTTTTTTTCATTGTTTCGTTGTTATTATTTTTTTAAACTTAAGAAATATTTTTTGAAAAGAAAAAGTTCTTTCCCTAACAACTAGTAGCCATATATTGCCACTATTACCCGTCTCTGATCACATGTTTTGTACCATCACGGGTACTGTCGTTTACTGCAAAAATAGTTGAGCATTGTGGTGAAATGCTGTAGTTACTCATAACTATTGCAGGTCACACAGACAACCCACTTTAATAAAATCTTCAAATTTTGCTTAGCGAACATGCTAGCTAGCAACGCATGGCTGTCAGTAAGAAAGCACACTGGTTAGTGACTCTTAGCATTCCATTGCAAGACTTGCTAGTCACAGCAGGAATGCCAAATAGAGAAACCTGGTGTGTGCCATAAAGCAGCAGATTTCAAAGAGTTAGCAGTCTGTAAAGCCCATAGTGGTGCTGTGAAGATTATTTCTGAATACAGTTTCTGGTGTCATGTGTTACAAAAAATGATGAGTGATAGTAGAGCCTTTGCCATGGTGTCTCAAAGTTGGAAAGGTAGGCTAGCAGATGCAAGCAAGTACAGTGCACAATGATGTTTCCCTTGAACTTGGTCATGTGGCACTACAAATCATATTGTAACGGAAAGAGGACACATGAGTAGCACTTGGTGGCCTCCCTGCATTCTTGTGAAAAATTATTTAACAGCAGCTTTCTGCTGAGCTCACTGCAGTAACTGATTTTGTGGAGCAGCAAGTGGTGTGGTGGCACGTAAAGGCAGAGGGGTCCCAATCTAAACTGGGCCACTATCTCTATAGCTAAGCCATTATTTCAATCAATTGTGTATTTGAAATTGTCATCTGTTCTAATTTATCAAGCAGGTCTGTTTGGTAGCTGCAGTGTAATCTAGAAATGACAGGTCACACTTTATAAGAATAATCAGGGTCATACTTTCACATGTATGTGTCTTTTGCAGAGGTCTTCTGGAAGCATTATAAGTGCCGTTTTACAAGCGTAAATTTATTTTCATTTACTACCACCTATTTTTGTCCATCTGGTGATAAATATAAGGGAATTTGTGTATGAAGTGTCCAAACACCTCTTAGCACATTTTCCCATGGTTTCCATCGCTTCAAATTGCAGTCCTGACCACAACATTAAATACAAGTATACCGATTGGACACGGCGGAATAGTGCCAACTCTCGTAAAAATAAATTTACATGGGCTGGCAGCTCTACAGACAGGCGATTCAATGATGTAATTTACTGGTAGTATATTCCCTTTTGCCATCTTTGCAGAAAGGGCATGGAAGCTCAGAAGCTTACATCACGCTTTCTGCTCTTGTCCATGGTTTTTGTTCTAACTTGCTAAATTATCTCTGTGAATAATACAAACAAACAATTGGGTTATTTGCCAGTACCCATTCCTACAGCTGCTTTATCTGTGACAAATCCAAATGGTCAAAGCAAAGCACTGTGAAGAAGAGACATTAACAGATACTGCAGTGCTGATGTGAGAACCCTAGCGGGTTTCAAAAAGCTGCTTGGAGTCTTTTCTTCCAAAGAGGACTTTTGAGGTGACTCAAAACTGTTCTGTTCTGGTGAACCAATTTATGACTTCCTTGGCTTTGATTGCACTTTTGGCACTTTTGCATGGTACATACTGTTGTAGTGCTGGAAATGTTTGTGAGAGGTTCTCACAAATTTATACAGGTTCAGCGCAATCCATTGAAGACAAAATAAAGCATAAATGGGATTGATTTTAAGGACCGTATGTATCAGTGTGTTCTTGCTAAGTACTAAAGGATATTTCCTCAAAGACAGCAGTTAGATTAAAACTTTCAGGACAGGTCTTACACTGATTGCCAGCAATAAAAATGTAACTTGGATTCTAAGAACACATTGATACATAAGGTCCCAATCCAACAGACTTCAAGTCTTTTAATGCATGCAATGTACCTTGAGGGTCAGGCCAAACCATATCCAGTGCGTTCCAGAACGGCTCGTGCCCTGAACGCACTGGATCGTATAAACCAAGTTTCCTGTGTACTGGGGCGAGAGGGGGTGTGGTAGTGCCATTCATGTTAGTAAGGCGATGTCCACGGTCCGATGCGGTGCAACAGCAAAAAATAGTGCATGCACGACCACGCTCCCTCCCGCCCCGGAAGGCTTGGTTTATGCGATACAGAACATTCCGGGCATGAAACGTTCCGGAACGCACTGGATTTGGTGTGAACCGGGCCTTAGATAGGGCCTGCTAACTCTAGAGAGCTCTAGAATTACTGAGGCAAGATGTTAGCGTTGTTGCAGCATACACTGTATATCACATTCTGTTTCACAATATCTTGGGTGATATGTTACTATTTATATTGTTGATTCATATTTGACGGATATGTCCAGTTTTTTCAGAGTTTGTGTATTAAAGTCATTTATCAGATTATTTTTAGGTACTGTGTTTTATCAAGGAGATAATGGGGCTAATTTACTAAAGGCAAATAAGCTGTTCACTTTGCAAAAGAATTTGCACTCTGAAGGGGAAGTTTTCCCCTAGCTTAGTGAATGTGGTGAAATGTAATTTTTCACAGAATACCCAATTACATGCAAGGAAATGAAAAAAAAAAAAGCCACAATACTTCACATGGAATACAAAGTTTCAGGTCTCTACGTAGTAGAAAGTCTTGCCTCTTCCCTGATGAGTGTTTGATATTCAGATATTTGCAGTTTTATATACAAAATGCTGGATAAAATATTCGAAACTTTATTTTATAGCTGGGAAAGTTTTGAAGGTTGAGATTGTAAAAATTATTCCGTTGTGTGGAGATCATTTCATTCCTGTTTGTATTCCTTTTTTATTTTTTGTAATTTGGTATAAAATGTATGATTGTAACAAATATTTTCATGCCAGCTTTATTAGTGTATATTAAAGTTGCTTCAGTTAAAAAGCTTATAGTTGGATGTAGCTGGCAGCGCATCTCGAAGCATGTTAAAAAGGAAAGCGGTATCAATAAGCGATGTCAGCAGAACACCATAATGCTCATAATGAGTGCATTTATTGATCACATAGAGACTTTACTGTCTCTATTTGATCAATGAAAACGCTTATTGCAAGCATTATAAGCATTATGTTGTGCCTTTGAAATCACTTGACACGTGAGTACATCGCAGTGGCACCAATCGCTGCTTGACCTTATGGAGTGTTCCTGAACATACACAATATTAGGTGCATGGGAGGGGTTACAGGACAAAACTTTAAAATGCCTATTGTAGACCCTTTTAGACCAACCTATGAATGGCATATAGGAATACTCCCAGATTTACTCCTCCAGGAGAAGATCTGGGATGCACAATTGCCTATGCTCTAGTAATTAAATATTTACCAAAATGTCTTGCTGTAGAAAGACAAATATGGCCTTCACCGAATCTGTTGGCTGCAGTAAAGTAAGTCCAGCAGGTAAAGTAGCATGACAATTAAACATTTACATTTTAAAGAAGAACTCCAGGAATGAAGTGCTCGTTTGTGTCTAGGCAAAAACTAAAAGTTATACTCACCCATTGCTCTGAGCTGGCTTCTTCTTAGACTGGAGGTCCTCTAGCTTCTCTTCAGTCCCCCCCCCCCCTCTCTGCAGTGGTCTAAGGTCTCATAAATCATCACGTCTGTACACTGTGCATAGACGTGAGGCTGCTGAGGAATATTCCAATGCTGCAGTGGAGGAGGAGACAGGCTGGAGGGAGCATTATGACAGCTGGCCGGCTTGGGTGAGTATATCTTTGTAATTGTTATCCCTAGACACAAACAAGCACTTATCATTTGCAGTGTGGGGGTAGCCCCACTGCAAGGGTTAAAAAAAGGTTAGTACTGTATTTTAGTACTGCCGTAATAAAAATAAATGTACTACATACTACCATATTCATAAAAACACTGCTATCTATCCCCACAATTTTTCGCCTGGAGATCTACTTTTCAGATGATGAGCTCAATGAGATCTACCAATGAAAAACACCTTTATTTAAAAAACAAGCACATTAAAATTGTTACTGGCGCTACTGTCTCTCTCTCTCTCGCTCTCTCTGCTGTCTCCTCTCTCTCTCTCTCGCTCTCTCTACTGTCTCCTCTCTCTCTCTCTACTGTCTCCTCTCTCTCTCTCTCTACTGTCTCCTCTCTCTCTCTCTCTGCTGTCTCCTCTCTCTCTCTCTCTCTCTACTGTCTCCTCTCTCTCTCTCTCTCTGCTGTCTCTTTTCTCTCTCTCTGCTGTCTCTTCTCTCTCTCTCTCTTCTGTCTCTCTCTGCTTTATCTCTTCTCTCTCTCTCTGCTGTCTCTTCTCTCTCCGGGCTGTCTTTGCTTACCTGCACTGCAGCAGCTTCCCAGGTCTCCTCTCATGTGTGCTGTCCTGTCCTCCCAAAGTGCTTGTGTGGCAGAATGTGGCCGACACTGCAGACGGAGAGAGGTGTCCTGCCACTTCCCGCTCTTCAGAATCTGACACATTCAGCCGCACTAGCACTGCGGGAGGACAGGACACAGGTCATTGAGCCGATCGCGATCTACCAGTGTTCGCTTTGCGATCGATTGGTAGATCGCGATCGACCTAATGGGCACCCCTGACCTAGATGGTTTCTTTTGCATTAGGTAAATGCCTAATTATTAGCTTCTAAAGCTAAATTATCCGCTCATTGAAGGATGACTAACAATGGAAAAAGCAAGTACACCAGCCACATAAAACAACCCAATGTAAGCACATATTTTTCTTGGACAGATTTTGTCAAGAAACAAAGAAGGGAATTTATCAAAACTGGAGCAGACAAAATCTGGAGCAGATTTGCACTTCAGCCAATCAGCTTCTCTGTTTCATTTTCAAATCCCAACTGAGCAAACTGAAGAGAGATGCTGATTGGTTCCCATGGGCTAAACATGGATTCTGTCCGTTGTTTTTTTAGATTGTCTCTTTGTAAATGGAAAGCTACTCTGTCACTTTTGTTTTTACAACCCCAATTATGCAGGCACAATAAAAACAAAGTCCTTACCATTGTTTTTCAAGAGCATGCTACTTCTCTAGATGAAGCATGAACATTTTTGGTTAAAAAGTTCCCATGTCAAGCTCAGCTTTGTAATAGACTACATTTTAGGACATTCCTCCTGCATACTTAAAGTGTAATTTCACTTTTGCTGTTAAATTTGAGAAAAGGCACACTATAAATAAAGTAGATGTTATCCCAATTTGACTGCAAACGTAGAAATACACTTTAAAGGAGAACTATGAGATGAGTGCTTTTCACTCACCTCATAGTTCTAGCCGACCTGTGACAATGAGACTGTCACAGGTCGGCTCAGTTGATTGGGAAGTGAGAGAACACATACCGGCATTCGCTCACTTCTCGATCCTGTCACAGCTCTCTGCTGTGACAGAGGAGGGGCTGAATTCCCCGCTCCGAGCCTCCAGCGCTGACTGGCGGAACAGACGGTGGAGGGGGCGGGTACAGCTGGCTCTGCCTCTAGATAGGCAGAGCCAGCTGTCACTCAAGCAGCTGGGCGGATCCAGACATAATTGTCGGGATCCGCTTCAGCTGCGGCGTCTCAGTATACCGCAAGCAGTAGCTCGCGGTATACTGTGGCGTCTCAGTATAACTGCGAGCAGTAGCTCGCGGTATATTGAGCTTAGGGTGACGGGAGGACGCTAGCTTGTGTCCTCCCGTTACCCTAAGGAGAACTATGGGGAAAAGCCTTAACTCCATAGTTCTCCTTTAAGCTGTACCTTTGTCTTTCTTCTATGTTGTATTATTTTATATGTGTATGCATCCCTCTATGTATGATGATTAATCATAAAATAGACATGCTAGGTGTAAAATGCTGTGATTTTGAAATGCCTACACTTGCATCACATTCACTTCCTTCTTTCAAAGGCAACTGAATGAGAGCAGAGCAAGGCATGACCTTTGACTTCATTCCCATGTCTGATAAGATTGGAGCATACTTACCTTCAGCCTTTTGTTTATAATTTGTCATGTGTCAGTCAGCCTGATGACTTGCAGAGGTCTAATCCATTTACCAGCTCAGACACTATGAACGGGTTCCTTGTTATAAAATTTGGACACACTTTATGCCGCAATATTATATTATTAGCTGAGAAGTGTTTCTAAGCAGTAAATTAAGTACAAAAAACTAACTTGCTCTTATGCTGGTCCCTGGAGCTTCTCTCCATCCCCTGCAACAGTCTAAGGTCCCTGAGTCATCACGTTGTTTACACAGTGTATAGGACGGGAGGATGCCAAGGGACTTACCAACGCTGGAGAGGAGGAGGAGACAGGCAAGAGGGAGCACTGTCACATTCAGCCAGCTCGGAGGACCGTGAGAGTATATCTTTGTTATTTTTCACCCTAGGCAAAACGAGCAGTTAACCCTTGCAGTGTGGTGGTAGCCCCACTGCAAGGGTTAATACAATTTTTACCCGGAGTTCTGCGTTAAAATTATGTATCCATTTAGCCATATCACATTTATGTATTTTTTGTTAATGACAATACTTGAGAAATGTCAGCCAATTATTGGAATGGAAAGCACAGACATTGTTCACACAAGTATTGCTGCCATTGTTGATGGCCTTCTAAACATGCTAGCTGCCTGGCTGTTATGTTGATCCAAAGCTTCAGTACTGAGTCATTTGCCTGACACACACTTGTAGTGTAGGAATTATGCTTTCATACTGTCACTTTCTGCATACATGTATTGGTCCAAAGTACTAAGGCCCCATTCACAGTTCACAATAGGTGAATGAGCATGAACGCGTACATTTTTGCCATCTTTGTAACACCTTCCCCTAACCTGTCCCTCTATCTCCCACTCTGACTGTCTTTATTCGATCCCTTAAGACTCGTCTCTTCAAGGAAGCCTATCCCACCTCAACCTAACCACTGAACTATCAATTTCTAAAATAGATCATCCCCACGCAGCTACCTCCTCTTGTATCACTTGCCCCTCCCTTTTAGATTGTAAGCTCTCACAGGCAGGGCCCTTCTAACCATCTTGTCTTGAATTGTATTGAAACTCTAATGTCTTCCATATATTGTAAAGTGCAGCGCAAACTGTTGGCGCTATATAAATCCTGTATAATAATAATACCTGAATTTTCAGAAAAAGGTCAACAGTGGATGTGCCTGGCTATCTGTCCTGACACCTAAAAACAACAAAAAGCAAACAGACAGATCTTTCTCTGTTTACCATTTCAGATGTCTTTGAAAGACTTATGTAAACTTTGCTGGTGTCCTGCATTCAGTCAGCTATCACACAATTGAAAACATGTAGTATGTATCTTATCCTCATAAATTCAGAGAATATTTGCACATGAAGGCAAATATCTTTCCAATGCTTTAAAGAAAATATTTTAGAGAACATTTATTTGAAAGAATAATAATTTGTTAATTAAAGGAGTTGTAAAGCCCCAACATATACTCACCTCTTATAACATCAGCATTGTAACAGGAATACTTACTAGAGTTTTTTTTTGTTAATGCAATCAAAGCTTTATTGAAAACAGTTTTTTTTATGAGTGAGTGCTGCCTTCCGTCTGCCCCACTCTTTTAACAACTTCTTGGATTTCCAGTGTGCTTTGCATCTCTTTCACTGCTGCTTGATGTGATACAATCTCAATTTCTTAAAATTACATAGCCCATAATGTATTGGTTCTAGCAAGCAATGATAATGTTACCTTGTTCAGACATTGAGTTGTAGTTCAGAAGGCAGGCTCTGTAAGAGACATGACTGTTTTGCCTGATAAAGGGGACCCTGCGGGATTAGCCGTCAGTGAAGGCGTATTGATCAGCTTACTGGAGTGCCAGTGACCCCTTATTTTCTGTGAGAGGTATGACACAATGAATTTTGTCAGTGCATTGAGGAAGTACATCCTATGGGCATCTTTAATAAGTACATTTACAAACTTCTAGATTGATATGGCTATTAGGAGTGGGATAGAACTGGAAATTCAATATAGAAATACATATTTATATTTAAGTTTTGACCATAGATACCCTTTGAGGGATTTTGCTACACTGCTAAAAAAAAAAAATGCTTAATAATGCCTGTTTTGGCAACTTCATGTAGAAGGCATCTAGGGTGAATCTGAACAGCATTTAGTTGGATTTTATACTCACCATGTATCAAGCAGCCATAGTGCTCAGTGGAGGGAGGTCTGGCTGGCTACACCCTCTCAAATTAGTACCAAAAAAATCACATAGGATAGGTACACACCTTTTCCTATAAATAGAATATGGGGGCTTTTTAAACCAAGACACCAGACCGATCATATAAAATAATAAGTTTGTCACAATTTTTATTATTACATATTCATTTTTAAAACAAAACTTTTTTTCATAAAAACAATGATTACTCATGCTGGTCTTAACAACCAATTTTGTGAGTTATTCACCACCAAAGTAGTATATTGTTACAAAGCTGTTCAAAAACATTGTGTTTTAATGGTTCCCCACA
>NW_017306327.1:798369-840641 GCF_000935625.1 Nanorana parkeri | reverse complement strand
TACTGTGGGCCCAGCTGAGTATAGATCAATATTGGCAAAGGCACAGGGTCAAGACATCAATTCCCTTCAGGAGGGCCACAGAGGAATCAACATACACAGGGAGGAGGCAGAAGGACACCATCAGACAGCACCTCTTGTTAATTTAAAAAATATACAAATCCATAGGAGGGGAGGACTAGTACCAATCCTTATTTGAATATTTAAAGATATTTAAAGATCCAAAAACATAAAACTCTCATATATAAAATAGATCCCCTTTTGTTTATATATGAGAGTTTTATGTTTATTTCCTAATTCTAGACCGTTTATTTATTATTATTTTTAATTTTAATATTTACATTTTTTTTTAAATTCTAAACTGTTTATTGTTTTGTTTTTAATTCCAGAGTGTTTATTTTTTCTTAATTCTAGACTGGTTATTGTTCATTTCTTAATTCTGGACTGTTTATTATTTATTTCTTGTTTGTTTATTGATTTTTATAAAATTCTAGACTGTTTATTGTTTATTTTATACTTTTTTTATTCTAGACTATGTATTGTGTATTTTTTTAATTCTAGACTGTTTATTGTTTATTTTTCCCCTAACATTTTACCTTCAGTGGTCTACTTCAAAACATCTGCACGCAAGGCGGTAGAGAAGATTATCACAATTCTTTTAATTATCCTTGACAAACACTGTCTCGGGATCCCAGCAATTGCTGCAGATGAAAGTTATGCATGCCATAAGAAGAAGGGGGAGGGAAGCTCCTGACTTTTGAGTGCCAGAATCCATTTTCCAACTTTACAAGGGCCTTCATCTCCCATTGTAATGCAAATGAAGTGCACTGAGGCTGGCAGCCAATCACACTCAGTGTCCTTGTGGGATTACCTGGTTTTGGTAGAGTGATGAGGAGGGGGGGAGGAGGAGAAAATCATTCACTTGTGACAAAGTTCTGTGTTTTACTGCCTTGCAGTCTCAGATGTAGGAAGCAAGGAAAGTCCTGGCCACGACTGCTCCTGAAATGCCTGTTCAGCAGTGTTGTACACTCCTAAATTGTTGGAGGAGGCTTTGGAGAGAAGGGTCATCCTCTGTGCTTCTCGTAGGCTGTGTGCACAGAAAGCTGGCTTTAGACTTTCAGTAAATAATCCTTCTTCACTGCTGTGCTGGAGGTTGCCTGCCGTGCCCTGCTTTTGCATTGCAGTCACTGCAACCTAAAGGGACATTTGAATGGAATCAAGGCCCCCTTGGATTTTTGCCTTTCTTACTCATATGCAGAGTCCGTGTGAAAATGGTAAGGCTTGTTTTAATCGTTGGGATTGATTTTTTTGGCAGTAACCTTTAATATCATGTGTATTTTCATTAACAACCACAAGCCATCTGTTCAGGAACATGCAAGCAGTGTGACAGAGTGATAACTGATCATACCACCCTCCTCCAAGTGTTTGGAATGAACTGTACCACTGCTATATATGCCATTTCTATTCCAGTTCTCTGTTTTGATTATTCAGGTCAATTTAGACTCTTTCAAGCTGCACTCTTTTAATTGTTTGTGTTTACCTTTTTTATATTCTTTACAAATCACAAATAAAGTCTGCTTTCTATGTTCCTGCACAAATTGTCTTATTTATTAAAACAGTTTTATAAACCGTACTGCTGTGCAGAATGTAGCGACCAATCATGTTGCATCTTTCATCAATTGTGAGCTATTAGAACGATGAGAAATAGTTGCTGACTGGTTACTGTGTATGAATATGCTTTATCCAATGTAGTACATGCATATGTGAGATCAAATTTTAAGCTGGTAGATTTTTGGATGAACTTTCATGTGAAAAATCTTTGAACTTTCGATAATGCCGTGAGAGACTTGATGAATGTCATTTACAATTTTGTTTGATTTTAACATTTGATTATGCAATGAATAGAGTTTCCTGAATGAAAATCACATTCACTGTTAGAATTTGTTCACTTGGAAAACTGCTTCCATTATGCTCTTTTGATTTTTCTCAGCACTATGGTCTAAGTCAATCATCGATTGGACCCCAGTTAACTATTATAAAATCGAACAAATGCTCTGTAAACTTTTATTCGAATGAAAATCTACAGGTGTATATCTGTGAAGGTTCTCATTCATCCAGGTCATGGTATATTTGTAAAAAATAAGTCAAGGCAAGTCCAGTTACCCTGACTTATTTTTTTACATATACAGGTGTATGGCCAACTCTAGTCTTTAACTATAGAAAGAGAATTTCTGAAAGTTATTACATATGTAGAAATAGTGTCACACTGATATTCATCATTAGAGTTATGATGCAGGTTAGCGTATTGTGTATTGCATACTTGCTGCTACAACTGTATTAGAGGATCTTAGGGTCCGTTGCCCTTCTGTTTCTGTAGTTTGTAAAAAGCAGTGTGTACAGGTGTATGCGGTGACATGTTTCAACACTTGTGTGTTACTTGTCATTAGGTAGCTCTAAACTTTCCAGTTAAGTGGAACGCTTGTATGTGAAGCCTTGTAAATGGACTGCTGCAATTGTATTTAAAAACGAGTTTATCTAGTGTTGTGCCGTGATATCATGAGAGATGTGGCGTGTGCAGGCACTTCATTTAGAAACCACAGAGTTTCTGTGCAGTGTTATTCAGCTCCTGAACATGTTGCTGCACTGAACAGATTACATTCCGTTGGACATAGAGAAATGAAAATGTCATTCAGTAGCATTGATGTAATTGTCATTTTGCTCATCCATAGCTTAAGGCCTATGTTCTAGCAGTGGAATGCAAACAGTAGTATTGAGAGACTGGAAGGTGCCTATAGACATTAGATGACAGGCTCCTGATCTGGATCTTTTTTTGGCTGCGGGGCATTGTCCATCTTGACCAATGACATTGGCCAGCTTTAGCCTACTGACACACATACTTTAAAGAAGAACTCCAGGGAAAATGATTATTAACCCTTACAGTGGGACTACCCCCGCACTGCAAGGGTTAAGTCCTCGTTTTGGTCTAGGGAGGAAAATACAGTTATACTCACCTGATCCTCTGAGCCAGCTTGCTGTTAGACTGGAGCCTCTAGTCCCCTCTGCTGCAGCGGTTTAAGGTCCGTGAGTCATCACATCCAATACACTGTGTATTGGACATGAGGATGCAGAGGGACATACTATTGCTGCAGTGGAGGAGAAGACAGACTGGAAGTATCACTGTAACAGCCAGCCAACTCTGAGGATTGGGTAAGTATAATTTTGTTATTTTCCTCCCTAGACCAAAACTAGTACTTAACCCTTGCAGTGTGGGGGTAGTCCCACTGAAAGGGTTAAGAATATTTTCCCCTGGAGATCTGCTTTAAGAAGCTGGGCACAGGAAAGATTCTTGGCATGCAGAGAGATGTGCAAAAAAAAGGGTTGTAGTGCTAAAATATTAGTTGAATTATGAAGTTAAATGCTCATTCACATTAGAGTTCATAAACCACAATGTCATGCATATGATCACATATACATCTAATCAAAACCTCACTCCTCCTTGAATTGCTATTTTATACTTGCCTCATCATTATGCATTTTTGTCCATTTGACTGAGCACTATGTTTCCTCTTTGGCCTTTGTCACACTATTGACATGGTATCTAGCCAGAGATGGCTTCTCTGAGGTGGCATGCAACCCAATGGAGTACGCTTCCTCACTGGCCAAAATGTATCAGAATCTCAAGTGCAGTGACACAGGGACATGTTACTGGCTCTACAAGTGAGGGAGCAGGACCTCATGTCATCGTGAGTGAATTCTTAGAGGTTCTGATGCTGATGACTGTGGCAATTGCTAGTGTGGCGTGGGCTTAAGTGACACTGTAGTTACCTATAGTAGTGACACTGTACTGTAGTTGCCTAGTCAATATTTAATATAGAAGGCAACTGGATCTTAGGTAACAATCTATTCTTTGAAGCATGACATCCAACACAGAGATGCATAGAAACACACCAGTACCATTCAGGTATTCAAGAGTTATTATAATCTGGAGCAGTTAAAATAGAAAATATAATGCAGTGGGTATTCTGCTTGCTTGTGGGTATACCTTCTCAATCTTTCATTTTATGTAATAAGAAGATTCAGCATATGGCTGGTATCTAAACTAGGTAAATGTGACAAAGAGACTGAGAAATAATGGTATTTCCTTACTGACTCCGAGTATGCTTTGTCACATGGTTTGGGGTTTTTGATACAGATATGCAATTATATTGTGGAATTTATTTACTGTATATATAATTTTTTTTAAAAGTTGAATCCTCTACAGCGGAGGGTAGTAACATCTGAATCAACCACAGTATTTTATTATGCAATTGCAATTGACAGATACTTTCTGGCATCCTGGCAAATGTTATCGAATACCTCCCAACTATATGGAATGAGAAACAGGGATACCTTTTACCACATTTAGGCGAAAGACACACCCCATTTTTCTACCGCTACTTTTCCTTTATACTGTTTTTACACAATAACAAATATAATACATTCGTTGTTGTTAAATCATAGTTAAAATAGTGAATTTTTATACAGGTCTATATATACCTAAAAGAGGGACAATGGAGGAGGAACTCAAAAGAAGGACAGATCCTCCAAACGAGGGACAGTTGGGAGCTACACTATATTGCCAAAAGTATTGGGACGCCTGCCTTTACACGCACATGAACTTTAATGGCATCCCAATCTTAGTCCATAGGGTTCAATATTGAGTTGGCCCACCCTTTGCAGCTATAACAGCTTCAACTCTTCTGGGAAGGCTGTCCACAAGGTATAGGAGTGTTTCTATGGGAATGTTTGACCAGAAGCACATTTGTGAGGTCAGGTACTGATGTTGGACGAGATGGCCGGGCTCGCAGTCTCCGCTCTAATTCATCCCAAAGGTGTTCCATCGGGTTGAGGTCAGGACTCTGTGCAGGCCAGTCAAGTTCCTATACCTCGGGGTTACTTTTCCATACCATAAGTGGTAACCCCGAGCTACACTCGGGAATGCCGCATAGCATTACTTACCTTGCCCCTCGAGCTGCGCTGTGTTCTCCGGCCGACGCCGGCTTCCGGGTTCTGTCCCTTGCGAGCGTATGCGTCGCAGGGGTGCGGAACCGGAGGGATATTAAAAAACAAAACAAAAGGAAAATAATTAGAAAAAAATACACCGAAAAAAGAAACGAAAAAAAAAAATCATACCGCCAGGGATGTTAAACATCTAGCTCTATAAGCCATTAGCGATTTCTCCTGACCTCTATTGTGATGATATTGCGCTGGTAGGAGCCTCTTGCTATCCTTTATGATAGACCCAACTCGAGTTGTAGGTATCTCGTTAGCTTATGGTTAGGCAGCTTAAAGACGCACCATCTCCAATTGTAGGTACTAGGAGCAACCCAGGGACAGAAAACAGAAGCAAAAAGACCAAAACGAATATTAGAGACCATAACAAAAGTTTGATAATTGCGTTGATCAAACAGCCAATGCATTTCTGGGACAGACACAACTTACTTCCTCAGGGCTTGGAAACAATGAGAATATAGGAATGAACTCAGAGCAAAAAAAAATTAATTGCAGCTGTGGATAGTTCTCCCAAGATTTGTAAATTGCAGGCAGCACCAGTCAACATAATTATTGTTCAACACAATATTAAAAATGTTTATGGACTCTAACATCCATTTCAGTCTGGTGTTCTTCTGTTTCCTGACCTGTCTGGCAAGTTTGTATACTATTTATAATAAAACTCTATGGGAGCACAGTAGGCAGCGTGTGGGTTCTGCTCGACCTACAAATACATTGTAATACTTGGTACTTATAAAGATGATAATGATCAGGAATCAGTGGTGCAGCATCAGGTATAGCAGAGATAAAAACAGAAGCCAGGAGTATGGCCATAGAGGCCAAACTCATTCCCTAACCCAAGGGTGCTTATTCTTTTCTTGTCATTGCACCAATGGAAGCATGATGTGTTTGTAAGCTGGACGAGCCTTTCCTGCTCACAAGCTGTTATATTGGGTGAGGCATTTGTATGTACTGTGGGTGTTAATAATACAATGTATTGGCCCGGTTCACATTTTGCATCCGTGTATCTACACCCCTGCCAGGAATGACTTTGCAAATAGTTGTCAAGCCCAACAGTACATTGCACATAATAATCTTTGCCTCCAAAAAATAAACCTGTCATAAATGTAAGCAATTCCAACTGAGCAGTTTAGGAAGAATTCCAGGAATGAACCAAATGAACTCTTGCAGTGGAGTTACCCCCTGGGGGCGAGAATAAAGAAAATAAACTCACCTGATCCTCGATCCTGCGGCAGTCCTCATGTCTACCGCAGGTGAATGGATCTGCATTAGACAGGATGACTTCAGTGGGGCTTAGAACGCCGGAGCCCGGGGGAGAAGAGGCTGTGGGGGCCAATCTAGCGGCCAGGCAGGATCGAGGATCAGGTTAACCCTTGCAGTGGTTTGGTTAATTACTAGAGTTCTTCTTTAAAAACAAAGATACACAATCTTCAGTAAAAAAGCACTTATGTCATTACTAAATGAAGAGATATAGGCAGCTGGGTTATTTGCACATCTCAGCTTTTGCTGCAAGGTTTGAGCTAGATTCCACCTCCCCTTCTGATCCTTTATTGGTCATTGAAATCATGCATCACATTAAAGGACCAATATGAAACCTCAAAAGGCAGTAAGGGGTGGAACTAACCTCCATTCACACCATCGTGCACTGTTGTAATGCATGTGCTGCAACACACTTTTTCATGCATTGAGGCATGCTGCATCTTTTAGATTCTAAGCCCTCAGTGGCAGGGCCCTCCTTACCATATTGTCTTGAATTGTATTGTGATTGTAACGTCTTCCTTATATTGTAAAGCGCTGCGCAAACTGTTGGCGCTATATAAATCCTGTATAATAATAATATAATATAATAATTAAGGCAGCCTATGAAAATGGCCCTCAACACAGGAAGCATCGCACATTGTGGTGGTCTGTGGTTACCTATAGATCAGGTGCATTGTGTATGTGCATTTGGGTGCCATTCAAAGTAAATTACAATACACATTATGTGTCAGAGCACTGTGTTAAAGTGTGAATGGGCCCTTAAAGCCAGATTTCTTTTTGAATTGTGGGTAAAGCAGGGAATGGTTAAAACCCATGCCAGTTCTTTTTTTTTTTGTCATATGTGGTCCATTGGAGGGATTTTTCTTCCATGTAGATGTTACAGGGCGCGAAAGCAGAAAACCTCTAAAGTAAGGGAAATCCTCTTTTTAACAGTTGTGAACTGAACAAGTGTCCCCATTGAAAGATCTCCCTTCTATTGTCACCGATCAAGTGTCCCCATAGGAAGATTTCCCTTTTATTGTGACAATTGTAAATTGTCGGCCAAACACTGAATCCAATCAGATGCAGTCACTGTTCGGTGTTCTGACAGCGGCGGGTGCCAGGGGTACTGAATACAACAGGGACGTGCGGTCAGGGGACGCTGGTGATGCACAGCCTCTACTCTGTGTTAGAGGCGTGAGCTCTGTGGATGGTTTCGACAAATAGCAAAGTGCCATTGGGCCAAGCAGTCCAATCAAAAAACAGAAGAAAAAAAACAACAGCGAGGACATCGATCTCGGGGTTTTGGCAGGATGGGGCGGAGCTTCATCAGGCTAGGGGCGTGCTGGGGGCGTGACATCGCATGCTGGGGGCGAGGCCGGGGGATGCCTCACCCAGCACGTCACTGGAATACAATATCCAGCAGGGAAGATTCCTTCATCCAAACTGTTTAGTGTGGATGGGGGAAAAACTGATGTCTCTCGTTTAGTCTGCAGGGCTAAATGAGAGAAATCTTAAGCTGTATGGACAGCTTTACATGAATTGACTGAAATGGGTTCACCAGTCCCTAGTCTTAAGCATCTGAGCAAGGATTTAACATCACCCTTTTCTAACCATGTATTTTGATTTATTTTAAGCTCTCTCAGCACACACATTAACATTATTTATGATTTCATTTTTAAATAATATCCTACCTATTATCTGTTTGCATAAAGTAAACTCCACGTCACAAATGATTAAGTAATTATACTCCTCAAGCAGGCCTGTTTTATTCCCACTAATCACGTGTATGATTTAATCAGGAAGCTCTTCCCGTGCCTGCTGGATCTAGAGCTTCTCTGAATAGGACATGAAATAATGACATTGCACAAGATAATAATTAATGTTTGCCACCAGATGTTTCTGCAGGAGATTGCTATTTGCAGCATCCTGTAACCACAGATGGACCAGTTGTGGTAATTCCATCTATCAAGCAGGCTCTTTTTTTATAGCAGAATTCCATGCAAGCAGCTAAATACACACATACCCATCCAGTTCTGAGATTTACACAGCCCTGTCCCAAAGCACAGCCCTTTTTTTTTGTTGCTGCAGTCTCATAAAAATTGATGCTGAATTGGCCAACATAACAGCTGTGCATGGCTCTGTCAGCACCACCCATCTTGAAAAATGATGATTGAAAACAAAAGAAAAAGCCTGGTGGAAAGTCGTCAGCAGTCGGATGCAGTCACTGTGCTAGTATGTAGCAGCAGCTACAGGTCCCGCTAGCTGCTGAATACAATAGACAGCAGATGAGATACCTCCATCCGTGTTGAACAGAAGAAAATGAAATGTGTACAACTGCCTACAAATGTCTACAGTGAATATATATACATTACTTTTTATTGTGATTAAGAAGTGAAGATCACTAATATCAGGATAAGAAAATGATAAGAGTTTTTAAGCACTGCATTTTTATGAACTAGGACTAGCTTTAGAGATATCCTCCCCACCCCTAGCCTGTCACTGGGCAATTAGAAGGAGAAGCAGAAGACTGAAGAGCTAATACCTCTGCTCTCTTCTCTCCTGCTTGGCTTCTTGTTCTGCTTCTCCCTTCCACATTCTGAGTTCTGCTGTACAGGGACTGCTAGAGGCTGATACCAAGTCAGATTCTGATACTTACACTGCATATACATGTTAGAATGAGGGAGTGATTAAATGAATGCAGAGCACTATTGATCTGTGTATTTTATATGTGCCTGAGGTTCAGCTTTGATATGTATATTATGGAACTTAAGCAAAGCTTGAAAAGCTATGAAATACATCCATGCAAGCATAAATAAGCCCTAAATTGCTGCATCCCATTACTATAATTATCTCTAATGGTACCTACCCACTCATTCCAAGCTTTCTAAATTCTGGTGTCTGTGTTTACAAACTTTTGATCTTATTGGATGGATTGGTGATCAGGGAGGGGCAGAAAACAGCTTTATTATAGGCTGCAACTGTAAAGCATCTGGGAGGGGAGTAAATCCTGAGGATGGGTTTTTAAGAGCTGAACTCCAGGCAGACATAAAAATAACAATATTTCAGCAATGTATTCAATGAAATATCATGAAATGATGCAGCTAGTGTTAAGTGTCTGAGGGCTTGTTCACACCAAATGCAGACCAGATCTGCATGAGTTTCTGCACATGCAGTACAGCGTGTTTTGCCGCTTTATTGACACGTTTTTGGAGGAATTTTTTACATTTTGTTCCAAGCCTAAAATGGGCTTTCAGGGAGTTTGCATGCGTTTTGATGTGTTTGCATGCGTTCCAGAGCAGGAAACAGGGCTTGCTGAAGTTTTTTTTACATGCTCTGGAACTGAACAGTGCAGTGTGAACTAGAGCCCAAAATACTATTGGAATACAGTGGACGTAGTTTTGATCCGTTAGGTAACTGCTCTGCTCTGCTCCGCGCTTGGTGTAAACTAGCCCTGAATTTTAATGTCTTGATATCAGAGAACATCCTGAATGACTAGTGCTGTGACTTTGAGGATGAATTGCTCCACAATGCCTGCAGCTACACAGGTCAATCTCAAAGTGGACTAGTAAAGGTAAAGTGAAAGGTTCAATTTACTGTACTGAGAATAATGTAGGGGGTCCAAATATGAACAAGTATGTAACATTACTTGCAAGTGTGTGGGTGAACCGCGGACTCAAATTATTTGTGTTTCTTTTTCCTAATGTTCTTTAAAGTGCAGCTCTGCCCAGACTATGAACATTCAGCTATTTACGTATTCTTAACAAGCAGTAAAGGACATTAAAACAAGCCCTCCCTGGACTCTCTAGCTACCTTAATGTGAAGTTATTTCTTCTTGAGATTAGTGATGAATGGACTTGGCAAAATTCGGTTCGCTGCTCGCCGAAGCCGTCAGGAAGTTCACAAATACTGAACATAGCGCCAAACCCTTTTGAAGTTTATAAGGGCCGAATCTGCTTATTTTGTTCTGGCCTTTTTATAGGCTATTGTGTAATATTTTATTAGAAAGGAAAGAAAAGGGCAGCTGGGCGCTGCAAAGGGTGCATGTACCAATGCAATTTAAAAATAAATACCATTAAGCAGGGAGAGGGGGAAGATTCTGTTCTCAAAAAAACAGTGCCTGTGTTGTGAACTTTAAAATTTGATTTCTTGGCAATGCCTATAGATACAGAAGTGAAAGAGCTTCTTTTTTTTTTTCTTTCTTGCAGTGCTTGTTAAGGATATGTAAACACTTAATGTGCTTGATGTGGGCACAGGCTCACTTTAGGAGGTATACATGGTGCCCCAAAACACAAGCTTGTGTTGTTAAAGAAGAACACATTTTCTTAACCCTTGTAGTGGGGCTACCCGCTGCACTGCAAGGGTTAAGTGCTTCTTTGTGTCTAGGTTAAAAAAAAAAGTTATACTCACCCGATACTCCAAGTTGGCTTGTTCTTCCTCGTCCCTTTCACCTCTCTCCCCCTCCAGTGGTCTAAAGTCCCTAAGTTATCACGATCTATACATAGTGTATAGGACGTGAGGATGCCAGGAGACATACTATCGCTGGAACAGAGGACGAGTTGGGCTGGAGGGAGCACTGTCATAGCCAGCCAGCTCAAAAGCTCAGGTAAGTATTACTTTGTTATTTTAGTCCCTAGACAAAACAAGCACCAAACCCTTGCAGTGTAAGTGTAGGCCTATTGCAAGGGTTAAGAAAATGTGTGCCAGGAGTACTGCTTTAAGGGAAACGTGTGCATTAGTATTACACTGAAATGTTGAGTATCAATGTAGCGTCCGTAGCTATGAACCTGTACATGTAGAAGACGCCTTCACTGATATACAAGTATAGTTACAGTGTTAAGAAATGTTACAAGAATGTGACTTGGTGTAACTCTTGTTTTAATAGCCCTCTATATTACCCACATAAGATAAGGAGGAGTATTTACAACAAGTCACAAAGCTCACTGTTGTTTTATAAATAGTACATTGTGCATTTTTACAACTTCCTCCCCCTGATTCTTGCTCTAAACTGTAGCTACACCCTGGCAACATGTTCTCTCTGCCTTTGGCACCCATAGAGTACATATACCGTATCACAAAGGTCCTTCTGTACACAGAGTTCAGCAACAAGGCTAATGATTATGGCTGATCGTCTTTTCAGTTCTTATAGAAGCACTGATCTACCTACTCCTGTTAAAACATTAGTAAAAGTTTAGATTGGAAAGCCAGAATAGCATTTTGCATTTTCTGCTGTGCTGCACCAAACCACATACCACAATGTATGTTGCTTGCTTGTTCTGCACATGGGGTTAAAAGTTTGTAAAAATCCAGCTGTCAGTCCAGTAATACCAGAAGCTTTTGTCCCTAGGGCAGTCACATTATCAGTTTATTTTTTAAGGTCTTTATAGGAGAGATTTTAAGCCTTTCAATGCGCAAAATCCCCTGCAATGTGGCTGGGATCACACTGTACATGCTCTAAAGAGGAATTTAATTTCCCCCCACAAAGCAAAGAAACCAAAGACATGCAGAAAGTGTCACAGGTGGTATCTTTTTGTTCAAAAGCGTTTGAACGGCTCCCAAGAATTTGATTTCTAAAGATGCTAAAAGATACCCAGTGAGATGGGTATGGAGAGCCGTTGAATAGTATACATGGTGCAGATGTACAAATGTGTAAAAAAAATAGCAAGATCAGCTGTATAGAGACGAGCCTGAACAGTGTTTATTATACCAGGAGCCTACCATAAGAGAGATATGGTCAGATGGATTAGGCTAAGGAAATGAGAAAACTGTTTTTTGGGTGAATTTTATTTTGTTTTTGTAATGTCCACATGTATCTTTTTTATTTTATGTTGTTCTCATTACTGTACAAAATCGTAGTTTGTGAAATAAACATTACTTTCATGGCACTTAGAGGGTTATGATTTCATGGCTGGCTCCGCCCAGTTGCAATGACAGATCAGCATCCCCAGGTCACCTGGGGACTCTGTACTGTCATTAAACAATGACAACTGGGCGGAGCCGGCTGTCACGTCACGGCCGGCTCCGCCCAGTTGTTATTCATTGGCCGGGACCTGCTAGAAGCCTCTAGCAGGTCCCGGCCGACAGGATACAGTTGGGCGGAGCTAGCTGTTTTTCTCTTTCCCTTTTTTTTAAAGAAACCTTTATTTTTCCTTTTAAATGTACAATTTATTTAAATGTTTAAACATTTTTTTTCAACTTTTTTTTTTTCTCTACTTTTTTCACTGTTTTTCTTTTCTGCTCGGTTCACTGTTTTTTTATTCCGCTCGGTGGTATTCGGCTATTCACTCACTGCCGTTTGGCCCCTATGAGAATAGGCCGAACGGCAGCGAGTAGCCTGCTGGAGGTTCGGCTCAGCCGATCCAGATGTTGAAGTCTTTCTTCACTTCGGTTCATTCGAACATGCTGAGCATGTTCGGCTGAACCGAAGCCAGCCAAAGCAAGCCGGCAGCTTTGTGAATAACCCTTTTCGTTTCTGACATATAAATCTTACGTTCAGTCATTCGCATGACAGTACTGCAATTAGATGGAGCTGTAAACAACATTTGCCCTTTTGTCCTAGCCATATCCCCTTTGTTTATAGACAAAGCACACAGAGAACTACCAGTAGCCAAGTTAATGTACTAGCAGAGTCCATAAACCGTCAGTGGTAGTCAGCATACAGAGTGGAAGGAAGCAGCTTTAACTTTTAAACATGCTGCAACTACCTTTGCATGGAAAGACCAAAGTAATATGCTCAATGTGAAATTCGGAACGCCATCACTTACACGCTTCAAGGGTCTTCCTCAGAGACATCCTCAGTGACTGGAAATTAATTTTCCATGAGGTTTAGTTATCCTGTTTTCTCACTAGAAACAGAAGCATTTTTGCTTGGTTTATGTTTGGTTTATAACATGAGTTGTAATAGGAATACCCACTATAGATGTTTTTGATAATGCAATCAAACCTTACTTGAAAAAATCCCTTTTATGTAGTGAGTGCTGCCTTCTGTCTGGCCATCACTTTCAACAACTTCCTGGGTTCCCAGTGTGCTTTGTCTTGCTCTCCCTGCTGTTTGATGAAATGCAATCTCAATTTCTCAAGACTTCACAGCCCATCATGCATTACTTCCAGCAAGCACTAGTGATGTTACATTGTGGGAAGTTCAGATGTTGAGTTGTAGTTCAGAAGGCAGACTTTGTGCATTGAGGAAGTACATCCTGTGGGCATCTTCAATAAGTAAGTTTACAAACTTATAGATTGATATAGTTATTAGGAGTGGGATAGAACTTATGGGAATTCAATATAGAAATACAGATTTATTTCTAGTTTTTGACCATAGGTACCCTCTACATTCCAGGTATGCACATGAGTCACTTTTCATTCTCCCAGTGCCTTCTGCTCTGTGGCCAAGTGAGCGCCTTTTGCAAGTTATGTAACTCAGTGCTCTACTGGAAGCCTTAGGCCTGGTTCCCACCTGGGCGTTTTACAGCGCGTAGGAACGCGCTGCAAAACGCCCTACGTCCAAAGAAGTACAGGAGCTTCTTTGGGGCGTATTTGCCGCACGTATCCATTAGGATACAGCCGGATAGCCCTCGGAAACGCGCGTTTGTCACGCGTTTTTTACCGTGAATCGCGGTAAGAACGCTCGGCAAGAAACGCGCGGCAAACGTGCATATTCGGTACGCCTAGGTGTGAACCCAGCCTTAGCGATCAACACTCCTAGAGTGACCAATTTGTTATTTAAAACATCTAACAGCAGGATGTAAAACAGTAATTAGAGGGTGGGGCAAAAGTTGCATCTTTTCAGGTGCATTCAGTTTATGTTTGAATTCAGCTGGAGATGCATCTGACAACATTATGCACAGGTGCTTTGACCTGCTTGTGATGCTCTAACTGCCTTCCAAGCAGCAGCAAGCTGCTTTTGCAACCCCATTGACTTGCATAGTGAGAAAAGATGTTCTGACATAAATAATGCCTATGTACATACGCCCTAACTAGTCGTTAACTAATTAATGAACTGAAAATCAAGCTAAAAAATATTCTAATCAAAAGGTTTTTAAGCTATTTTAAATGCTTATTAAATCACTTACAATGAATGCTGCTCCTTGAGGTTTAAAAGTTCTAGGTTCTAGCAGAATCAGCTGGTTCCCGGAGCATTGTTTTAGGGTGGCTCCATTCCCTTTCAGGGTCCTATGGAGCCTCCCTTGTGTGTGCTAGTAAGCTGTGTGCGTCTTCACAAACACACAGGCACAGAAAGGCAAGAAACTCTACTGCTCTCTGCTCCCTCCTCTTCCCTTTCTCCCTTCTCCCTCCTCCAAGCTAGTAGATGGAGCTGCTGGGGACTGCACTGTCCCTTGTGATCTTGTACTGGACAAGAAGTTCAGAGAAGCCAAACTGAGAGAGTTGGAGCCAGCTGTTCAGAAACATGATGACTGTAAATAGGGCTGCAACAACTAATCGACATAATCGATTATAATCGATGATTGAAAAAGTTGTCAACTTTTTCAATCACCGATTAATCGGCTATAGTCGGCCCTGTTCACGGCTCCACACATGCTGCGCGCCGCACCTCCTCCCCACTTCACGTTCGCCACTGCCAGACCCGCCCGCCTGCATCCACGCTCCACACGTCGCACCTCCTGGGTATTTTATTTTTTATCCGATTAATCGAACTTAATAATCGGCTAACTAATCGATTTTTGAAAATACTCGTTAGCTGCAGCTCTAACTGTAAATGTTTAGAGAAAAATGGACATAAAAAAGTTGCTGGGTAATGTATATTTGTTTGATCTGGATTCATTATTGAAAAAAATCTGAGAGTTTAATACTACTTTAAATGTGTGTTTTAGAGTGTCAGTGCAGTGTGATACATATTAGCTGGGCCATCACTCAGTGGCTCATCCTGGGGTGTGCATGCCCCTCATTATTATTATTATTATTATTATTATACAGGATTTATATAGCGCCATCAGTTTGCACAGCGCTTTACAATATAAGGAAGACATTACAATACAATTCAAGACAAGATGGTAAGGAGAGCCCTGCCCGTGAGGGCTTACAATCTAAAAGGGAGGGGCCAGTGATACATAAGGAAGTGGCTGTGTGGGAATGAATTCTTTGAGAAAGTGATAATTCAGTGGTTAGGTTGAGGTGGGATAGGTTTCCCTGAAAAGATGAGTCTTAAGGGGTCGCCTAAAGGCAGTCAGTGTGGGATATAGATGGACAGGTTGGGGTAGAGAGTTCCATAGGATGGGAGAGACTCTAGCAAAGTCCTGGAGGCCAGCATGGGAGGAGTTGATTAGAGAGCTGGAAAGCAGGAGGTCTTGTGAAGAGCGGAGGGGACGGTTAGGGTGATACTTCGAGACAAGGTTTGAGATATAGCAGGGGGCAGAGTTGTGGATGGCTTTGTAAATGGTTGTTAATATTTTGAATTTTATCATTTGGGCTTTTGGAAGCCATTGTAGGGATTGACAGAAGGGGGTTGCAGACACTGAGTGGTTGGTTGGTTAGGTGGATGAGTCTAGCAGCTGCATTCATGATAGGCTGAAGGGGAAATAGCCAGTGTAGAGGTAGGCCAATGAGGAGGGAGTTGCAATAGTCAAGACGAGATATAACAAGTGAGTGGATGAGTAATTTTGCGGTTTCTTTGGTGAGGTGGGGCGTATTTTGGAGTTGTTGCGAAGGCGGAAGGATTTGGATAGTGATTGGATGTGGGGAAGTAAGGTGAGGTCCAGGATGACACCTAGGACCTTGGCATGGGAGGAGGGCTGGATAGTTGTGTTAACAATCGCAAGGGAAACGTTGGGGGAACGTGCACGGGCAGGAGGAAATATCATGAGCTCAGTTTTTGAAAGGTTGAGTTTTAAGAAGTGTTGCAACATCCAGACTGATATCCAGACTCATCCCTCTCTTATGGAGAATCTCAGCACATGTTCAGTACTTGTTTCTTTCAACACCTGCTGCACTGCTACATTTAGGAAACCTAAAGCTGAAGCTGACTGGAAGCAGATATTTGGAATTAGTATACATTTCTCTTTGTGAACTACATCGATCACCATCCACACCTTAGCCTTTCCTGTTTTCCTCTTGGAACCCTCCAAACTGTGTTGGCCTTTCATACTGAATGTGCTAAAAAAGTAATTTGATCTGAACAAAGACTTTTAAGCTGGCACACTCTTCCTTTTTCCTCTACATTTTTTTGCTGTGTCCCTGATCTATGTTACAGTGTTGTACTTGGGGCAGCAAGTTAAGAGAAATTCCCCAGCACAGCCTTAGACAACAATAAAAACCTGATAGAGGTCTTCTTATCCAAAACCTGTTCTTATCATGGCATTAAAGTGTTCCAATTAAACTGTATGTAGCAATGAACTTTTCTCATTTGGTCTCTTTTGGTCTGTTAGGTACACCATTGAAGTCATTGGTTATATGTGTACGAAAAGTGCAAAACATACCTGTTGATCCTGCCAGGAATCATATGAGCTGATAAGTTCCTGCCTCTGCTAACTGTTATTAGTTAAATGTTTTCAGCTATCTCTAAGAACTACAGAACACCTTACCTCTATGTTATGGAGAAGAGAAGAGAGGGTCCTGGAAATGCCCAATTAAGGAGAGCAGCAGGGCCCCTCCATAGATACAGCGTAGTGAGTAGGCTTGTCGCACTAGGTCATGAAGTTTATGACTGGCAGGATTTACAGGTTGAAATAAAGAAAGAAAAATCCTATAAAAAGAAATGCACATTTAAGGACTGGCTGCAAACCAATTACATTTATGCTATACATTTTCCAAAGAAAACTCTAATATTTCCAAAGATTCTAATTTTCATACAGCCAGGCCCATTTAATAGGGTGGTTCAAAGTCTACAGTATAAACAGGAAGTAACTAAGAAATTTCAGAGCAGTTGATACAATGAAAACTTATTTGCTTTGGATAAAGGCTTTTGTTTTGTTTAATAATGGCCATGTACTAGATATCCATTTGTTATATTTGAATGTGACCCTCAAGATAATGTTGGGATTAAGAACAAAAATGGGGTTCACACAGAAATTTGCCAGACGGTTATTTCCAGACTTAGGGTAGTCGCATGTTGTCATATATTTAGTATTAACTGGGAGGCATCGTGGAGAGTTTAACTCCCAATTATCATGTTAAATACAATGGGATAAAGCCATCTGCCACATTCCATACTTCTTCTGTGGGGTTATGTCGAATATCAGTATGCAGCATACGCTTCTCAATAAATGATTGTTTAATGGTTTTCACACACTGTTCAGAACCCGCTCAACAAATTCTTGAGATGCTTACTGGACGGGAGGAGAAAGAAAGTCTTGATAATTTACGGTTCTGCGCTTTCGATGACATGACATCTGACAGCGTCCTGTAAATCTAACTATTGTGACCCAAAATGCTCTCGTAAGTTCCTCACGAGGATGGCGTCATGTGAACAATAGGCCTCACATTCCTCCACCCACCCTGAGAGAAGCATGTATGTATGAGGAAGGAAGCCACTTTGTCACGAGCATTGAAAAGTCAAATCTATATGGAAGTGTTCTCTTTTGCTTCAGAACAAAAGGCCACCTTTTTCATCCCTCGCCTCTTTATAAAACTTTACAAATCACCTCTTGTTCGCAGAGGGACCTGTCTGGAAGTGACTTTGGCTGTATCAAAGTACAGTTCAGCTCAATGCACTGTTTAGTTCTCAAAGCTATTATTACCACGTTACTTCATGGTGTGTGGTGTGAATAATGTCAGCAATTTGGAAGTCAGCCTGTGCAGCTAAGTAAACACGACAGTTTTGATGTAGACACAAAACAGATATATTTGCTAGTTACTGGGAAACTTTTATACCATCCCAAATTCATTATTATGGCAGGCCTCACGGTTAATTTTTACAAATTCAGAGAAAAAAGAGGACAAAAAACGGAATGACTCTAAGATGTGGGTAGTCCAAGGGTTAACTAAAGGATGGGACAACCGGTATAATTGAAAAATTGAAAAACTTTATTCTAATAAATAAATACATACAGCCAAAGGCTTCACTGCCAACTAATTAAAATATATGACATTGCAAAACCGATTGTCATTCGGCTAACAATTGGTGGATACACAGGACCCTATATATTCTGTGCACATGTATTCAGATCATAGACCGCAAATACCAGTTTTAGATCTAATGTACTCTGGGTAGGACCGGGAGGATTTGATCCTAGTTTACTATGTATCACATTTTTCGAAAAACTTGATAGTGTGTCCCCCAAATCGCCACTTTGTATTGTTATTATAAGCCAGAAACTGGCCGTAAAAAGGTGAATAGTAGCCTCTTCAAGTTTTCATAAAGTGAATGATAGATCATCTGTGAGTTGTCGTTGGTTAAAAGATTTTCAAAGAAAAAAGGCTCTTTTCTTAAAAAAGATCTTGAATCGTGGAGTAGGTTAATTGAACAGATTGGAGTTTAATACAGACTTAAGATTCTATCAACATGTGTGTCTGATCGTGATTGATTGTTCTGGTGAAAAATGACAAGTGAGTCTTCCCCTTTATATTAAATACCATTGGGTATTCGTCTAGGAGGAACAATAAGGCATTTCCCTGTTTATCTGAATAATAACGGCAGTCCTACTCACATTTTCTGGTTTGTCAGTTCACCATTGTTTGTTTTTAATCATTTCCCATGATCGTACGGTTTTAGTGTTTGAGATAGAGTCCAAGATCTCACTCCAACTACTGATTCACATAGATACTCCACAGGTAGCTTAGATGCCAGCGGGATTCAAGTTGGCAACTCTCAAAGATTGGAACCGGTATTGCTGATTGGTCTTCCGCGTGCTAAAGGTCTGGGGACTGAGACCAGGTGTCCGCAGTCCTTTGGGTCTTCCACCTGAATTGGTGTGCGACGTCTACGCGTTTCGCCCCTCCTCGGGGCTTCGTCCTATATAGGGTCCTGTGTATCCACCAATTGTTAGCCGAATGACAATCGGTTTTGCAATGACATGTATTTTAATCAGTTGGCAGTGAAGCCTTTGGCTGTATATATTTATTTATTAGAATAAAGTTTTTTAATTTTTCAGTTATACCGGTTGTCCCATCCTTTAGTTAACCCTTGGACTACCCACATCTTAGGGTCAGTCTGTTTTTTGTCCTCTTTTTTTTCTCTGCTATTTTGGTTACTGATATGGTAGACGAACCAGTTTAATGGGTAATTACTAGAGCTTTGTATCTTCAGAAGTGAAGCAACCCCCTTTTTTGCGGTAATTTTTGCAAATTCAATTATTATTTATTTATTGCAGATATTTCTATAGCGCTGACAATTTACACAGCACTTTACATGCACATTCACATCAGTCGCTGCCCTCAAGGAGCTTACAATCTAAGGTCCCTATCTCGCATGCAGACAGGACTAATTAACTTTCCAGCATGTCTTTGGAGTGTGAGAGGAAACCCACGCAAGCACAGGAAGAACATGCAAACTCCTTGCATAGTGCCCTGACCAAGATTTTAACCAGGGACCCCCAGTGCTGCACTGCGCCACTGTGCTGCCTAAATTATTCATATTTTGACAGCATTTCTAAAGTGGGCTGTACATAAGCAATTCTTCACCAATTTTAAAGAAACTCCATTAACTGCCGAAAACCCTTTGCATCTCTGCCTTCTGATCTATAATTTTCTAAATGCTTTGTAGACTTAATTTCTATAGGATACTAGAAGATTTCTGTAACAGATAATATTGATTTTAAATACTGCAATTTTTTTTTTGCAATAGGTGCTTTAATATATTGAATTCCATAAGATACTAGTTGTTGAAAGTCAACTTTTAAATATTATTAAAATATCATTTTAATTTAACCATGTATGGGCATCATAAAATAGTAAAACGTGTGCAAAATCGTTGTTAGGATAAAGTAAAAAAAAATTACAAACAGTACAAATGCCCTGGTTATAGAAGTGGTCCTATAGTGTAGGCTTAGCATCAGCACTAAAGGACTGCCAAATATTATACATACATTATAAAAATGCTTGCATGGCTCCTTCTCTATTCTTAGGAATTATATGTAAAGGAGAAGTATTGGGAGACTAAAATGTACTCTACTCAATACTTAGAGCTGGTGTGTGACACCTGCAGGTGTCACATGCCCGCTCTAGAGATCAAAAGCTAAGCGATCACAAATTGCTGATCGCTCAACTCACAGTCTTCTCCCTGGCATTTCCCCCTCTCCTTCCTTCAGAGCTCATTGGAGCGACAGACAGGGGAGGGGGCGGGCACAGCTGGCTCTGGCTCTAGAGAGGCAGAGCCAGCTGTCAATCAGGCAGTGGGGTGGATCCCGACAATATTGTGGGTGTCTTTCCCGGCTGTAGCGTGGCTCTGCTGTCTCAGCATATAGTGGGCAGTAGCCTATATGCTGACTTTGGGACACAAAAGGACATTAATAAATGTTCTTCTTTGACCCAAAAGAGGACTACAGACTGGCTTTAGTTATCTTTTAAAAGGGAAACTGTAATGGTTTGGAATCAGAAAAGCTTCAACTATCAACATAATTGGTTAGTACATGGCTCCTCTGTATTCCAAAATGTAGCAATTGGAGGTTTTTTTTATCAAGAAAGAAAGTTGCCATTCTTTTCTTCTTTTGTCTTTCCTTTAACCATGAGACACAGCTTTTCTCGAGAACAGTACTCAGTCGCAGAGCTGTATTGTACAGGATTGTAAAACTGTTGATGAACCAACTACTGTACTGAGCTGATTTACGACTATCCAGATGTGACTTTATAAGTTGAGTTATGTAAATGTGATACGGTGTAGTCCGTTTTATTGTGAGGTCTGTAGACTTTGGATACTTACTCTGTGATCACCTACAATGTTTTTTGTTTTTGACGCCTTTTCAGTCAATAAAGAATTAAATAAAAAGAAAGTAGCCACACATTGGCTAAGGGGCATTTACCCTGTTTACAAAGCTCATTTGCTGGTCAGATTCACTTGTAAATTTGCCAGTTTTAACCACCAACATCTGTTTTTACATTCACTGCTCCTTTGCACACATACACCAGTCGCATTTATTCTGCACATACTCCAGGGTGAATTTCTCGATTGTCGAACTTTACATTGAAAATGCAATTACTCCGTATGTAGACATTGCCCTCTTCATGCCAGGCATGCTGTCTGGTATCCCCATGGCAAAAGAGCTGCTAGGAGGCAGCCCTCTACCATACTGATAACAACATTTATGTCCTTCAACATTGGAATACCCTCCCTACATACCAATGACAGATACCTAAGAAGGAAAGCAGGCTGATCTTGGAGGGGAAGGAAGAGTTATATGCAACCTACCTGCCCTCCCAATAATTCCTGTCACTGGAGAAACACTAAAAGGCTCCTTTGCACCTTTCAATAGTTCACCAGAGATTCCAGGTTAAAGCTAAAATCAACACCAGTTAAAAGTATTTTGTATGAATTTGACCTGGAAAATAGCTAGCTGCATCCCAATATGTTCTGGACCACAGCAGCACTACCACCAGGATCCTTAATGAGTAAACAAAAGCTCCACTTCATATTTCTTAGCCACTGGCTGAAGAGTGAGGGTGATCTTGACTAAAGAATGGTTTGTTGGTGCAGGAACTTTTGGTAAGTTGTCTCCTTAGCGTTCCTTGTGAGGTGACTGACACTAACACCATATTTGGTATAATGCATTGACAATAATGCTACCTCACTATACGATATTTGGTTCTACGCCAAATATTTATTATTATTGTCGCTTAAGCACATGCAATTGAAATGCAAATATTAATTAGGATGTGCAGTATGTGCGACAAGGGCAGCTTCAAACTGTGTTTCATTGTTCACTTAAGGCCAGCCATATTATAAATCTTTGTTGTTCTCAGCAGTTTTTGTTAACAAGCCTGTACACTTCCCTGCTGTATTCAGAGTAGGCGTCTCGTGAGCGTGAATGTGTGTGTGGTCTGCACGGTATTTGTGTGTTGTAAGTCAATGCAACATTGTCAAAAGGCCGTCACATCATGTACTGTAATAGCCTTTCAATGGTTTTTCCGCACAGTTATTATTCAGTTGTATGTTAATAATCTGGAACGGTCACACCACAGTCTGTGAAATGACAATGCTAAACATGTGGGCGGCCCAGTAGCTAGAATGATAGCAGAGTGCTTTTATGTACGGTAATGTTTGGCTGGTTTTATTAATACCATGTGGAAATATGTTGCTTCCTTTTGTTTTGTTTTGTCCTACAACTTAATTTTTTTCATTCAGTTGAACATAGCAGATTGTTCTTTTAACATCTGTGTATAAAATATCTTTGTGCAATTCTTTCATAACTGAATTCCATTTTATCATGAAAAGGGTAACCTTCAGTTAGGCATGTCTGCCTTGTGTTTAAATGTGTGTCTGCTAGTTTTTACCTGTTGACTTTATTTTTCTCTTTTGTAATCAAATATAAATATTGCTTTTATCTTACAAAAAAAAGAGAATGAAAAGGAAGAAATGACTGTTGCAGCAATCAGGTGTTAGATTTCAGTTATCAAAGGGTATCTTCTGTATATGGCCCAAAAGTTACTTAAAGTAGTGATGAACCCTTAAACTTTTTTTCAATAATGAATGCAGATCAAACACATATAGATTGCCCAGCAAAGTATTTCTTTAGATTTTCAACCAAGCACTTAGTCATCATGTTTCCAAACAGCTGTCTCCAACTCTCTGAGCTCAGCTTCCCTGAACTTCCGGCCCAGTACAAGATCACAAAGGACAGAGCAGTCTCCAGCAGCCATCAATGTACTAATTTTGAGCAGGTAGGAGGGGGCTGGCTTTTCTTTCTGTGCCTGTGTGTTTATGGAAAAGTCTGCAAAGGTATAACATCACACTCCATACTGAGTCTGATGAAGGGACCCTGCGTGGCCCCAGAAAATTGCCATCTATGTGGCATTATGCGTCAATAAAAGGACGTTTGCTTTGACATATCTTCAGTGTGCTGGTGACAGCCTGTTACTTCATTGTGTGTTTATGGAGATACACACCGTATAGTAGCACACACAGGAGTGACTCCAAAGGACCCTGTAAGAGAAAGAAGCCACCCTAAAACAGGATTTTATAGCCAGTGCTCAGGGCACCAGCGGATTCTACAAAAGCTAAAACTGTTAGAATGAAGGAGCAGCATCCATTGTAAGTGATTTAATCAGCATTTAAAATAGCTGAAAAACCTTTTGACTTTAATATTATTTTAAAGGCCTGGTAACAGGAGAGCAGAGAGGTGGGCAGTGCATACCCAATGAGTATCTAAAGATGTAGGTGTGTAAGAATCCTTCATTACCCCTGACAGGAAACAGGAAGTGCCTTCTCTCTTGATATAATACAGGGTATGTAAATTTTCCACATATACAGGTATATGTAAAGTGTATCCAAAGCCAAAACATGTCAGTTGGCAACAGAAGGGTAAGCCTTTAATGGAAACATGTTTTACAGTGATACAGTAGCTGTATAAAAAACGTTTCCTCACTTTGTAGTGATTAAGGCTTTTTTACTAAAGAAGTTGAGAATCTTCAATGAAATATTTTTTTGAATATTTACTTTAGTTATCTAATTATGTGCAAAGCAAATCCATACTCACATTGTATACCCAATCATAGTCAGAAGCTTTTGACATGATTGGATAACATAAGTGAATATTCACGCAATTTGTCTCAACGTCTTTAGTAAATCAGCCTCATTTTCTCCCACTTCCTGCTGTGTGTACTGAAAAGAAAGTCAAGGGAATTCTACCCAATGTGACACAGACAGCAAAAAAGTACAGATTTTAACTGGGGATGCGCAAATACCAGTTCAGATACCAGTGCTGATACTTGGCATTTTCACGAGAACTACCAGGGTTGCAGCAGTTGCTGCTGGGACCTAGCTCTGGCGCTCCACCACTGTTCTGAAATCATTAGTCTGTATTGATTTAGAAAAACAGTAGTTGGTATCTGGGAGTATTTAGACAACTATCAGTACTTGTACTTGGTCTGGAAAAAATGGTATCTGTGCATCCCTAATATATACTGTATATACTGTATACAAAACGAATCATACATTAAAACAGAGATGCACAAATCCCAGGAGCTCCGTGTGCTCCTTACAAATGACAGCTGACTCCTAACTATTAATTTTTTCTCTAGTCTAGTCTTGGAGCTGGAAAAGTATCGGTACTTGGTATCTGTGCCACCCTAGTTTTAACCATTCTCTACTCTATCAAAAAATAAATAAAGTACACTACCTGGCCACAAAAAAAGTCACTACTTGGATTTTGGCAGTGTTATGATCTGGGCTTGCTTCGGTTGGTCAAGTCTAGGTTCAGCAACATTATGTGGCCAAAAATTGCGGTCAGCTGCCTACCTGAATATACTGAATGACCAGGTTTTTCCATCAATTAACTTTTTCTTTCCTGATAGCACGAGCATCTTCCAAGATGGTAATGCCAGGATTCATCAGGCTCAAATTGTAAAAGAATGGTTCAGGGAGCATGAGACATCATTTTCACACATGGATTGGCCACCACCTTAACCCTATTAAGAAACTCTGGTATGTGCTAATACTTTGGATATGGAGTTAACACATTAAAAGCACGGGCTGCTTTGCTTTGGTAGAAGTTCCCTTTTTTTTATTCCTGGGACTTTTTCCTGGAATTTTTAAACTATTTTTGGATGGACATATTCTATATCTAAGGTGTTTGCCACAGGAGGAACAGTCTGAAGCTGTCTTCAAGATTTATAATGGTGTTGAGGATTTTACATTTGCCTTGCGTTTGACTATTAGTTAAGACAGGGTTAGATTTTTATGTTTTTACATATTATTCATCTAAAAGGAGTGAAAGCAATTAGTACAGTGACGTCTCCCGCCTGTGTTCTCTAAGCTGCTTGCTGATGAATTTGTCATGACCTCTCTAACGTTAGGTCTGTTGCGCTTCAATGTCACCATGTCCTATCTGACAGCTTTCATTTAAGAACCTGTGAGGAGTTAAATTCTGACAGGACAGCTGCCAAAACACATTTGGTAGGAGGAAACACCTGTGTTACTTGAGGTGTGCATGAAATTAAACAAGTGGAGATTACTGTTAACAAGAAAGTGCTGAAAATTATATCTGAAATGGTTATAGCAAGCTGAAGGATTGTTGCACTCTGGCATAACCAAGGCACTTGCAGCTGCCAAAAAGGATAACCAGTCTCATGAAATGCTTATTCACTTTTATAAATCAAACCATATGTAAGTGAATTTCTTGGGCAGGATTAAAGTGACACTAAACTCAGGAGATAAATCTTAAAAATGCATTCTGATTTACTGAGCCGACCTGTGACAGTCTCATTGTCACAGGTCGGCTAGAACTATGAGGTGAGTGAAAAGCACTGACCTCATAGTTCTCCTTGAATAACAAAAATTTAGCTTCTTTGTGTATCACTCCTCAAATCATCTCTGAATTCATGATGACACTGTCCTTCCTTCTAGAGGGTGGACACTTTTGTTCCCTGTGGTCCCTGTGTGTATTGTAAAGTAGCCACCGCTCCAAGTTTGCTCTCGTAACTACAATCTCAATACAAATTAGTAAAGTAAATGTGAGATTATAGTTGGAGCGGTGGCTACTTTAGAACACACACAGGGACCATGGGGAACAAAAGTAGCGACCCTCCAGAAGGAAGGACAGTGTCAGCACCAATTCAGAGATGAGGATCTACAGCTGAATGATACACAAATGAGATACATTTTTGTTAATAGTTACAGTACTTGAATGCATTTTTAAGATTTTCCTCCTGAGTTTAGTGTCATTTGAAGACCTAGGAACATGTACAGTATGTCTTTTCTTGATATGTGTAAAAGCAGTACACATTGGTTTATGAGTTCCAATGATCCTGGATGTCCCATTTGGTCTGCAATTCCAGTAATCATCCACCAATCTAGAAATATTCTAACTACTAGAGTAAGCCAGAGGGTCTTCTTCTGTGATATAAATACAGGCTGATTCAAACAATTCAAAAATGATCACACCATTACGGTAATTTGTATTTTATTGTTTTTTAGTGTATTACATATTTTCATATTGTCACTTAAACAAGTGTTCCCATTAAAAGATTTCTGTTGGAGTAACAACTCAAAATGTTCTCTCATTTTCAGTCCTTCTGACAGTGGTCAGCAGTATAAATACAGAGAGCGACTTACTTTTTTAACATACTTTCAAGTTAAAAAACAAAAATGAAGGGAAATCTATTTTGTACACAATCCACCAATTTATCATGACCTCAGCATTTTTTCTTTCTGCAAAAAATGTCTCTGGGAATATTACAACAGCGCAGGTGTACTTATATGTTTATCACAGGAAAAAAAATATTACAATAGGAAGAATTTACACATACTGTGTTATTGCTAATCATATTTACTTTTTTTTGTTGATTTATGCTTAGCTTCAGATTTTTACTTTTGGAACTATTATAATTTAGAAAAAAAATCAGATGAGATTTAGCATTACTGCATGTATTTGCACCATGTACGATTACATGTGGATTGCCACTTACAGATGTGGTTACTGTCACCCCGTCATTAACTTAAACACTTCCTGTTCATTCATGATTGTGGGTATTGTAAACATATTATTTCCACAAGTTTTGATTGAACAGGAACACTCAGTATAGAGGATTCCTGTTCATTTATAACAAGGGCTGCAAAAAAAGAGATTGAGGACTCTGTGTCTATTTTAAAAGGGAAATATCAGGGCTCTGTTTAGACCCCTGATATTTCCCCAGAGCTCCCGAGAGTAAAGTTTAAAAAATATATATATTTTTATTAGGGCTGTGGAAATTAAAGATTAATTTCTCGATTAATCGTTAAACTTTTTGATCGATTAAAATTATTTTGATTGCTAATGAAAACACTCACCCCTCCGCCGGCTTCCGGGAGTCCCGTCGGCGATCCGGTGACGTCACGGACATCTACGTCACTGGACTCCTTCCCCAAGTGGCTCAGTTATCAAAATTAAATCGATTCAAAATATTTCGATTAATCGAACACGAAAATTTTAATCATTACCAGCCCTAATATTTATTAAAAAATAAATAAAATATAAAAGTTTTGAAAAAAAAAATCACAGAAAATGTTAAAAATGTTAGAAAAAAAATTTTTTCGGTTTTTGTCTGACATTTTTTAAATTTTTGGTTTGGGTTTCAAAATTTAATTTCGGTGCACCTCTAGTAATAATTACTATATTAAATGTCATGCATGCTGCAGGTGGGTATAGAATTAGCTGTTGGAAGGTGGATAGAAGCAGTGTTTGTTTGGTTGCAACTTTATGTAGAAATACTGAACCTAGTATAACAATCTGCACAATGTGTTCAGAAAAACTATTTCCAGCATAGCTACCATAAATTTCTTATGAATGTTGCATAGGTGTGCAATTATAATTTTTTTAAATGAAAAAGTCAGGTATATTCAATGCCAAAACTTTCTTTTTTGTTTTGGATAGAGAACTCCCAGTTTTTTTTTGGTAAAATTAGGTACCTCGGCTTATACTCGAGTATATACGGTAATACCCCATCAGGCTTGTTTTTTTTTTGTCATCTGTATATTTCCCTTCCCTTCGTGTCCCATAGACATTAAGAAAGTTAGCGGAAAGCTCTACAAAGAAAGGAATATTGTTTTCTTAGCCAGTTAATACCGGCCATTTCCCGACGGCGCGCGCAAGGGGGCGTGTCTGAGCGGACGTCTAGAGACGCCTGCTCAGATCGAGAGAGCTCCTGGCCAGCCGTTTTTTTACTACGGCCGGCCCGGAGGTAGTTAAAGTGGATCTTTACCCCCTTTCACAAAAAATCACATCAGATATAAGATCATCTTACATTCAATAGTTAAACACAGTTGTTTTAAATTTACTTCCTGGTCCCTTGTTCATCTACTTCCTGGTCCACTTCTGGCACAAATGATGTAATGTGCCAAAGCATTGCATCCTGGGAAGATTACATCAGCAGATCATTGCTGGGAAATCTCATCTGTAATCTCATGAGATCTAAGGGAAAGGCATTTTCCTCCCTGAGATGATGTGCATGGTCACATGTTAGGACACATGTGCCAGAGTTCCACGAAGTAAAGGGAGAGCTAGTAACCTGGCCTTAGTTAACAAGACCACTGCCAGAAGACTGTTGAAGAAAGGAGACATGAGGTATGCCTGCAATTATCTAGAAGTATGTGTTTGTAGGTTGTCATTACGAAACATTTCTAAAGGTGTGTTTGATGTTATTTTAAAGATATAGCTAAAGTTTAAGATTCTCTTATTTTTAGGGGTTGATTTACTAACCTTATAAACACACCACGAACATGTATACACCTCTGTAGTGTGTTCCCTCCCAGCATGATCTATAGGTGGAATCTAAACCCCTTTGTAGTGTGTACACACCCAGCAGGTGCTGGGTGCAAAGCCAAGCATGAATTGCAAGGTGATGTTGTGTAAATTAGCTCTATGTTGTGTTGCTTGCGTTGATGAATGCAGGAATGTAAATGCATGAGCTAACCATTTTTGTCTAAACTGTGAAGCAGCATTATATATGCATCATGTGCATGATTTTTCCATATATGGCATTAGTGGAAATATGCTTTTAGAGACTTTTTGGTTGATAAATACGTTTTGCTGTGTGAAAATCACACGCACCTGGTGCGTGTGTTTAGGTTAGTAAATCACTCACTTAGTCTTGATTACATTAGTCACCAGTACAAACAGAGGGAGTAATTCTTCCCAGCAGGGACACAGACATAAAAAAAAAACCTTGCCCGGGTTAAAAACATTTCTGATAAATTTGGTGACTTGACTTTTAGAAAACAATATTGGAGCATGTTATTATTCAAAGCATGATACATGTATTAAACCCATAGTACCCCAACTACAGCCTTTATACAGCCAAAAACCAATGAAAATACTACATGAATAATGAATTAGAGAATTGATCCTTCAACCTGTAGTAAGTAGATGACTTGTAAAATCTTCCTAGAGAATTGAAGGTGAAGCCTGATGGCTGCTAAGGGCAACAGCTACACTTTTGTACTTATTGGCTTTGCTCCATTTTTTTAAACTAATTCATGCCTTAGTATGCATTCAGGCAGAATTAATCTTCTTTCCCAACAGTAGAGCCATTAATACCCGTTTCTATTTCACCATTGACCAGAGATTACATGTAATTTACTATAATGGTCCTACAAAACTAACATCAACCAGAGAAAGACAAAAAAACCTTACAAATTGTTTAAAGACCAAGGACTTCTTGGTTGATTTAGACCATTAAGGAATTAGCTAGTTTCTGTTTACCCAGCACTTCAGTGGGCTTGGTATGTAATGCCTCATAAATACTTAAGTGTAATTTCAGTCAGTACTACATTTCTGTAGCATGGAAATCATAATGAATTATGCTGTTTAAGAAGATTGACCATGGCATGGGATGAATGTAAATTTCAATGTCCTTTCGATTGCCTCTAATCCTTCAGTACAAATTGTGCTCTTTTTTTCCAAAGACAGTAGCTCAGAGGAGGATGGTTTTTGTTGACCACAAAAGTAGGGAAAAGGAATTTTATTTGTTGCCCATAGCAGCCTGTTTTTGTTTGCATTTTTTCCTTAATCTATAACAGAAAAATGACAACTCCTCTGGAGCAAAATGGTTTAAAGCAACCCTGTCATCACACAGTTGTCCCCTTTTTTTTGGCCAAGTTACAGGAACCATAAACCGACACTTACAGGTGTGTATAATTCTTCATTTTGCCACTGACTGCTGCAGCTACCCCTCCAAGACCACTACATCATGTTCTCATTGCAGCTCCCAGCACAGGTTTGTGGGAAGATAGTTGTCAGAGCAGAGACTATGTGCAGGAGCATGATTCTGGAGTGCACACAGCAGCAGTAAGTGCAGTGACTAACTATTGTTGTGCAGCTGAGCCGCTGTGAGCTTGGTAAGTGGGCTTCAAACCCATGCAATACCAATCCCCATGATATGAATTAACGTCAATCTTTGGCCCTTCGCAGACTTCCTCAAAAATATCTAGGGAATGCCATGCAGCGGATACGGATATGCCTGAAGCTGTGAAAGATATGGCTAGATATTACTACTATCATTTCTCTGTATACCAAAACAATTACTAAATTGTAGCTACCTTCTACTGCTACTGCTAGAAAATAATGGAGTGCATCAATTAGTATGTACAGTGGGTATGGAAAAGAATCACCCCCTTTAAAATGATCACATTTTGTTGCTTTGCAGCCTGAAATAAAGACAGACAGATCATCTGTTTTATCCAGCTGTATTTACTGTGCAACATATAACATCCAAGTAAAAGATATAACACCAACATGTCAGGAAAAAAAATTCAAAAACAGAATCGCTGAGTTGGAAAAAGGATCACCCCCTCTTAAAAATGACTTATAAACCCAATCAGGTGTACCTAATCACCTTCTCAATGGCACACAAAGCCATTTGACTTTCAACTGTGATCAGCTGTGGTCATTGTGATTAGCTCAGCATGAAAAAAGCTTTCCTGGAGCATTTCAGTCACTGGTAGTGCAACTGAAGCAAACACAATCAACTATGGGTGGCGAGGCACTGTCAAAAGATCTCCGGATAAAGTTTTGGACAGGCACAAGTCAGGAGATGGATACAAAAAAGATTCAAAGGCTTTATCAATGCCTAGAAGTAAAGTGAAGTATTTTATTAAGAAGTGGAAGGTATTTGGTACAACACTCCCCCTCCATGGATCAGGATGTCGCTCCAACCTGGATGAAAGAGCCAGGAGGAAACTGGTCAGAGAGGCTACCAAGAGGCCTACAGCAACTCTGAAGCAGTTGCAGGAATTTATGACAAAGAGTGGTAATTGTGTGCATGTGACAATAATATCATAAATTCTCCACAAATGTGGCATGTATGGGAAAAAAGACACTCCTCAAGAAAGGCCACATGCAGTCACGACTGAGCTTTGCCAAATCGCACCTTGAAGATTCTGAGGCCACATGGAAAAAGGTGTTATGGTCAGATGAGACTAAAATTGTATTGTTTGGCCTCAACACCAAACGATATGTCTGGTGGAAATCCAATACAGCTCACCATCCAAATAACACCATTCCTACAGTAAAGCATGGAGGAGGTAATATCCTGCGTTGGGGGTGTTTCTCTGCAGCAGGGACTGGAGCACTTGTCAGGATAGAATAAAATTGGATGGGGCAAAATACTGTCATATTCTTGAGGAAAATCTGCTGCCCTCTGCCAGAAAGTTGTCAATAGGAAGAAGGTTTACCTTCCAACATGACAATGACCCAAAGCACATAGCAAAAATGACCACACAGTGGTTGAAGTCCTTTATATTGCTCTGTAGCTTTCCACAGCTTCAAGACTCTCACACTGCTCACCCCTCATTAGCCCTCACTCTGCTCTCTTAGCAGTCTGTACCGCAGGTCCTAGGGTCACCGACCTTCCTGACCTCTCCCCTCGTGGGCATTCGCTCTGCTCTCCCAGCAGTGCGTCCGACAGGTCCCTGGGATCAACGACCTTCCTGACTGCTCCCAGCCACCTCTGGCTGTTCCGTGTGCGTCCAGCACGCACCCGAGGTGGTCTGTGTCCGTGTGCTCCCTGCACACACACAACTCCAACACTCCCCTGAGCACTGGGCTGGCTTCCTAATGAGGCTGCTCTCAGCCACCTGATCAGCCCAAGCTGGTCATTGGCAACACCTGGCCCCAGGACTGGAGATCTCATCCCACCCAGAGCTCTACGAAATCTCCAGAGCTCCAGATCCCAGCTACAAATAGGAAAACCTGGACGGACCTGAAAAGCTAGGTTCTTCCTTACAACATGCTTTACATTCTGGACTCTCTCAGCCCCTCTGGCTGAGAGTCCTGGGTGCCAAAGTCGCCATCCTACACCGTGGCATTGGCTTACACTGCCACAATATATATACAGTATATATATTCTCTCTTTCTTTCTCTCTCTCTCCAGTAGAGAGAGATCCCATGTAACCTCGCCTCATATTTTAAAATATGATTTTGTACAGTAATTAATGAATCTCCAGTAATGTCATATCAGATCGGTATGTGCTGGAACTTTGCAAAGCATTTTGGCTATCTTTACAACATGTGATCTATAGTTCTCAAAGATAACACATGTAAGAAATATAGCAAAGGTGTAGTACAATAACATAGATAATAACAAAAAAACTGACATACTGATAACTGTGCTGACAGTTACAGCTGTGTTACATGACATAGCCCAAGGAGAAAGTCACTGTACATTAAAGGGCAGTGTATACGCTGATAAATTGTTTTATTATGGCCACATCCTTCTTGATCATGGAAAGTGACATTGCTTTATGTCAGAAATAAACAACATTCCAGCTGATACAGAAACTGCCTCCACTGATATCCAAAGCACGTATAGCACAGCTGACATGATTTACTAAATCTTACTGCAAGTCAGGGTTTCCTAGTGTTCAATATATAATTCTATAAAGGCAAACATGGCTGGGTTCAATTGTAGTTCTCTAAAATACAGATAGCTATTGATGTCAGAAAATAAATAAGGGGAGAGAAACACAGATGGTTGATCCTATGTATATACTTTTATATAACTACAAATCATAGAGAAATAACATTTTTTGAAACATTACTATTTATTGATAACATGATTTACATCTAGCTAGCTTTGTCTACAAATTCAAACAACTGTATATTGCTAGTTTATTAGAATGTCTTCTACATTAAAGGGTATGTAAACACTAACAATTAACTTATTTTATTTGCTGCCTTTTTGGTCTGGTAAATATATGGTTTTAAAAGCGTTTTTGTATATTTGTTTGATATTTGTTTATATTTGTTTGTGCGCTTAGCAGTGTTATCTTAAAGTAGTATTAAACTCTCAAAGTTTTGTTTGTATAATAAATCCAGATCAAACAAATATAAATAACCCAGCAAAATATTTCTTTACATTTTTGCCCAAACACTTACAGTGATCATGGTTCCAAACAGTTGACTCCAACTCTCTCAGCTTGGCTTTCCTGAACTTCCTGTCCAGTACAAGATCATAGATCAGTCTCCAGCAGCTATCCATCTACTAGCTTGGAGGAAGGAGGAAAGAGGAGCTGGGAGCAGGGGAGTGGCTTGTCCAACTGTGCCTGTGTGTTTATGGAGACACACACCGCTTACTAGCACACACACACCCAAAGGTGGCTCCAAAGGACTCTACAAGGGAAAGGAGCCACCCTAAAACAGGATGGCAGGACTAGTACTAAGAGGACCGACTGATTCTACAGGAAACTAAAACTTTTCAATATCAGGGAGCAACATCCATTGTAAATGATTTAATCAGCATTTGAAATAGCTTAAATGCCTTTTGAATTTAATATCACTTTAAACAGGGTTACCCTTAATCTAATTCACCTCTGTGAATGACTAAACATCTCCCGCTATGTTATGGGGAAGGCAAAAGCTGGAGGGGTTCTGTAGGCTTAACACACTTCCTGTCCGGAGGGTGACAACCCTACCCCACCACAGATACAGTACAGTAAATGAGGGCCACCCTTGACAGAAAGTTTGTTACTGGCAAGATCACTAAAATCAAGGGAAGGAACGGAAACTAAATACAAAATGAAAACCTGAAAAATGGAATGCAGCCACTACACCGCCACATCTAAGATCTAGTAAGCTACAATGTATTACATTTTTGTTTTAGGGTGCAACTGGTGGCGAGTAACTCTTAAGGCCTGGCTAGTAGCTCAGGACTTGAAATTTTGAGCCCTGGTTTAGATACACTTTCATTTTAAAGTAGCTTGGTTATTCAAACTATGCCAGTGTTTTGGCCATCTGTTTTCCATGATTAGTTTAACACGGTAGAAAAGTATGGTTTAGGCTTGTTTAAGAAGTGCTAGCCAGTGACGAGCAGGGAAAAAGTTTTGGGGGAATGCACACACATTCATATGCATTGCAGAATTAGTAGATTGTGAGCTGGGGGCACCCATTACAGCAGGACTGCCCCACCACCAGTGTCTAGAATCATACGTGTTGTGATCACATGCCAGTGGGGCAACACAAGGTAAGAGACAAGGCCTCAGGTACTCACAAAACCCAGGCAGATCACTCTGTGATTGGAGGAGAGGCTGATCACATGACTTTGACACGCAGAGTGACCGGCCTCTCCTCCTCCCAGCCTTTTCCCATTCATTCATTTAAATGTGACTTTGCCTCTCAGTTTTTTTTTAAGCAGTGGTAAGGCCATACCGCTACTTTACATTTGGGCCCCATAGTCATCTAACAACTATTCCTTTTTCCAAATAAGAAATGGCAAAGCTTTTGAATATTGGCTGTTCAACCAATAGATAAATGGCCCTTCTTATGGATGACTGTCAAATGACTGCAAATATTTTTAAATGTTAATAATATACCCACAATTAGCTCTCTGTGTAAATATATCAACAATATTACTGTGCTTCCATACATGCAATCTCAGACCTGGTATAGTTACAGATATGTGAGGTATGTTTCAGAGTACACATTGGTTGACATTCAAGGGCCAAAATACATAAGCTGTTGACTGATCAATTGCATTCTTCTAATTTTAAGTTGAAAAATGTTGTTCGGCTGCACATTTAAGTAAAAATGTCTTTTAGACACCTGCATGAGATTTAAATGACTTTATTCCTGTCATGTATGGAATTTAAATCTTTTCAAATATGCAAGCTGAGCTCATAGCAGGATTGCTAATTAATATGACTATAGACCAAATATGTCAAACAGAGTCTTAACTAAGTGTAGCTATAATATTAAAGCAGAAGCCCAGACAGTTATAAAACACCAAAAAAGGCATGTATTCATTCAAAACAATTAAAGCTGAAGTTTATGCTGATATATTTCGCCTTCCTGGGTTCCTCCTTCCCCCAACTTCAACATACTAATGGGGTTTTTAAATAAAACCTTTAGGAAAACCTCCATTTTCATTACATACTGTATATTTTTTTAGATTCAGTGAATTCATTATTGAGTCTCTTTGCCTCTCTATGCAATGCAGGCAGATTATGGCTGGTGAGAAGATTCGGCAGGGTGCTGTACATAGCTTTCTGAAAACATCACAACGTCCTGTCTTAGTACACCTCTCAAGAACCATCAGCCCTGATGCAAGCAGTGGGCTGGCTCTTGGGAGGAATTATGCAAATATCAAAATGCTTTGATAGGTGGGTTTCAGTCTGGAGCAGTGACCATTACTAGGCAGACTGTATTTGCATGCCGACCACCTAGGCTAGCACTTACATGTGATGCTGAGTCTCTACGACTGAAAGAACTGAAATCTATTAAATGAAAGGGGCGGACCAGGGACAGTCAGGCTGGGGAGGAAAGCTAGATGATGGTGGATGTCCTCCACCCAGTAAATGAGGTGGGCTGTATCTGACTTGCTGCAGCTTCTAATGCAGACTGCCAAAAGCTCAAAGTGTGCAGTGAAATCAGGCTATGCATTGCAGTACAGGGAAGGAGCTTGTAAATCTGTGCAAGACTAAAGGTAATTTTGAAAATGTTTACCGGTGAAGGAGGCAGAGTGATGACCTTATCAGTGCACTGCTTCTCCTTCATCATCCAGTCACAGGCTGGTGTAAAGTTAGTGACCAAGCTCTATTGCTCAGCTGCATGATAGAAATGTAAGGTCAGCAACATGACCATGCTGTCTGGCAGGGAGCCTGGATCACAAATCTGGCTGAACCGTTAAAATCAGGTAAAACAGTTGATTTACTGTATATACAGTACGTGAACTGTGTATTTAGTTGTTTTCCTGAGGTTCCAGTTAAAATAGGCACTTTTATCCCAGTCATACAAAGTTGAACACATACCACTACAGAGAAGCCTTTAGACATTCTCACTGTTCAGACATTTACAAAAAAATCCCCAATTCCCAATAATCATTTTATCAACTAAAATATACTATATATAGCTGTTATTTTTTGGCAACCAACATGGATGTGTTTATATTCTTTTTACGCCAAAGAGCACTATGAAGAGTGTTAACATCCACAGTAATAGTCTTTATTATTATTACGGCAATCATATTTTATCGCTTTGTTTGTTTTAAACTGATAAAAGGTTTGATCAAATTGATTGCTATTAAATATTGCTCTATGCTATTTAATCAAATAAGCCGCAATCTATCTACTAAACTGAGAAGGTGTCTTGGGTAATGTTTGCCTTGTTTTTCTTTTTAGAAGCATATTTATTGGGAGGGCTGAATGTTATGACCAGAAGCTTGGCAGCTTTGAAACTGCACCAGGGAAGCAATCCATCCACTCAGCAGCATGTCCAGAAGGACCTAAACTAAGACTCAAGAACAGGTGAGCATAGCTTTATGTCATCCAGTTGATGCCAAACTGTACCAAATTACCATCTCCCACCCCGGTTTATTACACACGAGTCAGTGTTTTTTCGAGACAAGAAATACAATGAAATAGGTTTCATTAAGTCAAAAAATAATTCACTCGCAGCTGCCCCTTTTGCCCCCCTCCCTTTTGTCCTAACCCTGAGTGTATACCCATATTCTATGATCAGTGAATGTAGTGCACATGCAGTATGTCACAGTGTGTACATGTTTATAAAAGCAGTTCCTGGGTTAAACATGTAGTATAACCAGTATGATCTTTTAGCATGTGTAGTAAGAAGCAGTGAGTAGACATACTATGAAAACAGTGAGTTTATTACATGAGTAGTGTGTGTGTTAGGGTTTTCTTCAATCGAAACCCAAACACTCTAGCACAAAGTGGCAGTTGTTTTTGGAGAATATACAGAAGAGAGAGAGAGAGGAGAGGCAGCCAGGAGAGTGAGGAGAAACAGGAGAGAGAGCAAAGAGAGAGAGCCAGGAGAGATAGCTAGGAGAGACAGCCAGGAGAGAGCGAGGGGAGACAGCCAGGAGAGAGCGAGGGGAGACAGCCAGGAGAGAACGAGGAGAGACAGCCAAGAGAGAGCAAGGAGAGACAGCCAGGAGAGAGAGAGCGAGGAAAGACAGCCAGGAGAGAGAGAGCGAGGAAAGACAGCCAGGGGAGAGAGGAGGACAGCCAGGAGAGAGGGTGAGGAGAGATGGCCAAGAGAGACAGTGTGAGGAGAGACAGCCAGTTGAGAGAGAGTAGAGATGGCCAAGAGGGAGAGCAAGGAGAGACAGGCAGGAGAGAGAACGAAAGACAGTCAGGAGAGAGAGCGAGGAGAGAATTAGTTAGGAGGCCTTACACTGACTGCCAATGTAACGGAAGTATATACACTGACCAGCAATGTAACTGAGGTATTCACACTGACCAGTAATGTAACGGAGGTATATACACTGACCAGCAATGTAACTAAGGTATTCTAATTAACCAGCAATGTAACAGAGGTATATACACTGACCAGCAATTACCTTAAAATGATTAAGATTTCTGAATTAGCATAGATGCAATATTTTCTGGATTACAGTAGATTTCTTTCACTTTTTTTTTGCAATGCCTCTTAAAAGTAAATATAAAACAAGTCCCAACTTACTGCCTGTGTCAGAAACAAGTTCATGCTGTTGATCCAGAAAAAAAAGCACATACGGGTCTATTCACTAAGCTCCCGTAGGCAGCCGAGTGAATGACCGACCTGAAGTGAAGTGAGCCGAACACTGTTCGGCTATTCACTTCAGGCTGGTACGGCTGATTTCAGCCATACATCGGCTGAAATCAGCCGTACATCGGCTTGCTTCGCGTGGCTTCGGGTCGGCTGAACATGCTCAGCATGTTCGGCCGACCCGAAGTGCAGAAGGAGTTCGACTCAGCCGATCCAACATCTGGATCGGCTAAGCCGAACCTCCGGCAGGTTACTCGCTGCTGTTCGGCCTATTCTTAAAGATGCCGAACAGCAGTGAGTGAATAGCCGAATGCCGCTGAGCGGCATTTGGCTCGGCTGTTCTGCTCCGCCCAATAGTTTCCTATTGTCCGGCGGCTCTGCTGCCATCAAAAAAAAGAAAAGAAAAGAAAAACTCTCCCAGGCGCTCTGGGAACCTCCCGCTCCCGGCCACCCAGGATAGAAACACTGATGTGTCTTTTTTTTTCTTCATTCTGACACGGAGCGATGTCAGAATATTAAAAAAAAAAAGAAATTTTCCCATTGAAAAGCAGGTCCATTGATGGACCTGATGGAACTGCAGCAGAGGGCGGGTACAATGCTAGTTTACTATTGGCTATTGCAAATTGAAATAGCCAGTAGTAATGTACCAATGCTTTTCAATGGAAATTTTCCCGTACAGCACCCCTTCGGTTCTACTGAACCGAAGCGGTCCTTGCGCCGAAGCTAGCCGAAGGATCGGCCGAAGCTACGGCTAGATCCTTCGGCAGCTTTGTGAATAGACCCCATAAAAGATCCTAGCAAAATTATATTTAATAATAAATACAGTACATCCTTCAAAGAAATAAAACCTAAAACACTCAACCACAATACTAAAACATTAAACCCTAAACCCCAACCCTAAATCACTAAAGGATTTGTTTACAACCAATTCAAAGGGCCATTTGCCCTACTAATCTTTCTGAAAATTCATTCTTTGCAAATAGACACAATAATGAATGTTTTTATTCTCCGCGTGAATGGCTCTGCCAATAGGTTATAAATAGACCCATTTACCCCAACATTATATTTTGCTTTTTTTTAACCTAACTGAAGTAAATGAAAACATGAAATAAAAGAAAAATATAACCCCTATTAAAAAAAGCAGCTAAACAGCAGCCCACTTTGTTGAGGACACACAGAAAGGTAGATTGTTGGCTCTGTGCACTGTGAGCACAGAGGTGGTTACACAATACTGTGGAACCCCCAACACACTGCAATTCACAGTTATGTATTGCAGTACGGAACAGTGAACATGGGGGGGGGTAGTATACAGACTATGTAGCCCACCACACTGCTATTCACTGCAACAATGTAGCACAATAAATATGTTATAGCACTGTATATAGCACAGGTTAGCACTTTTCAACAGCAACAATCTCTCCTAGCAAACACGCTTTGAGTTCTGTCTATATGCTTCAACTCTCCAAACACACTGACAAAAGGCTGCTGGGAACCCTGACAATTATAGGGAGGGGCAGGCACATAAGAAAAGCCCTATTATTTGGCCCTTGTAAGCCAACTGACTACAGATCAAAGGCCAGGAAGTACAAGATTGGTAGGTTGCTATAGCATTGAACACATTCGTTTGCTGTTTTCCTGAACTGCAAACAACTCATGGTCGACCCAAACCCAAATTGTATGCCTTGTAGCTAAGGCTTAGTGATAAAAAAAGAAGCCATTTAACAATGGATTGACCATAAAATACCTTGTACCTCCAAATAATTTGCATAATCACTTTATCTTTACTCCTGGCTTAACTCAAAGACACTTAAACATACCCAAACAAACAGCTAGATGGTTGAGTTCGGCTCAAACAACCTTGATGCTGCTTTTTTGTACAGACATCCCATTCCTTAAAAGGTATCTTGTCAGGACAGAAATATGTAAGCTACCACTGCTAACCACCTGTTGTGTAAAATACATTCCCCAAGACTTTCATCTTTATTCTTCTTTCACTCCTTGCCAAGTCACTGACCTGGAACATGCATGGAGGTATCTGGTTATAAGACACCAAAATATGGGCATGCTTGATATGAGTCAGTGGAGGTTGGTTTACAGCAGAAGAAACTCTCCACTTAGCAAAGTTATGGTTCACTAAGCTTAGTGAAAAAGTAAAGTTGTGTTCACTTTGATAATTCAAACATGTGCAAGAATAAAATTCTGTTTTATCATGTCTCTTTCACATAACTAGGTATTTAAAATGAACATAGTTTTGCCTTAGTTACTAAGCTGATATGGCTCAAACTTTTACAGGAATGTACAGCCACCAGCTTTTTGACAGGGGTATAAAGTTACAATTTTTACTTTTAGTTATTTGAAAACACTTAGGGCGTGCTCACACCAACAGCCACGCTCAACCGCACGGCAGCTGGTGTACGTGTGCCCGGACAGTGCTGATGCACTCGATCAAGCCGTATCGCACTGGGTTGTTTTTTTTAGAACTTCATTAAAAGTGACATTTCATTAGGTTCTATGGGCTCACCATACTGTGATGCAGTTGTACCGCTTCTCACTGCAGTGCACTTAAAAAAAAGTACAGCAAGTGCACACCACTGGAACACAGTAATGTGAACTGTGCCCACCCATAACAAGGCAAATTGCCTTGTCATGCGTTCGGGCTGCGCTGGAAAAAATGGTCAGCAGAGCCTGAACAGGAAATAGTGTGAACCCGTAGACTTGACATTTTTTTAGGCCCATGTAGTAAAAAAATGTAAAGTCCATATCCAGGAAAAATTTCACTGTCACTCATAGGTCTCTTCCCTATTACTAGTCAGTGAAAGTAGAAGCAGCACATTTAGGAGCTCATTTCTCTATCACTCTGCTTTCTTCTCCTATTTGTATGCTTCTTGCACTGCAGCACATCTGACTTGTTCCTTGTGCTGCTTCTCCCTTCCCCTCTCTGAGCTCTCCTGTAGAGTAAACTGTAAGAGGCTGATATTAAAGGGTCTATCTATAAAACATGCGCAGAGTGAATGAGATGCTGAACACATTATGGCCATTAGATGGAGCTGGGGAGCACAGAGATTTCGCTCTGTGAATATTTATATACAGAATCCTTACTTATATTCAGGTACTTACACTGCTTGCATTAAAAGAACAACTCTGAATAAAAAAACAATTTAACCCTTGCAGTGGGACTACCCCATACGGCAAGAGTTCAGCGCCTGGGTATAAAAATAACAAAGTTATACTCACCTGATCCTCTGAGCCGGCCGACTGTGACAGCACTACCTCCTGCCTGTCTCTTCCTCCGCTGCAGTGATGGTCTGTGCCTTGGTGTCCTTATGCCCTATGCACTGTGTAAAGAACATGATGTCTCAGGGACCTTAGATCACTGCAGAAGAAGGGGAGAAAGGCTCCAGGGACCGGTCTAAGAGCAAGCTGTCGCAGAGGTCCAGATGAGTATCACTTTTTTATTTTTAAACCTAGATAGAAACGAGCACTTAACCCTTGCAGCGCAAGGATAGCCAACTGCAAGGGTTAAGAATTTTTTACCTGGAGTTCTGCTTTAAAATACATTTAATTATGTGTTAAATATAACAGATCCGTACTCATTTGTGCCTTTTATATCAGCGTGGAGTTTAACTTCAGCTTTATAAATCATTTATTTCTATAGTTTTTCATCATTTATTAGCTAAGCCTTAACTAATGCATATGTCTGAAAGCAAGCAACTAAAACTCATTGCATTCAAGAATGTAGGCACATAGCAATTTATCGTATGACACTAGAACAACTCTTATTATATACAATAAGAAAATATTCAGACTCTTGACATTTATTGTATACAATACATTGAACATGCTGTCCCGCAGGAACATTTTTCATAGCAGAGCAAGCCCAGATATGCAACCTTCTCTGTTAACTTGTGTGTAGTTGTATTTTATAAAGGACAGCACAATTATGTAATGTTAAAATAGAAGTTCCTGCAAAGTGCGAATAATACATATAAGAAAAAACATATTTTTTTTCTGCAGATCCTACAAAATAAATACCTTGGACAAGTCAAGTGCAGGTTATAGCAATGGCATACCTAAAAAGTTAGTTGCTAGTCTCAACTGCTGCTCAGTATGTCAAAGCCCGATTCCCCCCTCGCATTATGGTGCAGTACTTGGCAGTTTCAAGTATTGAGGATACAATAAGCTGTATATTTTTCACAGAAATTGCCATAGTTTTCCGAAAACTATATTAGAGTTATGCAAGGCTGCCACTGAAGGTATCAACAGCATTTACTGGAGTGCTAACATTTAACCATTCGTGGTGCGCAAGGATATTGTCATCCGCTGTTCACTCATGATCCCCATTGCCAGTTAAACAAAACAACATTTTACAATGCACATCCACCCACAAAGGCTATAATCGCTATTATATATTGCATTTTATATATATATATA
>NW_017306327.1:739634-798316 GCF_000935625.1 Nanorana parkeri | reverse complement strand
ATATATATATATATATTTCCAAAGTTAATCTGACCCTTCGAATTGGGGACACATATTTTTGGTATGGGCATATTTACAGGTATGAGTACTTGTGAAAATGCCCAGTATCTGTATCGTTGCATCCCTACAGGTTACTATTCCTTACATTGCTGAGCGATATAAGGAATATAAACTTGTATTGTCACATAAAATAAATGATTGCACAGTCATATACAATTACTAGAGTTTCTAGTGATTGTATATGACTGTGCAATCATTTATTTTATATGACAATACAAGTTTCTATTCCTTACATTGCTCAGCAATGTAAAGAATAGTAACTTGTATTCTCATATAAATGATTGCTCAGCCTCAGTGCCATAGACAAACAGTCAGCAGCATGCAGGGTTACTCACTAACTTAAGGGCCACACACACTTCTCTGGCAGACTTCTAGCTGTCACGCGTTCGCCGTCTCTTTGTCTCCTTCGCCATCAGAACCCAAGAGGTCACTCCGCCCCTGTACTGTGGATGGGTGGAGTGATCTGACAGGAGGCGGAGGTGGCTGCAGCCCAGTTCCTAACAGTCCACGGACTGTTGCCGGTCCACGGCATGAGGGTTGGGGGCCCCTGAGTTGGAGAACAAACTAATGTACCAGTTTGTTTTGAGATTAGGGATGTAAACCCAGAAAAACCAGAGGACTATCAGACCAAGGTTGAACTCAAACCTGGATATCCAATACTCAGCACAATCTCCTGCGAAATCTGGGTTGGTGTGACATCTCATGAGTTGATTTTGTACTTTGAAATCAAACAGGTTACGCAGAGTACTTTTAAAAAATTTAATAAAATAGGTATCTTAGATCCTGTTTTCATACTCCATGCACTAAGCAATTCTGGTTACATTTTTGGCAGAGTCTTTTCAAACCCTAACATTTTTTGCAATGTACACGCTGCCATGCTTTATGGAGCATTGCGTTAGCAACCCACTCCAAATGAATGGGCAGTCTATGCACCTAAATACATATAAAAAATAGTCCCTGCACTTTTTTTGTTTTACAACACAATGCACAGAGCATATGCATTTTTGGATTGTGTTGCTCTATAAAGCAGGTACATTGCAGCACAACGTAAATGTGTGTTAAAGTGCAATTAACTGCATTGCAATGCACACCTAGACTGCCTCACCATGGACATCGGTAACACATGTTATAATGTTAGTTGTAACATGAATTACGAAGGTCATGATCAGGGCTTGAAAAATTTTAGGGTGTCTCACCCGTCAGTCAAAAATTTCACCAGTCAGCATGACCGGACTATAGCCTTGCAATTTATGTTAACATTTTTGGGTGTCAGATAGAGCTTTCTTTTGGAGGTATATAATCACCTCGGGGGGGGTTATTTTTTTTTTTAAAACATAGTTTCCCTACGTTATGTTATAAAACATCTATTCTTACCCATATTTTTGATAAAACATAATCAGTAAAACATTAAAGTCAGGATCACGTCGGGTAAATAGACACCAAACATGTCAAGCCTTAACATTGCGTGCGCCCGCAAAATCGCAAAAAATGCCCATAGACCCATAAACAGCGCTTAAAATGCTTTTACTGCTCATCACTTTAGTATTATCAGTGATTAATGGCCCTAAAATTATTGCTCTCACTGGAGAGTGACACTGAATGCAGGAAGTGATGTAATGTACATCACTTCCTGCATTCGGGGACTTAGAGAAGATCAAAGGGAGTTCGTATACTGTTCTCCCTTTGATCTCCTGTCACAGAGCCGTGCAGGCCGCATCGGGCACAGCTGATCTCTGGACCGGCAATGGCAGTGACAGCTGCTAATACAAGCGATCGAGCGTCTCTAGAGACGCCTGATCGCTTGAATGTAAAGCTTTCGGCTGGCCGTGTAATTACAACGGCCGGCCGGGAAGCTGCTCGTCGGGCTCTGCCTTCCTCTCGTCACAGACGAGCAGACGAGTGGATTTTTCAAGCCCTGGTCATGATTCAAGTTAAATTGCGTGTTATGCGAATGAACCCTTACAGTTTTGGTCTGTAAAACATCAAATTACTCTCTCTGGCACAAACTGGAATGTACAAAATTTGTAGTTTCTGATCAATGCAGCATCTTTATTTGATCAAACTGTAGGTGCTTCTACATGTTTTTTTAATGAAAACCAACTGCCAGAAAATGGTGGAAAAAGTGTGGTAAAAATCCATGAATGGGAATTTACTAAGACTGAATCAGACGGAATCTGGAGCAGGAGCAGTTGTCCATGGCATCAGCTTTTTCCTGATCATCTCCATTAGTTTCAAAGACATAACTTTTTACCGTGAACAGTGTCACAGGGTACTTGCTGTGGCATCTGAGAACTGCGCCAATCTCTGCTTAACATAGCAGAATGCTCTCAGTTCTTTTGCTCAAGTAACTGGTGCCTCTTCTTCCAGTGTTTTGCATGCAAAAGCTTCGATGCACAGTTTTCAAATAAGCATGACAATGTTGCTGAAAGACCCCTTCTAACAAAAGGGAATGACTGTGCATACAAAATGTATAGACTTCTTGGGCCGATGGGTATAAATAGGAAAAGAATAGCTATATCACTTTGCTCCAATCACATATCAATCTCTTTTTACTGACATGGGCTAGCTCCCTTATTTGTCTAGGCATACATACAGTTCTTCCCATGATCTGTTCATTGTTATCTCCCTAAATCTTGATAATTAATTACCCCCATAAAACACAAAACTCACATGTAGACTAATCATCTTCTTAAGGTGAAACCTGTGAGGATAGAAATATGGGAGCTGCCATTACTTGTTTCTAAAGTCCAATTTCACTTTCGATTTAGCTAAAGACATTGAAGGTGCATCAAACCAGAAGGTGTACAAAGTCTTTGTTTGTTTTCTTTAGAAAGCAGCTACAGCTTGAGCAGAATAGCCTGTGCCCTGCTACCTTAATGTTGAGAAGGACACTTGCTCTCTGTATGGAACTAGTGGTCTCTCTGCAGAGGTATGATACGTTCCTGCCGAGCCAGAGCTAGAGTTCTGTAGTCAGTAGGAAACATGAGCTTTGCTGACTACAGGGCTATCCTTGCATTCCAAAGAAAATTAGCTGTAAGACTTTTCACGCCTTTTCTTTTGATACACATGAAATGTATTTAGATTAAATCAACTGAAAGTTCATTTGGGCTTTAAGGTGCAGACTTTGGGGCTATCCTCTTAAACCTGGCTTAAACACTTAGTCAGTAACCTGGAGCAAGTGTGGAAGCAATGAAGTCTAACTGACTGAGTAGTTAAAGGAGAACTATGAGGTGAGTGATTTTCACTCAACCTCATAGTTCGAGCCGACGTGTGACAATTAAACTGTCCCACGTCGGCTCAATAGATCGGGAAGTGAGCGAACACATACCATCGCTCGCTCACTTCTCGATCCCGTCCCTGCAGAGAGCCGTGACTGTCACTCACGGCTCCCCGCAGGGATTCCCCCCTCCCTGCTACCATCCTCCAGCGCTGACTGGAGGAACGAACGGGGGAGGGGCGGGTACAGCTGGCTCTGCCTCTAGATAGGCAGAGCCAGCTGTCAATCACGCAGCTGGGTGGATCTCGACAGATCCGTCCCGGCTGCAGCGGTCTCATTATACCACGAGCTGTAACTCACTATATACTGAGCTTTGGGTCATGGAAGGACGTTAGTTTATGTCCTCCCGTGACCCTGAGGAGAACTATAGGGAAAAACACCCCATAGTTGTCCTTTAAGCAAAGATCAGGGTGATGCCCCCAGAGCCTGCACCTTTAAAAACAAAACATCTGTGGCAGCTTCCATATGTATATCCTCACAGTTTCACGTTAAGGTGACTCATGCCATTTCCCTTACTATCCTATCAAACAGTCTCTGTGCATAGAGGCTGTTATAAGCTCAAGATCCAACAGGAGAGATAGAGAAAATACAGATCTACAGGGTGAATGAAGTAGAAGCAGGGATATACATACAGTGCTGGTACCCAGGTACATATTCCTCTGCAGCAAGTATGCTGCATGGTAGTGACATCACAAATATCACTTCAGACCTCATACGGCTAGCAGTCTCAAGCAGCAGTGCCTCAGACACTGCATACAGCATATACGGCTATGAGATTGTAAGCACAGTAGTGTCTAAGCATCTTCACATACCAGGGAGTAAAGGGGAGGAATTCCAGACAAAAAAAGGTAATTTTGTCAGGGTACGTCTTAACATAACAAAATTGCTACAAAGTTTGCAAAGCTAAACAGTATATATGATCCATTCTTTCCCATAACCTTAGGATTTGGCACATGCCTGTTACAGTATGGTCTACATTCATTCTTTGGGTAAATAATTGAATTAACATGTTTAAGAAAACATACATAAAGTATTAGGTAACACAAATTATGTATAGAAGAGGTATCAGATTGTGGGTAGGGGAAAGGTTAGCAGAGGTTACAATAAATTTTACATATGGTTTATAGTCATAAATAAATACACAAACCATTATAAGCCTTTTATTAGACCAAAGTAAATAGTAATATTAAAAAGATTTAAAACAAGTGGTACAGTGGACCTATTTCTGAGCAAACTGCTGGAAAGCTGAGGAGGGCCTTGGGGCCATCAAAAAAATCATGTCAATTGGACTGAGTTGTATTTTCTATAATCCAGTGCCACCAGGGTCTTATTATACATTACATCTTTGCATGCCCACTCTGCCAATGGCAGGGCACAAGTACCGTATTTTTCCGTCTATAAGACGCCCCCATGTACACGAAGCCCCCAACTTTTCTTACCCAAAATTCAGAAATCAATATTTTAAATGATATTAAGCATCACTTTATTCAGCCGCTTTACCGGTATTTTTTCTGACATTTTTATGGTCACAGAATGCTCCGACATTACCGCTCTGGGCATTGTCTACACGCTCTCCCCAGCAACAGCTGACGTCAAGTACAAAAGATTTATGATTGGAGGAGAACTGTTATCTTTTCTCTGCAATTCGCTCTCCCCAGCAACAGCTGACGTCAGGTACAAAAGATTTATGATTGGAGGAGAACTGTTATCTTGTCTCTGCAATCCGAAGTTTCACTCGTGAGGCTAGTTTGCAGTGGTATCGGCAGTTTCAGCAGTTTCGAAAACCGCAGCCCCCGTGTATAAGACGCCCCTCTATTTTTAGGTAAGCATTTTTATGAAAAAGTAGCGTCTTATACATGGAAAAATACGGTATCCTTCTAATGTTGGGAGATTACTAGCATCAAGTAGGCAGTGTCTTAGAATTACTATTATTACTTTGGGCAAAGTCCCCAGGAGCACGGATAGAAGGGTTACCTTTAGGGAGGCCAGGGCAGTGGGAAAACATGTTTAATTTTAAGTTGTTAATACTTCATTCCAGAAGGGGATCAAAAGATCACAATTCTACTATATGTCTGCCTACATTGTCTGACAATGTCTACTTCACTATGGGATATTGAAGCATGAACTGAATTGTTGTCTGCCCTGAGTGCAAATTGCTGCATGAAATATATTCTTAGATCAAATTAAAAGGTGCCAAATAATGTCTGTTAAATATATATGCAAATGAGGCAAGACCAACAGATAGTAAAATTTTTCCAGACCAGGTACTGATACTGATACTTGCCAAGTACTCACAGATACAAGTACTGATACATTTTTGTTTATTGTCATGTGACAGTTTTTCTAAAACAATACTGACTAATGATTTCAGGACAGTGGTGGAGCGCCAGGGCCCAGTCACAGCTGCAACCTCTGTGACCCTGGTAGTTCTGATGAAAATACCAAGTATCGGTACTGGTATCTGAACGTGCCTACTTTTTTTGGATATGGAAATGCCCATGGCGTTGGGATAAGAATAAAGGAAATCTATAGGAAGAACCCTCAAGAAGGCAGAAAGTATTAAACTTTTGAGTTCCTAGTGAATTTGGTGCAGTAGCAGTCAGTGCAGTCCATACTAAGGGGGCTATTCATTGAGCTGCCAAAGCCAGCTGAGTGAATAACCGAGCCTAAGTGGAGGGAGCAGAACCCTTTGGGCTATTCACTTCAGCCGTGTATGGCTGTTTTCAGTCATACACCGGCTCCCTTCGGTTCAGCCGAACAGCGTGTTTGGCTGAACCGCAGAGAAGAACAAGTTCGCCTCAGCCGATCCAACATCTGGATGAGGCAAATGTTTGATAGTTCACTCTCTTCTGATTGCCCCTATTCTCATAGAGTGAGAATGGGGGGAGGCGCTCGCTCGTCCCCCCAACTTTCCTGTTTCGTGAATTAGTAAATTGTGAATAGCCCATACAGCAGCCCAGCAGTTCAACTGAAGGGTTCCTGCAGCCAAAGTGAGCCCGGAGGATTAGCCGAAGGCTTAACCCTTCAGCAGATTAGTGAATAGCTCCCTAAAATGTGTTGTAGCAATGTAGGTTGGTATTATATGTGTAACATTTAATAGTACAAGTGGTCTTCAGAATATGCAATGCTTGTAATATGTGGTATATAACTAACCAGACTTTGTAAAACACTCTGCTTTTTTAGGCTTTAATAAAGGACTTTGTGCACTATTGCCTTTTATTTTCTCTGTTATGAACTATATATTGTTTTGCAAATTAACAAATAATGTTTATCCAGCCAGAACGGTTATTATAATAGCCATTTTAGTGTGTCTATCATGTTTTTAACATATGATTTAATATCAGCAAGCTAAAACCAGTGCAGTCAGAGCAGTTGTCATGACCATACACTGTATTTCTAACCTCTGTTAATTTTTAATGTTTCTGTAGGCAAAGTGAGTCCCGTCCCCATTCTTGGCATTCAACCAAATTGCTGGAGAGCCAGCCCAACCCCAGCATGATGCAAATATCTCAGGGAACGTTAGGATCTCCATGGCACCAGGCTTATCACTCGAGGTGAGAAAACATGATGATCCCTAGTGTTGTAGAAAACAATTATCAGTGCTTGCTATTACTTAATGTTAAAAAATAAAATCATAATATTATAAGTACAAGTGTAATGGAAGTTTTGCAATCACAAAAAAGTAAAAAAAAAAAAAAAGTGAAAAAGACTGAAAAGTGAAAAGTAGGGTTGCACAGATACCAAGTACAGTACTCAGTACAAGTACGAGTACATGTACCGATACTTTTGAGCTCCAAGACTACACTAGAGAAAAATGCAAAAATTAGGAGGCAGCTGTCATTTGTAAGGAGCACACGGAGCTCCTGGGATTTGTACATCTATATTTTAATGTACGATTTTGTTTTTATAAATATAAATAAAGGGATGCACAGATACCAGTTTTGCGAGTACGAGTACTGGTACTTGCTGAGTACTTACAAGTACGAGTACTGATACATTTTTGTTTATGGTCATGTGACAGTTTTTCTAAAACAATACAGACTAATGATTTCAGGACAGTGGTGGAGTGCCAGAACCAGGTTCCAGCTGCAACCGCTGCAACCCTGGTAGTTCTCATGAAAATGCCAAGTATCTGCACTGGTACTCGAAAAGTATCTGTGCATCCCTAGTGAAAAGTATCAATTTTTGTCATTTAAAGTCACTATGGCGACACAGTTTACCTGCTGAATGTGTTTTACTTTTATTCTGGTATTCATCTGGTATGACTAGCTCTGCTCACCAGAGTCCTGTGATTTTTGGTGTCCTTATCTCATGAGTTGCCCAAAATCTGAGCCTAGCAAAAAACAGCCCAAGAGTTCCCTTATTCAGAGAACCAACTTCTATAGCTCTCTTTTCATAAGGATTTGTCACTTTCTGGTTTACAGCTAAGTTCAAATTAGTAATATGATGCACTTTGTTTCCTAATGGTGCTTTCTTAAATTTACACATGAAGACTAATCCAGAATCTTTCGCACTTGAAATTAAAACTGTGATTAGTGAAATAGAGGAAAGCCATTGTAGGCCTCCCCCTGAAAATTCTAGCTGCCTGGCTGTTATGCTAATTCACTTGCTTTAATATTTGGGTCACCAACCCATAACAGGTACACAGACTAGGAAAGTCAGTGAAAAGTGTTATCTGCAAATTTGGTTAATCAGTGATTAAAATAGATTGATTTACTTAAAGGATAGAGAATGTTTACTTAGCCAAGTGAATGTTCACTCTTAGTAAATAAATAGAAACTGTGTTCATTCTAATCAGCCAATAAAGTGCCTGCAAAAATCCTGTTTTTTTTTTTCTTCTCTCTCGGTCATGATTGGGCATTCAAAGTAAACAAAGGTTCACATCATTTAGTATACTTCACTTTGCTAAGTGAACATCCAGCATTCTTTTAGAAAATCAACACCAAAGTAGACCAAAACCAAATCAAAGCAAGAAGGTCAGTGTGATAACTAGGAAACTTGAATTTTCAGGAGAGGTCAGCAATAGCAGCATCCACATTTTTCTCAAGACAGGTTTACTTTAAGTGTGTTCCTGTAAAATCACTGTCATCTTGATACCCAAATGAGCAAGTGCATATCCTGTTCTTCACAAGACCTGATATATAATGTTCATACCATTTGACATACATTATATACATGACATTACATGACATACATAATAATCTGGAAAAATTCCTAGTTCTCTAGTTGCTTTATGAATTATGTTCTAAATGGGGGTAGTTGCATATGTCCTTCTATTAAAGAAATGTAAATATATAAAACCAATATCATATATAAATTAAAACTTAAGATAGGAAAGAAGCAACTTTAATCCCCGTAGTAAATATATAGATTGGATTTAAAACATTTATAATTTAGTGTAACAATGGCATTGTGGAATATACTCCTAGGATATATTTTGTAGAAATAGCTCTTTATGCAAAATAGTTTCCTTTGTGCACTTTATTAGCTTACTATGTCCTCAGTTATTTAGAAACATTCAGTGATCAGTACTGATCGCTGAGTGTTTGTGCTCTGCTTCCCATCCTGACTGCTCCGCCTATCACAGGAGCCGAGCCCTCCTTCCGCACTGCCCCGCTTGGCATCCTCACACTTGGCCTCTTGACAGCTTCTCTCCACCCCACTGGACCCTGGCAGCTGGATCAGCTAGGTATCCCCTCCAATCCTCGCTGCCTCTGCCGACACAGGCGGGGGAGAGCAGCGGGTATTGGAGGGGACACAGACCGGCACCCAGTGGGGTGGAGAAAAGCTAGGAGTTTTTGCCCATAGTGCCATTTTCGGCCGAAATGTTTTGGCGACCAAAATTTCCGTGCATCCCTAGTTACAATGTTTCCCTATGTACATGTGTTTACAGTTCAAATCAACCCTATAATAATATTCTTGGAAACCAATCAATGTAATTGTTATAATTAAGTTTAAGTATTTTGAGGTCATAAAATTGTGCTTAATTTACTGTGCAACATTGCAATGGGCAATCGGTGTGGGATTGGAGAGAATAAGGATTGTGAGGGTTTGAAAAGGGGCATGTTTTTATAATTAGGTCCCTACATTATAGTATTTCACAGTATAGTTATCAGTACATTCATGCCACATCAGAGCAGGTCTGTCTAATACGAATGAGTAGTGTACTGTATCAGGAAGTAAGAAGTATTAAAATTCCTTTTTAAACTCTTCAGATTATGGTGCTCTGCAGTTCAAAATAGTGAGCATCTTCTGACCTGTCTTATGCTGTCTTATGTGCAGGGCCGGATTTCCCACAAGGCCACCGAGGCCCCGCCTTGGGGTAGCAGGGAGTAGAGGGGCAGCACAGCCGCTGGGCGAGTAGTTTTTTTTCTACATTTAGCCCTGCTTCATGCAATTGAGGAATTATTTGTTAATAAGGCTTCCAATTAATGATGGCCTAATAGTAAGGCTTATAAGGCAGCTCAGGATTGGCAAATAGCAAGTGACCAAGAAGGCAGTTAGTAATTTGCATTTCAGATCAGCCTGGGGTCCCATGGGAAGTATGCAGGAACCTGGAGGTAGTCAACGGTTTTTTTTCCCCACACAGGTTTACTTCAAGTGACCTTATTAGCAATATATAAAGACAAGTAAGATCCATCTCCTGATGCCCATGCTGCTGAACACTGCTCTGATTAAGACTTGCCTGCTGAAGTCTGTGAAGAAGTCAACACTTTTTGGGGAGTCGATCACCTGTGTACTCCAAACCTTATACTGGTTCCTGCAGCCGATGCCCACATCAGTACTGTATCCTGTCTTCGCAGACTTCAGCCAGCATTTTTTCTTTATCACAGTGGTGTTTGGCACTGCAGACAGCAGGAGAGGTCCACCCTCTATTTTTATATACCATTCACCTATCTTTATATACTACTGACAGGGTCACTTTGAGACAATGCTATCTAGCTGGAAAAGGATGAGGAGTGTATGTCCCTCCTTTGATTATTCAGGTCTACATGTAGCACAGCAGCTGCTGAAACTTACTTGGAACTTCACCTGTTTGCAATGGGCAAATATGAAAATGTATATGCAATACTACAATAAATGTACTCATTTATTTAACACTGAACATAATATTTAAGCTAAAATCATAAATGCTATTATTTTTTGAGACTCAAGCAGGCTTTTAACCCAAATTTGTAATAAAAAAAGCTGCTCTATAGAGGACAAATAAGCACCATTCATTTTGCCACCCACATTGAGGATAAAGAAAAATTCAACCCACGCACATAGATTTATTTTTAAAACCTACGTGATTATAAAGTATTAAAAATGACAGAATGGTGTGCAAATAAAATGTGTCTACATATTAACAGCTTATTTGCATGCCTTTTGTATATGAAGTTCATTGTGTTTACAGCTTAATGCTGTACTGTCTAGGAATATTGCTTGAAAATGAAAGCGTTGTAACATAAGAGTAGAACAATAGATATGCAGAAATGTCAGTGTACGAGTGAGTGAGCAAATGCTACTCAGAAGACATGCAATGAAAGAGCCATGCCAGACATGTTACATCATTTTCAATCCTCCAAGGGTGAGGAGTTCAGCTTGGGATTTCCAAATGCTGTTACTGCTCATGAATTCACAGCACATTCTATACTGAAGGCAGAGAAAAACCTGTCTTGGATTTTAGTTGTAGCCAGCACCAGCGATTGAACAGAGGGGCTAAGATTTCCTTGGTTTGCATGCATTGAGGACCTCAAGACACACAGCGAAATTAAGGACTTCATAAGCCATACTAAGATAATATTTCCACAGATACAAGAGGGTTTTTCTTTTTCTGCCATGTTCTTCCAAGTATCTTATAGAACTGAATTCTCTAATCCAAATGCTGTGCCTTGCCTGGAAAAGGACAGATGATGTTTGGCTTGCAGGAGCAAGAGTAAGTGTGTTGAGGAAATGGGCAATTTGTGATGAAAGTTCTTAGTATAACTGATCAGTGAACTGAAAGGCAACCACTTCATTTTTACAGGTATAAGAAGTGGATGTGTCTTCTTAATAAATATATGCGACAAGCCTTTTAGCAAATATAGGAATGAGGAAAAAAGTGACTGACACAAACATTTTAAACAAGGCCTTTAGGATAATGAGCAAAGACTTTGTGAGTGCTAGTTCAGATACCAGTGCTGATACTTGGCATTTTCATGAGAACTACCAGGGTTGCAGCGTTTGCAGCTGTGACTGGGCCCTGGGTCTCCGCCACTGTTGGCCAGATTATTATGACCACCCCATCAGTACTTTGTTGGGCCACGAGATGACTCCACGAGATGACTTGGTTGGACCGCCTCGTGACTCCACGAGATGTTGAAAGGTGATGCGAGGAATCTGACACTGCACTGACATTATTATGTCAGGTGGTCATAATAATCTGGCCACTTTTTCTTTTGCTAAATACAAATCTTCTAGAGACTGAGGAGTGTATACACATTCATTTTTGGTATGAAACGAGCTAGTGAGCAGTTTGTATTGGGGCTATCTCTCTGTTGGGATGGATACTGGGAAGTGAAGTGTGTGTTCTGGGGCCATGGTACTTAGAAAAGGTGGGATATCACTGGTTTGAGCATGCTCTGTTCAGTTAACTTAATTTCTGGAGGCAGGCTTCCTTAGAAAGGACGTTGTATGCAACAATTTTGGCTACTTTGGTCAACTAACCTCTCCAGGAAACAAACATTTTTATGCCAAAATCCAGGTATGTTATCAAAATCCAGGATGCTCTTTCATGCAAATACTAATTTAAGCTCGAAAGTTGGTGCTTTGTCCCTCCCCCTTGTGCATTTTAGGATTTATAAGCTAATTATAAGCCAGTGAGGCTGTACCTCAAAAGTGAAGTGTGGAAGATGTGTGTCGGCAGGCCAAAACAGTAACTTCAGGGCTGAAGTCAGTATTTGTATAATAGAATGCCCAGGGTTTCAGGGGCACCAGAAAAATTTAGAATATAACTTGCAGGCATTTAACTATTTATGACATACAATTCTTCCCCACACAGCCACCTCCTCATGTATCACTTGCTCCTCCTTTTTAGATTGTAAGCCCTCACGGGCAGGGCCCTCCTTACCATCTTTCTTGAATTGTATTGTGATTGTAATGTCTTACTTGTATTGTAAAGTGCAATGCAAACTTGTTGGCACCAGTGGCGTAACAATCACCATAGCGATCCAGGCGGCCGCTATGGGGCACAGGGGGGCCTGGCCAGGACATCCCCCTGATGCTGTGCGGGCCGCTATGGCATTTCAGGCTGCTGGATGTCACTGGCGACTGTGAGGAGAAACACACAGCCATTCACATGTGCAGCGGCACGTATCTCCTCACAACAGTCCATGACAACCAGCAGCTTCGGGGGAGGTGGCTGGGCCCATCGTCGGCAGCGATGGAGGAGGCAGGTCTTAGCGATGGAGAGGCAGGCCCGGCGATCAAGGAGCTGGGGCCCAGTGATGGAGGAGGCGGGGCCCGCAAGCGATCGTGGAGAAGGAGGCGGACAGAGGATCAGCCAGACAGGTAAGAGGGCTTGACCGCCCACCATAGAGAGGGTCACCCTCAGGTGGGCTGTTTGGGTTATCAGGTGGACTTATCTAGAAATCACAGGGCCCCATGCAAGATTTTGCTATGGGGCCCTGTGATTTCTAGTTATGCCCCTGGTTGTCGCTATATAAATCCTGTATAATAAGAATAATAATGTGAGTTTTCTTTCATAAAATTCGGTACAGATTGACTTTAACTATTATTTACTGACAATTTGTGGGTACCTGACAGAAATGTATTCCATGCCAAATGGAAAAATAATGTTTTTAAACAGCAGAGTAGTGAAAATATGGCATAAAGCAATAGAAAGGCTGTTGGTTGTCTACAATAAAGGTTTGAAAGCGTCAAAAGGGGGGGGTGTAATTAAGAACCAACAAGAAGTCCAAATTTTTGTATGTGCCACCCTTCCTTTCTTCCAAATTGCAAAAATATTTAAAGGAGAACTATGGGGTCAGAGCTTTTCCCCATAGTTCTCCTTAGGGTAACGGGAGGACACAAACTAGCGTCCTCCCGTTACCCTAAGCTCAGTATACCGCGAGCTACAGCTCGCGGTATAATGAGACGCCACAGCCGGAGCGGATCCCGACATCGATGTCGAGATCCTCCCAGCTGCGTGAGTGACAGCTGGCTCTGCCTATCTAGAGGCAGAGCCAGCTGTACCCGCCCCCTCCCCCATCCGTTCCGCCAGACAGCGCTGGCAGATCGGAGCGGGGAGAGGGGAATCCAGCCTCTCCCCCTGTCACGGCAGAGAGCCGTGACAGGATCGAGAGGTGAGCGAACCTGGTATGTGTTTGCTCACCTCCCGATCTACTGAGCCGACCTGTGACAGTCTCATTGTCACAGGTCGGCTAGAACTATGAGGTGAGTGGAAATCACTCACCTCATAGTTCTCCTTTAACTTGTGGGAGACGTTTCTTTCTATTTGTCTTAGATTAAAAATTTGTTGGTAAAATGCTAATTACTAAAATATTAGTTTTACCTACAATGCTTCTTTAAGTTGTAGACCTCAGGCATGCTATGTACACCCAAATAAAAATCAGTACACAGGGCATATGTAGCACGCCTTCTCTGCCTTCCCATGTTGCTGCTTCCCCTGATAATGCAGCAAGCACTCGAGGACTTGGGCTCTACTGCAATGTTTAGATGAAAAAAAAGAACAAACAAGTAACATATGTCCTTGTATGTGTCTCTAGGTCTATGTTTCCAGACTAGAGTCTGTAAAAAGCCAGTGATGATGCAACTCCCAGGCATGTGTGCTAGAGTTCCATTATCCCAGCACTTACAGATGCCGAGAGTGTACCATTTGTGTATATTTTACTGTGTATGCACTGCAGGCAGCATACGCACCCACATGCACAAAAAAAAACTAGATGAAAGGTAATGGATTTCTACAACAACAAAAAACTCAATCGACCAATATTTTTTTTCTTGTGATTTCAGTTCCATTTTAAGGGACTGTTCACACCATCATATTGTGGTAAAGGGCTGCAAAACAAGTGCTTTTCATCAACACATGGTAAAACACTAAACATAGTGCAATGTGTTGCAGTGCCAATTCTTTTAAATGACACCCCAAAACATCTATAGAACACATCTGCTGTGCAATGCAATAAAAAATGGGGACCATTGAAAAAAGAACTGGCAGTGCTAATGCAGTGTGCCAAAACATACAATAAAGCGTGTTGTGGCCCATGCGTTACCACATCATAGAAGCTGTGAATGGGTCCTAATTGTAAGATTTAGAAAGCTAATATAAAGTGTTGTTCCTAGTAACTAATCAAATATTCAAACTCAACTAAACCAACTTACTATTGGACTCTTCCACACTCATACACATGTACATTCACATTCATACACGCTATAGGTTGGACTTGATGGACCTGTGTCTTTCTTCAACCTCAAATACTATGTAACTATGTAACTATTCAAACTGCCATTTCAAGTCAATGTTAAGAAAAACCCCAGTAAGATTGTTTACAATGTTACCCTTATTATACCAAAAGCCTATATATGTATAATTTCCAACCAGACCCAGTGATTTAAATGCATTTGGTTATCTATTCCTGAGAAGGATTTGAAAAATTCCAGACAGCTGAAAAGAAAACATTTTTTTTGTGTGAAATGAGTTAGCGTTGGACAAATTACTCATATCTCACATAGCTTTAAAAACAAATCTGAAAACAAGTCATTATTACTGATATGAAAATATTTTAATAGTTCTACTCTTTGCACATCCAGATTTCAGCTCAGTTAATAATGGTAGCATCACAGTCATATATCCTCTTAACAAATTAGCTCATTAATTATTTCCCCTGCAGTCCAGCAGGTTGCTGGGCATTTGCCAACCCTGAGTAATGGAAAAGCAGTAGTGGCTGATTTACTGTACGCTTTTAGTAATAAATTCATACATTAGATTAAAGAACAGCATTCTTTCTACCAGTCAAGAGTAGTCCCTCTTGAAATGTAAATGTGGAAATACTAAAGTGTCTACTATTTTAAAGTGAACCCTAAATTTCCCCATACTGGGCTATGCACAGGGGTGGACTAAGAACTTTTAGCCTCGGAGGCAAACACATCAAGCTGGCCCTTTCATGGTACTAATAGTTTTCTGTAGGTTAAAGGAGAACTATGAGGTGTGTGCTTTTCACTCACCTCATAGTTCTAGCCGACCTGTGACAATGAGACTGTCACAGGTCGGCTCAGTAGATTGGGAGGTGAGCGAACACATACCGGCTTTTGCTCACCTCTCGATCCTGTCAGCAGCTTGCGGTATACTGCAGCGTCTCAGTGTACGTATACTGAGCCTAGGGTGACGGGAGGAGTTTGTGTCCTCCCGTTACCCTAAGGAGAACTATGGGGAAAAGCCTTAACCCCATGGTTCTCCTTTAAAGAGAGTGTACTACCTTATACCACAGTGATAGGTAGCTATGGTAAAAGGTGGGTATTGTCTGAAAGAACATGGTTTATATTGTATCATAACTATTCACATATGTATGTATTGGATTGTAAGAAATGGATGGTAAGGTAGGAAGTATTTTATGAGCCGAACTGAATGACTGCATCTCTGTGAAAATGATTTGGACTCAGCTAAATAATATACTAAATAAAATACCATGTCATCATCATAAATAAACAGCTAGCTTCCTAAACAAATGCAAACACATGTCACAGCTTTGCATTTGTAAAGCATTGTCTTTTTTTACAAATCTCTGTATTTGATTGCATTGCATCTCAAAGAAGCAAAGGAAGTTGATGCTGGACTTTCCTTTGCCACGTGCTGTGATCACAGGTCTGACCAGTGAGCAGGTAGCCATGTAATGCCCAGGAGCTGTCACTGACTGCGGAGCCTGCCCTGATTGAGGCCTGAACGGGGAGGAACTCCACTCAGAGCCACCAGACCAACATATATTTTTTGTACTGGACCGAGGGGTAAATGCCCTCTAGCCCAGTCATTTCCTTGTAAAGTAACAGGTTCACATTAATGCATGGGGCATACATTTTACAATCTGCTGCTTTTCTTGTTGCTGTGTTCTACTACTGACCCAGATGCTGACATCTAGAGCTGACAAGGGTAGTGTGCACAGCCCCTATAGAAGTTTTGGTTTTGTTCAGAGTACAGTATGACAGGCCTGTGGCGGATCAAAGCACAGGGCAGCTAGGGGTAACATGTGACACCCCTCTTGTGCCCTCACAATGCTTTGTGTCTGAGTGGGCATTTGTTATGCCAAATCACTGATATGTGGAGCCAAAGTCATTGGGGAAATGTGTGCAAAAATAAAAATATGTTTTGGGGTTTGCTGTCTAGACTCTTGGGCAGGCCAGTAGTGAATAAAAGTGGTAAGGGAGACAGAGAAAGGTAGGGACATGTACCTCATGCCCTATTTGGTATCGAGAACCTGATACTTTCCCATATATGGGTGAGAAAAAAATGTTGAAGTTATAAATTGTGGAAGGTTAACATTGTATATATGCACTACTTACATGATTTGTTTCCCAAACAAAATGGGCATCAAGGAGTATTAGTAGCAAACATTTCATGCAGTTGATTAATTGAATAGAAAGAAAATATTGTCCAACAAACATGAAAAACTACAATCATATTTTGGGCAGCTGATTCATGTATTTTGAACTATGACAAAAAAGGAAGTTGTAAAAGAATGATATTTCATGATTCATGTTTAAGCAACAATACCCAATAATAGAGAAACTAGTAAAATGTTAGATGTGTTAGCACACCAAGTTGTTTGGAGGATGTCATAACACGTTTGAACCACACGTGGCATTTTAACATTCATCTTTAGAATCCTAAGAGTTTTTTCCCTTGTACAATTCTCTGTCTTGTCTGTTTAGATTTCTTGTAGCAAACAAAGTGTCTCTAATGCTGCTAGTTTCCAGGAAGCCTGCCAGGGAAAACTTTCAACTCCATAAAAAGAAAAGAAATAAAACACACACACGCATACACTGTAGTCTTTACGTTTTTTTTTGTGTTCACATTCTCCTGTTCTAGTTTTTTAGTGTGTATATCTGTGATCAGTTTGCATAGTGTCAATAAACCGGTTGTTTATTAAATCTGAAAAGGTTCTGACAATCTCTTATGTTATCTATGTCGTTTCTACACTGCTGTGGGATTAATAGAATGAACACAGCCACAAGCAATTACTTATAATATGCTGGAATGACAGCTGGCAAAGAACAGAGATAGGCCCCAAATATGGTTTCTCTTCCGTTCCTCCCATAACCTAAACATTTCATCTGCAAGTTTATTTATAAGCTCGACTGAACGTTTCTTGCAAGCAGTAAGATCTTTCCCTGTTTCTTTTTTCTTTTAGTTCTTCTGCAAGTGATCTCTCCAGTTACGAGCATGGGTACTTAAGACGGAGCCCTGACCAGTACAGCTCACGGGGGAGCATGGAAAGCCTGGACCACACTTCATCAACATACCATCCATGTCATCTTTCACCTGCAAAATCCACTAACTGCATAGATCAACTTGCTCATTTGCATAGCAAAAGAGACTCTGCTTACAGCTCTTTCTCCACGAACTCCAGCATACCAGAATACCACCCCACCACATTCTGCAAGGAGAAGTCCTACTCTATGGAAAGCATGTTATCTCGGGGGAATTTACAAGAGGGTATTAAGCATGCGGACATTAGATATATCAAGACAGTGTATGATGCACAACGTGGTGTTTCAGAAGAGTATGAAGTGAACTCATCAATGGTCAAAAGCCGAGGTAGGCTTTCCAGCCTTCACCTTAAGAACAGTGGCCCTGTGGGGAGATTTGAACAGAACAGAATTCTCTCTGAGAGTGATATAGTTGTAAAAAGTCCTCCCATGCCACCTACACGGAGTGACAGTTATGCAGTAGCAAGACATCATGAGCGGCCAAGTTCTTGGTCGAGTTTGGATCAGAACAGGCATTTACGGACAAGTTCCAAAGGACCCGGAACACATTCTGCCATTGCTACTTGCAATTCAAATCAACAGCTAAAAGCAGCATTTGGCGAAGGACAGCTGCATACTGTGCCAGAGAGAAGTCCAGAATGTAGCCCTTTAATGAAACCTAAGCATGTTTATTCACATCTCCCACAGCCTGGACAACCTATGCTTCCTACAGGGATCTATCAAGTGCCATCTCCAGAGCCACACTTTGCTCATGCTCCTCAACCTCCCAACAATAATAATGGAAGGCTTTATCCAGCATTAGCCAAAGAAGGAGCTCATAGTACTTCATTTGCTGATCCTGGGACCAAAGCAGGCTCTTGCTCACAGTTGGAAACAAATGTAAAAGGTAGCCAGAATATTCAAAGCATTCCTACTGTGCCAAGCTTAGTAAACCAATCCACTAAAGCTGAAGAAACAAGAGAAGGTGGGCCTGCACAATACACCCATTATAAGCTTCATTTCTCTGGTGGCCCTGATTTTCCAGTTGGTTCAACATTAAACAGTGAAGACGAAAGAACTCTTACAAACATAAATCCGTCCTTCAATACAAATGATCACCTACCAAAACCAGAGTCTAAAACCGATGCAATAACAAATCAGGTGAGAAGTGGGCAACAAGATAACTGGGATATGCAGGTGTTCAGCACCAGTGAACGGATTAAAAGTCACACTGGGCCTGCATTGCAAAATCGGGGAAGCTCCTGCAATACCAGTTCTGATGTATCCACTCCAGATACAAATAAATATAAGAACTCGGGTATCCAGTACAAAGCTGACACAAACCATAATGATAAACATGAAAACAGACACCCTGTTCATGCCTCTAACCACAAAAACAAACTAGAAAGCCCAAGTTTTACAAAACACACTGAAGATGCTGACAGCTCAGTTATATATGTTACCAATCACCTACAGCCTGATGATCCTTCGTCACCTCACAACAATACTACTGAATTTATCAGAAGACGTCAAAATTCAGTAAGCAATCAAAGCAGCAACAGTCTAAGTTCTGTGAAGCAAGATGGCAAACAGAGATCATCAGTTTTTCAAAAGATCAGCCAGATTGAGCAACGAGAGCAAGAGAATCAAAAGCCCCACGCCCCAAGTGGAAGCATCTATGGTCAGAATTCAGGGCAATGTACAAAAGGAGGAAACAGAGCATCTGTAAATAGCATTGAAGACTTAAGGAATAAGTTTAATTCCCAGGAACATGCGCAGAATGTTGAATACAGAAGACTTTCAGGTTCTCATACTACTGACAAAGGTTCTGGCGTGCACCAGTTAAAAAGAGCTGGAAGTGTATACAGTTCAAGATTAGGGGACATTCAGAAAGCAGCTGCTGAAAGTCAAATAGACAAGACCCAGGAGATTAATAACGAGCCATGTGTTTTGCAAACCTTGCTGGGTAGTGATACAACAACAGGTAATTCTCAAACAATGCCAAATAAAGAAGACCATTGGCAGAACACTGCACAAGACACTTTAGGTTTTAGCAGGGCTTACAGAAACAGTATCAAAGATGCACAGTCCAAAGTCTTAGAAGCAACATCTTACAGAAGAAAAGATTTGGAAATCAGCCCACCACAGAAAAAAACAGAAAGGAGTGTTAAAAGGCCTTCTTCAGCTATTCTCTATGGTAAGTCTGCTCCTGTATCCCCTCATGCGCCAAAAGAACGACACAGTGTCACACCCATGGAGACATTTGCAAAGAGCCAAGATTTTCATAGTCAAGAGGGGACAGCTTTATCAAACCAGGTAACTCGCATTGGAGCCAGAAGACGTTTGACAGCTGAGCAGAAAAAGCGATCATATTCAGAGCCAGAGAAGATGAATGAGGTGGGCGCATCTGACACTGAGTCATCATCTATTAGCAGCCAAAAGAAAGGGCAAAACATCAGCTTCTTGGAACAAACAGTAGCGGACAGGCGCAGAATGTTTGAAAGAGATGGCAAAGCTTGTTCAACTGTTAACCTTTCTAAACCAGAGCTAAAGCAGATGCAGCAGAATGCCCTTGCAGACTACATAGAACGAAAGACAGGCCGAAGGCCTTCACCCCTGGAAACTGGCCTCTTAAAAGTGCGATCCCAGAGCACCTACTTCTCAGGGAGTATGATGGACAGCCAGAGTGTTTCCTCTACATCTAGCATTAATTCACTACAGGAGCATAATATGCCATTTCACAGTTGGGATCCAAGGGATACACTTTCTAAACCTGGACGTGTTTCCTCCACTCTTCCACCTGGACTCACAGGCTTGTTTGATTTAGCCAACTTAGAGAAGAAAAGTGAACACCAGGAAAACAGGGGTCGTGCAAGTTCGTTTATCCAGCAACGTCTAGGCTTGGATTTTAAGCCTAGGCCAGAAGGTAAAAGCTCTTCTTCACATAAACAGAGAGAAGTCACTGCATTAAAACCATCAGAATTTTTAATGGTTTCTTCGGAGCAAAAGCCTGATAGAACAGTGTCTGATCGGGATTTGTATGCCAACTCTCAACAACCCACTGCCCTTCATGTGAGATCAAGGTCTTCTCCAGCCAATGAAAAGGCAAGCCAGGTATGTGGATAACATTAGAAGTCATCTTCATTGCACACATATTAACTATGTCACACTCATTATTCTTTAGTATACTTTTTGTTTCTCAAATTCTTTACACCATGAAAACATTGCCACTAGTATACACTACAGAAACCAGATTACATATGGACTTTATATAGAATTAGTATTGCATTAGTTGTCACATGCAAAATATTTCACTACTGGGCAAGTGCATAATTACTCACTCCTTGAAATTATAGATAGAGAGACTGTTACTACTATTACTATTTCCCAGTAGTAAACAATCCACTGTTAATATTTTCCTCTCAAGGGCTACAAACAACTCCACCTTCTCTACGCAAGCAACATTTCTATGTTATGTTACTTGAAAACCATCAGCATAGATATTTTATAACTGACATTAAATACACAACACGGGTGGCTTGGTGTGCAATAGTAAAACAGCGTGCTGCCCATAGCAAATTGTCAGCTCCTAACTGTTAATTCTAGAGTCCACGGTTTGAAAATAAAACAAAGATCCTGACTGGTAGCTCTGGCCAAACAGAATTCTCCTGGGCTCCCACTTTTCACGTATTAGCCCCTGAGATATTTTATAGGAAACAAACATGATTTTCTCTAAATAGTGTCATAATTTGCCCATGTAAGTGTATTTATTTCACACATTTTTTCAGAGTTCAATCTGAAGCTTTTGCTATGTTTTCTGTTCCTTCCCAATTTATTAGAAGGCAGGTGCATTGGATCACTTTTTTTCTGTTTAGGACTTCAAGGCATCAGTGATTTTGTATATTATAAAGTTCTGTTGCAAAGCATGTACTCTGACTCTTTGACCCAAGCTGTGAGCCCCTTCTAATAGCACCGTTGTCTCTCTGGAGATTCGATAGCTGAATAGATGGCATTCGGAGGGGAAGCATTCATCACTTAAAAGTTTCTTTTACTAGTGATACCCTTTTTCAGTACGTAGGTTTCTCTGCACACATTTATATTCCATTGATTTAAATTCACATAGTCATGCATACTTCTAAATGTTTCTTCAGTTATGGTAGATCAGTTAACTTGTTAACCAAAGTGTTACCAATATTTGGGTTAGCTGTAGGCTTCATTACTTTCCCTGTGGAAGAAAAATCCTCTTTTGTCACTAACGCAAGGTTAGAATAACACAGGGAGAAGATGCAAACTCCATGCAGTTAGTGTCCTGACCGGGATGCTATTTAAGTGACTAAAATTTCTCCTTTTGGGTTAGGAGAAAGGAGTTAATGAAATTTCAGTATCAATATTATTATATTTAATTTTTATGCAGTATAATTTTAGTGCTGCTTTGAATGACTCTAAAGGGTTCTTTCACATGGATGCCCTTGTAATGCAGGAAGCATATAGGAAGCACATTATAGTTAAAAACATAGGCGACTGATGTTATACACATCACAATGTTAGTACCGCTAAAGTGTTACAATACTATTGGTATGTTTCTATGCACTTTTCTGTAAACTCCATCTAATCCAGGTCAGGCTGTCAGGGCTGTGCTGCATGATCTCCTCTGCCTGTTTATGCACAGCTTTAAATCCACTGTTTGCCTTTGCTCTGCAGCTTTTTCCAAAGTAAGGTTGCGATTAAACTGCACCTATACTTTCAAAATGATCTTCACATTGTTCCTTATCATAGCTGGTTTCAGTACTGATGAGCACATTCTCTATAATTGTCATGCAGTATACTGGTAATAGGTTGAGTAAATGGTCCATTTCACTATGTGTACTCTAGACCTGTGCAAAATGTATTTAATGTTCTGGCCGAACCTGCCTCTAGACATTCATTTGCCTGCCACAGGCACTAAACATGACATTTCAAAAGAAATGCAGATGAAAGAAAAGTAATAAAATCTGAGCTTAAAAGTTTTTTTTTTAGACACCATGATTTTTATCAGACACCATGAAACAGACACCATGATTTTTATATACATAGGTGTTATTGCAGCTGACTGATACTGTAGATGATGTCGCTAGATAAATAATATATATTTCAGTTAATAGTCAAAAGAAGTGTAGATACTGTACTTGGTAGATTTACTTGTTGCCCACATTTAAAGACAGCTGCAATATTATAAAGCATTTTACAGTCAATATGTGTAAGATTCAGGTCAGTGTTTGCTTACAATCTCAGGCTTTTTTTTGGAGACAAATCAATAACCCTACCAAAGAGATCTTCGTAATGATCGAGTGGATTCCTAGCTTTATGTCCCCATACAATAAACAATAATTTATCACATCCAACAATTCTACTTTTCTTCCTTATTGTAAAACAAACTTCTCACTTTAAAGAAGATTTCAGGGCAAAAGGTTAATACAAGTTTTGCCCCGAGTGCTTCTTTAAAGGAGACCTGTGCTGAGAGAAATATTTGGGATGCCTTCATGGGAATGCTAGTCATCTGGCTGTCTTCAATACTTTTTGAGTTACTGACCTGGATCAGTGGTTATTGAAGCCAGAGACTTGCTTTTTCGGAAGGAGATCTGCAATAGCAGTTCCCGTATTTCTCTCAGATATGTTTCTTTTAAAGCCCAATTGAAGTTTAATTTTTTAGTGCAACCTCAACACTCCAATTGTGGTGAAACCACAAATCCCATAATGCCTCTGCCTCTGGAAGTCATGCTTGTGGTTGACAGAGCCTTGCAATGCCTCATGGGGTAGCTTTACAACAGCTGGAGTTCTGAGGTTGCCTACCCCTGGTATATAGTTAGGTAAAGTGTGCAGACAAACTGTGTTCTGAACGTCTTACATTTATTATGCATCTAGTTCAGCTCCAGTAGTAGCAGAACATTGTAAACTCGAGCAGCATGCTGAAGAGAAGGGCTGTGTGTGAACAGGGGTCTCTCTGCAGTGGCTCAGCGTTTCCCCCCACCACCCCCTCTTTGAGTCAGGACAATGACCCTGCAATCAGCAAGGAGCCTAAGCTTTGCGTATTGGTCCTCTCTGCAGCATGCTGCCCAGACATAAAACTTTGTTCTACTACTGGAACTGAACTGGGCACATGATAAAAATGAGACAGACAGAAGACTGTAGACTTTACTTAAACACTAAACTTTAATTCTAATAAAATACATTTACAATTTACTATTCATACTAAAAATGGTCACCTAACCATTTAAAAAACTTTTTGTTCATATGACAAGATCTTAGGAAACAACATGGGTTCATTCACATGATAGCACATTTTTCTAAATAGATATATTGGCAGCCTTCTGTGTGTTTAGCTCAGCACAAACATCTGAAACATTGTCGATTACGCACTCAATTTGAGCTTGAGCTTAGGAAGTATGTGGGAATGCAGCTGAACATGTGGGATTAGAATCTCTGCGCTCGCTTAATTGCGTATACTCACGGGTAATAGACAAAAATGTCTTTTAACTAGGTCAGAGCAAAAGCTGAAATTTCTGTTCCCAAGCATACTGTAGTCATATGAAATCTAAGCAACATTTCACTGCCCTCTAATGATCTTTTTGTTTTCCTACCCATCACATAATATTTTATGTTACAACTTTACAAAAAAAATATAAGCATCCTTATATAATCAGTTAATTCATTTTATATACAATATACATCACTAGAATGTATACAAATTAAACAACAAAAGTTACACCATAACCACTGTTTACCCTGTTACATACAGTATACAGTATATAAAGCAAGCAAGTTTGTGAATATAGTCTTGCAGGATTTTCCTTTCTTTTGGTGTCCTTTGGGAGCTCTACAGGATCCATCAAGAGTTCCAGCAATTCAGATTTCTGTCTGTTTTCTGATAACATTGTCGGACTGTTAACTTCACCTTAGTGGATAGGGAAAAGCTATATTCGCTTTCAATACCCATTCATATGCAAGGGAAGTTTCAAAAAACAGGATTTCAGCTTCTCCTTATTTATCGCTAAGCTATTGGAAATTCACTTTGCTGAAGCCAGAGGTTTTTTTTTCATAGTTATGAACAGAGTATAAAGTTATGAGAACCCCTGTCAGGTTTGTATTGCTATCTGTGTTTCCATTATGGAGATTCACCGTCCCTATTTGTCCTGGTGACCACTTAACACTTAAGGAGAAAATCACCAGAACGGGAATATATGAGAAATTGTACAATGGGCACACTAGTTGTGATGACCCTCCTGATTTTCCTCACTTTGGAGTGATTTCTCTTTCACTTCCTGTTGTGGCTATTGGACAGAGAGTTAAGGGAAATAACCCCAATGAAACACAGAGAGCAGAAAAGCTGACAGGGTTTATAACCCTCCCACATGCCCAGCAAATCCAACTTTGTCCTGCTGTAATCTGCCACTCCACTACTGCTCACCGTGACTCCATCTTCTTTACTTTCATCATTGGGAGCCGGCTGTCCCTTCTTGGTTCTTGCAGCTAGTCCCCGACTGCCAGGTCCGCCCTACTATAGCTGCCAGTTTCCTTTTCCTAGAGCCACTGTGTAGCAGCTGATGCCTTCCGGCATATGTGACATGGATATGCAAAGAGGCTTCAGGGTATGTGTCGATGAGGCAGGAAGTGAGGTAAAGTATGGAAAAAATGGTAAATAAACAAAAAGGTAATCTTTTTTAAATTAAGGGGGATTGCAATGGTCCAAAGTGTTTCCGTGGTTTCAAGTTTCGTTTTAAGTTGACAGTGTCATTTTCATAGGGTTTTCTGAATTTGGAGTTACAGCAAGGATAGCATCTTCATCATTTACATTTGAACGCACATTTGCAAGGATGAGCAAGGAACACTCACATGTAAAAAGATGTTGGGGATGCATTCTTTTATTTAAGTCAGAACTCCAGATTATAATATGGTCATTCTGCAAGTTTGAACTTCTCTATGCCCTCAAAATGCCTTTACATTTCTGTTGAAGTTGCAGTCACATGACTGTCAAAGGTCTAAAGCAGTGGTTCTCAACATGTGTAACCTCTGGACCCACATTTGTCCTTGGTCATTAAGTTGCAACCCAGGTCATACTGCAATGGAACGCACGGCATTGCGGAACCAAGCGTTCCGGTGAGGGCAATTGAACTAAGGGCGGGAGGTGCATTTGGGGTGCCATTCAAATGAATGACAATGCAACGCACCTCCCACACCAGACTGCGTAGTAGGGGAGATTGCATGGTACAGTGCGTTAATCGCAAAATTAGAAACCTGTCTGACTGGGTATTTTAAAGTGAACATAGCAAAGTTTGGATGAAAATTATTTCAGTAACCAAACTATAATATTAAATAAGAACATCATACTGGAGTCATTAGTTTAAAATCTCATCAAGGTCAAGGCTATAATTAGTGGATACTGTACATATCTTTACTGCAAAGCCAATCCTTTATAGATGAGCAAACATTAAGGAATTGCCAGGAACTTATCTGTCTACAAATCAAGTTGCTACCAATTATGCTGGAAGAGATTAAGATATTTTCACTGAGCCAACAAACATGACAAAATGCCAAAAGGAAGTTTGACTTCTGCTAAATAGCTCTAATTAAAAGATCTTTCAAGAATACATGCCACATCTCAGTACAGGAAGATGGGGTGTGTCTCTTTGATAGGGATAGAGTGCAAATTATACTGTTGTGCAGACTGCAATATGACAAACAGAACCAAAAACATACATATACATAAACTAATGTGTATTACTACTTCTGCCTATGATAACCAAAGTAAGGCATACTGCAGAACGAAAACATTCCCAGTTGGCCAGCTCACAAATATGTGAAATATTTGCCAATCCATCCCTTTCATTGAACCAACACCTGAGTGATCAGTACTGATAACTCCAGTGTTTATTCATAACTGAGGAGATAGTGTTTACTATGTCCCCAGTTATGTATGAACAGGAAGCGCTACACATCACTTCCTGTTCATTCATGACTGGGTACATAGTAAAATTTACTATGCTTCCTCATTTTGTAAATGAACAGGAAGCCTCTGTACTGATCGCTTCCTGTTCATTGAGTGCTGAGAGAAAAGAAAAATATCAGAGGTCTGTTTAAATATTTATCCAAAGCCCCCTGGCAGTTATGTAAATAAATACATAATTATAAAAAAATGTTAAAAGAAATAAAGCCCCCCCCTTTTTCCCCCCCCCCCCCACACACACACATAACATACACATGCAACATTGTGCACCATATTGTGGTGTACATTATGCACATTCACTGTGGTGCGTTGTTAGAACACATTGCAGCGCTTGATTTTTTCTTTTTCATATACATTTTAAAATAACATTAATTCAACTGTGTGGCAGTGCATGGCAAAGCATTGTGTCGCATTGTCGTGCATTGTAATACGCTGTGTTGCGATTAAATGTATGAGTGCATCATTTTATCACAACACACCAATGTAGTGCACAAACAACACTGCAGGTCAGACATTACTAGAGCACATTAGTGTAAGGCTAGACTCGAGAGTTTTAGCATAAGTTGCTTACAGTTTTGCTTACCTTAATTTTTTTTACCATTTTGCAAAAAAGGTTCACATTTGCGCAACTGTCAAGGGACCTACAAAATAAGTAGCACCGTCTTTTCATCCTACCAGTCCTGTGCTTTCAGAAAACTTATAGTACTTTGGGGGATCTTTTACAAACTCTGAAAGCTGCAGTTGAAAATTGTAAATAAGGTTAAAAAAAATTCAAAAAATCATCCGTCCAGCTAAGGGTAAAAAAGGAGCACGGGGCAGGCAGTGAAAGGGTTGAATCATTTTTTCTTCAGTTCTTGTCCCAGTGACTGTAGCCAGCAAGACAGCCAATCTCTTAAATGGGGACACGTATAGCAATAAAAATAAGACAGGAGATATATTGAATGAGGACATGTATCACAATAAAAATAAGACAGGAGATACAGTATATTAAATGGGGACACATATCGCAATAAAAATAAGAAAGGAGATCTCTTAAATAGGTATACATACTGTATAGCAATAAAACACATTTATGTTTAATAGTGCCGTAAACAATTATGTAAACGTTGATGTCACAAAAATGCTGGGGTTCTTGAGAGACGCTGGGAATCCCCTAATATGGTGCATACTTTCTGCATGACAGGATGAAACTGCTAGGCAAGAGGGAGGCATGGACTGCACTGATACATACACAGTAACTATAACTCCCTAGATAAGATGACATGTCTGGAGAAAGTCAAATCACTTCACTGATATACATATTCTACTTCCATGTAACCCACAGCAGTTTCACTAATAATTTTAACCATACAATAAGGTAATATAGGATCTCCTAATCACCTTGTTTCCAATTGTTTTGTAACTGTGATGTCTTCCTTTACATTGTAAAGCGCTGCGCAAATTGTTGGTGCTATATAAATCCTGAATAATAATAATATATTTAATATCTGTTGATATGAATACATTATAAATATTTAATACAAATCTATTTGTTCTAAAGTAGCAGACACTTGTAAACTAGCATACCTGATTTAGGGCTTGCTTCCACCAGCCCATGCATTGCGGGCAGTGGGTGTGTCTCCAGTGCCAGTGACATGAATGGCACTGCCCCGCCCAGTGGTGTATTTTGGTTTGGGGCTGTGCAGTGTCTGTGGTGGGCTTTGCAGGCTTTATATATATATATATATATATATATATAAACATCCCCAGTCCGTGTGTCCCCCCCACACACATTTACGTCAAACGCTCCGCCCTCTGCGCATTACGTTCAGCGTGACTTCATCAGGGATGAGGAGCCTTTTATGTGAGTAATTTTCTTTTAAGAAATCATACTTTGTTTGGATGGTACGTGCTATGGTGTTTGCTTTCTTTTTTTGGTCAACACGATCCTGGCATTGACACGTTATACTGAGGAGGCCTAAGATTGGAGGTTATTGCTTTCCTATTTAAGAAGTGTTAAGGTGGCCATACACTTTACAACCATCGCAAGACCTTAGTCTTACGATGGTTGTAAAGTAATTTAAAAAACGTACGATCTGCCCATCTTGGACAGGCAGATCGTACTTGCGATCATCGCAAGCCCGCCCCCCTGAGGGGCGGGCTTCCGATGACTGCAATGCTGAGCGGGCAGTGTGCTCATGCGCACACTGGCCCGTTCCGCATTTGTCTCACGAGCACCATTTAAACCAGCCGACAAACCAGCCTTAGACAAAAGACGTGCGACCGTACAGTAGAAACGGTCGACGTCTTCATTCACACTGCTCGATTCTCGTACGATCGTGTGATTTCCCGCGATTCTCATACAAGAATTGTGCAGTGTATGGGCACCTTTACACAGATCTGTTTGCTGGTCTGATTACACCATTGGAGGACATCTGTGAGCCATTGGAGCTGAGGGCCCCCTCCCCTGGTTAAGAAGGGAATTGCCTGATTTTACCTCTTGCTTGGGTCTATCAATAAGATTTATGAAGATTTAAAGACTTTACACCTGATTGATTTTTTTTCACTGACATTTGTTTGAGTCACTGTTTATACTCTTTATATCTGATCATTGTTGTAGCTCGGCACATTTAGTTATACACATAGAAATATGAACAACCCCCCACAACCAGAACTAAAAACACTAATATACACACAATAAGGCCCCATTTACACCTGTATGTTTAGGTGTGATTAGGGATTCCTGCGTCAGGAACTTGCGTTTTCCTGCAGCAGGAATCCCTAATCTGGCGTTTACAAGCAGCAGCTGCCACCGATTCAAGTTAATAATCAGGTGACAAGCGCTGCATGTAGACGCCTGCACTCCGCATGTAAGGTGTGTGATATGATAATATGTAGTTAGGAATCAATCATTATCCCTGGATGCATCGATCCGTGCATCCACGGAGAATGATTCCAAAGTACCACGGGCCGGTACTTTGAGACCCCTGTTTTAAGATATTTATATATTGTAAATTTATAGTGCTAGTAACCAATATGAATTTATTTTGTACCTATCTGATTTGAGCAAAGTAAACTGATTGATCCAGCACTTGAAGGAAACTTGTCCTGAGAAGAAGCAGGCTGCTATTACCGTAATCAGTCTGAAAATGCGTGTTGCCTAGCCATCTCCCTCTTCTATTTTGAGACACATACCTGAAACATACATGCAGATCACACAAGTCAGGGTGAAATCAGAATCCTAATCTGCATACTAGTTCTTAATCAGTGAATTAGAAAGTACTGAAGCCACCAGCATGATAGCCAGGGAACTAGTGTATTTAGAAGGGAAGGATATTAATGGCAGACTCTGTATTTTCTCAACACATTTGAAGAACCAGCACTTAAGAATTAAGAACCCATAACTGACCACCAATGACAAGTCATCAAAAAAAAAGATAAAAGAAATCTTGAAAACATGATCTCTTGCGGTTACTTGAAGACCGGAGTTACAAAAACACTGCTGTATCCTCCATTAATGGTTTCCTGTGATCTGATTGTATCGCTTTAAAAGGATCTCTACAACTCAACTATCCTTATTGGATAATAGTGCTTACACGTTTGGAGCAGGTAGTGATATCTGCATGAATTTCTTTGTATTCATTCAGAACATATACAAAGGTTTAATTGTTTCTCAAATGAGTTGGTATAGTGTGACAATATGAGTGATCAGATTGAATTCATTCACTCTCACAATGACAGCTTTAGCCTGTGTCTGGTCGTGGTTGGTTGCCAAAGTCTTGGTTATGCAGCCTGCATGACCTTTACACTTTTACCGTGGTAAAAAAAAAATGCAGCAAAATTAGACACAACTCTGAAATTCCCAACATACAAGGGGAACAACAGGACCGTAACCTGCACCCTTTTCATTTCAGTACAGCTTTATTTTAGGACACACTGAAAATGTAATTCCATACTCTCTGTGTCACCTACAAAGAGAATAAAACACAGCCCTCTACTGAATGGAAACAGAAAATAAAAGGTTAGAACTGCTAGAAAAATTTAACCTGGAGAAAAAACTGCTGCTAAATGTATGATTAGCAAAAGTGTTTTTTTGTTGTTTTTGTTTTAGATTAGGATTAGAACCCCCATAAAAGTTTTTACTGCTGTCTTTGTTTCCATTGGAAAGGTTCATACTGTTTAATTGTCCTGCTGACCAGGGCCGTCCCTACCCTTTATGCCGCCTGAGGGGGTGAGTGGGGCAGCGGTTGCTGCTGATAGTGCTGGGGGGTGTGGGGCGGCGGGTGCTGCTGATACTGCTGGGGGGGGGCTTTGCGGCAGATTTAGTGCTGGGGGGTGTGGGGCGGCGGGTGCTGCTGATACTGCTGGGGGGGTGCTTTGCGGCAGATGTGGTGGGATGGGTGGCTATGTTAGAATCCTGCTCTCAGTGGTGCTGTCTCTGGTCCCGCCTAGCTCTATGACATCACTGTTTGCCTGGAGATCGGTGGGACGGTACCGGCCAGAGCGTCCCGCCGAGCTCTCTGGCAACCAATGACGCCATTGAGCTGAGCGGGAAGCCAGACAGACCTGGGATGCTGTGGCCACCCCCCACACACACGTACCACCCCCTAATGAGATGCCGCCTGATGCGACCACCTCAGGATGCTTAATTAAAGGGACTGCCCTGCTGCTGACCATTGGTATTAAGACAGGTAATTCCAAAATACAAAAGTTTCTCAAAAGGATACCGCTCAAATTCGTATGCCCAAACTCATCAGTCGTATCCAAAAAGCTGGGTGCCGGCCGGCAAAGGCACACCACGGTCATGACTAGTAATTTTACAGTTCTCACTAGCACAAAATTTGATGGCAAATCTTTCAATGGGACACCTGTTCCAATTACATCTGTCTAACAGCATAATTCCTCTCACTCAGAGATTTTCTCTCCCTTCCTGTTGCATCTCCTGAACAGGAAGTAAAGGTAAATTTCCGCAATGGAATACAGATAGCAAAAATGAAGCGACAGATGTTTTAATTTTTCCCAAAAAATAAAATTGGCTATATATACACTTTAACAGATTGCAGGTTAAAAAAAAGGATTCTGAGCAGTAGCTGTGTACAGTAAACTGAGTTCAGTTTTTATTACTCAGAAATACTGGGCCTCCTGTATAAAAAGTATTCTAAACCAGCTTCCATCTGTCATTTGAATGCAAGTTAGAATAAGAAAATAGGACTTTTGTTGTTTCTTTGCACAAAAATAACACTTTTCACACTTGAGACACATAATACCATCAATAAAGTAGTTGTAAACTCTAATTAAATGACATTTAGTGTGGTAAAGAACTGTGTACCATAATCATTTGCCGTTTTTCATCTTTTGTTGTATCTCAGCGCTGCTGATCCGTGGCAGACCCTTTGCACTTTCTATCTACATACATGTACACCAGAAATTGCTGCATGGCATTTTTCAGTGTTAGTTTCCTGATGGTGACAACAGTGTGTCTGTGCCTTTTGTAATCTCTATTTGAAGCCTATGTGACAGGGCGACAATGCAGGAGCACATTTGGCAGACAGAGACAGAGCGTTGTCACCCTATAACTGAAAGGGGCTGAACAAGACCCCCTCATGACAGGATCCCCAGAAATTATTTTAATAAAATCTATAGATTAAAAAAAAAATTAAACTGACTTTTGAAATGACATTAAGAGGTTAAAGTTTACATTTTAGTGATTATGCTTTTCACATGCTTTAAATATCACTAAAGGTTGTCATTCTTTTGTCTATTCCAGGATTTGTTGGTAAGAAGGGAATCTCTTATCAAGCATGCTTCTTATAGTTCGACCAATAAAGAACTACGGTAAGTTTATTTTAAAAAAATCATAATAAGATAGTAATTCTAAGTGTAAATCTGGCCATACACTGTCCTGTTTTTTTCACTCAACCCAAATAGAACAGATTTCTCCATCAGTGCTTACAAGCGTTGATCGAGAAAACCTGCTGTTTCTTCTGTATTCTGAGAGCGGGCAGCGGACGCTGTTGGAAAACCCATAAAGAGCGGCTCTGACTGTTCCAATATTTTCCCACTGATTCCTTTGATCAGCTGATCGAGACATGCCAGCCAAAAGAGTATGGACACCAGCACTCCAAAGGTAGAAGTACGTCTATTTATTGATGCACGTGCAAAACATGCTCATTGCGCTGTTTCGGGGTCACGCATGATCCCCTTCATCAGGCAGAACAATGTAGGGGATCCTGCGTGACCCCAAAACGTCGCAATGAGCATGTTTTGAACGTGCGTCAATAAATAGACGTACTTCTACCTTTGGAGTACCAGTGTCCATACTTTTTTGTATTACTGGATATTAGCCATCTGCTGACTGCCAATTCACCCAACCATTCTTATTATGGATAAGGAGTGCAATAGGTATATGGATTGTAGATGCCAGCCAAAAGGGTGCGGACAGTGACACCCACTGTGCAAATTTTCGCTGCGTCCTGAAGACCCAGCCAAAATGGAATATAACATGGGTGCAAAAATGGAAAAAAGGGCCTCAGTCATGAAGGGGTTAAACAAATCATTTTCAAAATTGACTTGCCATTCTTCAGGATCCCCTGTGCTGGGACTTCCTCCTTTGGCACTGCATCCTCTGCAAATAGCTACCCAAAGTTAAAACTAAAGTTAAATTGCAAGATATTCAGGGAAATTTTGCTTTTCATGCTGTGGGAACTCCATCTTTTGTAAGCTGCAGCTTCTCAGCCACTGTGGAGGTACAAATCCCAGAATTATCTGACAGGGCATACTGGGACCTTTGGTTCCATAACGAGCCACATAAATAATGTATCAGGCACTTGTTATCTGATGTTTCTGGGAGATGGTCAGAAACATAGCAGATTTGTCAGAGTAGCAGTGAAGCAATTCAGTTTGTCAGACAATTGTTAGGGTATACTGTACTTATTAATAGAACCCAATCAGTTAACTATTAGTGATGTTAGAATTCCCTGCAAGCTTTAGTAACATTTGTAATTGTGTTCAGCCTGGTACATTTATACGGTCACAGAATCTCTTAGGTAATCCTTATATCCACTAACAGCAGGGGCATCTGTCAGCTCCCACTTATATTGTGTAATAGGTTTGCATGTAACAATTTATTTTCAGACAGCGTATTTATTGATTATTGGGTATTCTTTGCAAAGTCCAGTCCCTAGTTTTTACCACATAAAGAGAAAATTCCCATCCAATGTGAAAATTCCCTGGCAAAGCGAACAGCCTATTTGCCTTTAGTAAATCAAGCCCATAGCATTCAATCTGGTTTAGCCAGAATGTGAACTACAGTTTTGATGCTGGGAGATGGATTTTTCCTTGCATAACATATGCTTGGCATCTTAGAAGTGCAGTCTTAGTTGAAATGCACAGTTTGGATTGGTTGATCGTGCAAATGTGCCACCATATTTGTACAGATATCTGGTCACCTGACCTTCAAAGTACATAATTAGATTTAAAAAAGGAAAAAGGTCTGTGGCTGTTGTCCATGCCCACAATCAGATTGAAGTTTCCATTTTACAAGTGAAGGTTAAAAAATAAAAGCAGTCATCTGATAGGCTACTCTGGGGAAAACAGATTATTTTCACTTGTGTTTTCATCCTTACTGTATGTTATCTGCACAAAATACTATAGGAAATCTTACCCTTAGCATCTACTGATCCCTTACCTACTTTATTTTACTTTGTTCTGATTTTTCTGTGCCCATATTTAGCTCCTCTAGAAGCAAAACTGAAGACCACCCAGAAACAGCACCTTCCGAAACAACATTGCAACCACATTTTATCCACCATTCTCCCATTGAAGTCGAGAGGATGGGTTCCCCATCAAACAATATGGTTGATCAGAGCAATGTAAAAATTCGAAGACACATAAGAGCCCAGAGTCTTACACAGCACAGTAATCTTCAGAGCACAAGACTGGCCACCTTACCGTCACCCAGTAACTTCAGTCCCAATAAAACTATACAAGATTCACCCAGCCAGAAGACACAAGATACTACTGAAGATTATTTGTATACTGAAAGAAGAACTAACATTTCATCAGCTGAGGCTAAAAGTCAAAGTGCATTAGATTTAAGTGTGCATAGTAATAACTCAATGAATCAGAACCATAACAAACTGCATACAAAGTATACTCCACCACAGAGGCCTCCACCACCAAAAGTCAAGGGCCTAAATTTAACAAAAGAAGCAAACATCTCACAAAACAGCACCATATCTGGTCCAAAGGCTCCCACTGGTTGGAAAAACAATGCAATGTGGAGCAGCAGTTCATCAGATTCTGAAACTCCTTCCCACCACGGGAAAATATCCCTCCGTATATCTGAGTCTGGTCTCCAGTTATCTCCTGTGGTTGGCAATGATGACGTGGATGATGAAGTATTTGTTAAGGACCAGGAGTTGGAAACATCGCCGGAAATTAAATTTGTTCCCCCATCTCCACCTCCGTTCCCACCTCCAACTCTGGAAGATGCCCTTTTGAAGGAAAAGCAAGAGACAATGCAAACTTTGCTGGCCACTCCGCCCAAGCATTATAAAGGCAATGTGAGAAAAGACTGGAAAGAAATGTAAGTACCTTGTGACGCACAAGAAAGGTGTGATCAGTTAAGAATAGTACCTTGTTTGGGTTTTTTTCTGAATTCTCCCTTTAGTGGTCAGAAATAGCAGTGCACCAAATTAAATCCTGCCTTTTCCATGGTGTCTTGTGCTATAAAAATCAAGCAGAAACAGACGAATGAAAGACATGTAAAGAGTTCCATGTTCCATATGCACTAAAAAAAAACTTGTATACTGTGAAAAGGACAGATGAAATTAGTTTATGTCTCTCTCTTCACTGACTTGCTTTTTTGTCTGTTGACATTAGTGTCTGGGAGCATACTAGTAAAGAGAGAACAAATATTCTGTATGTACAATGCATGCACACTATTCCTTTATGTCTAGCCTTCATTTTATAAAGTTTATATAAAGCAGTGCTTAAAACCCCATCAGGCTTATTTCTTTGCTGGGTTGTGTCCTGTTGGGCAACAGAGAGAGAGGAAAAAGTAAGATGAATCCCTGCAAAGTAAGAGGAAATCCCCCTTCTATTCACTTCCTATACTAGTAAAATTTGGGATAGTCTCTCACTTTCTACCCCAGTAACAATGGTCACCAGGACATAGAGAGAGAGTGAATGTCCTTAGTTAAGACACAGACGACAATATAAACCCCACAGGGATGTTATACCTCCATTTGCTATCCAAAATAAAAAAAAAGTTTTGGCTTTCAATACACATTAAAGAGGCAGTGTCACCTTGCCCATGTTGGACCCTTGGCCTTCTTATAGCCAAATTACCAGAGATTCCATGCTGCTTCTTCCTTCTCCGCACTTGGTGATGATACCTGGCACTTTCCTGTATAGAAGAGCATTGCACGGGTCTAGCAGCCAATAGCAGAAGTCCCCAAGGTCACCAACACTGATCACTTGTGTGCTGATTGCTGTGGAGAAAGAAACGCAAGGGATTGCCGCTACGGTGAGTATAAGGAGGGGGGGGGGGGGTTTCGGGGGAGTCCTTTGCTGAGACATTTGCCCTGAATGTTTCTTTAAGCATACATGGTATGTATGAGTGAAGGTGGAATTGACATTTGACTGCAGAAGGTCTTCCACAGTCTAGGTTTTTAGATTACAGCATGTTCCACACTTACACATTCACCTAAGCCTCCTTAGAAATGAATGGTCAGCCTCTCAATTACAATTAGATGGTTTATTTTTAAATAAGAAAAGAAAATATTCACGAGGTGGTACCTTATGACCGTGTGTGATCAAGGCACAGAGTCCAAAATGAAAAATTCCACTATGAGACACTGACACTTTAAGGCATTGTAAAGTGTCTTAGTAATACAGACAAAAAAAGGTATGCAAATGTTTTTAGCAAATAAATGCATACAAGTACATCCATATATAAAAGTGTTCTGTAGAGAAAATCGCACTTTGTCAAAGAGCTTCTAAGCCAAAAATCATCACATTTATTCAATAGTTATCAGTAATCCATAATTGTACATACGGGAGAATATTCGACTCCTCTTCACAACTTTTGACTGCAATATCAGTGTTACCCATTCCCAGGCACTAAGCACCACGATTTTGATTATACAGTACTTGTTCATGTAGCAACCATGTTCATTGTTTTATCTTATAGTCTAGATGGCACCTTCTGAAATGAAGATTCTCAGCTTGCCTCTTGTATTTGATTCTTTTGATTAATTTTTTACAATATAGGATATTTGAGATAAAGTTGTGACTATGACACATGTGACTAATTTTAACTGCCACTTTCAGAAAGCAAAAAAGGTTCTCAGCCGCACATAAAAATATGACTTTGAGGCTTTTTAAAAAATGAATTTGTAAGTCAGCAAATTTAGGTATTTTTAAAAATGCTTTTTCTTTTACCCTTTCAAGCTATTTTCATGATACCGTTGAGTCTATACACACTTTTGTGCTTAAAAATGTTTGTTTTATATGCATTTTGTAAGTGCAGTTTTCAATTGTTGTAGTCTGTTGTCATGCATTTTCAGGCATGTCAACATTAATTTTTGGAATGTATTTACAAGCAGGTGAATGCTACATGCATTACATAGTTACATAGTTAGTCAGGTTGAAAAAAGACACATGTCCATCGAGTTCAACCTATAGAGATATGGAAAAAAAAAAAAGAGAAGAAAAACCTAAACAGAACACTATGCCCACAATTACCCACTGTTGATCCAGAGGAAGGCAAAAAAACCCTATAAAGCACGGTTTAATTTGCTCCAACAGGGGGGAAAAAATTCCTTCCTGATCCCACAAGGCAATCGGATATTCCCTGGATCAACAATCTCTGATGCCTATTATAACTATAACAACTCAATAACCAGTAATATTCTGTGCATTTAAAGTGACATTAAACCCTCAGATTTTTTAACATAAACCAATACTGTAATGTGTGCCTTACTGTAATCCATGGTAGTTTCCCTTCTCTTTGCTGCTCTTCCTTTTAAATCCTCATGTCTTCTCATGCTTGGGGAGAACTTCCCTTTTCAGCTCAGGGCCTCTTCCTGTAGTGCTGGCTCAGGTTACAAGCCTGTACAAACGTATACACAGACACCGTGTATCCATTCCTGAGACAAGGCAGTCTGCTGCAAAACAGAAGTTCTGCCCAGCATGAGAACAGATAACAGATTTAAAAGGAAGAGCAGCAAAGAGAAGGGAAACAACCATGGATTACAGTAAGGCACACATTACAGTATTGTTTTATGTTAAAAAATCTGAGGGTTTAATGTCACTTTAAGAATACATCCATTAAAAATGTATATTTTGTTTCCCCTATACCTTTAGAATATATGTGCTGTAAACTACATCTAACCTACAGTAAGCAAATATCAGCTGTGTCTGAAGTTAAAGGACACCTATCGTGCGAAGAAAAAAATTAATTATCAGTATTATGGCAGTTTTTAAGCTGCTTTTTATTGACTTTTAATATTTCTCTACTGCGTGATGCTTGGTGCACAAAGTAGGCAGTGACGGTTACTGGTCTACACCATGCAGGCAGTAGGGGGTTGCTTATGACATACAGGTGAAACTCGAATAATTAGAATATCGTGCAAAGTTCATTTATTTCACTAATGCAACTTAAAAGGTGAAACTAATATATGAGATAGACTCATTACATGCAAAGCAAGATAGTTCAAGCCGTGATTTGTCATAATTGTGATGATTATGGCTTACAGCTTATCAAAACCCCAAGAACCCCAAATCTACAACCTCAAAAAAGTAGATTATTACATGCAATCAATAAAACAAGGATTGTACATAGAACAATATCGGACCTCTGAAAAGTACAAGCATGCATATGTACTCAGTACTTGGTTTGGGCCCCTTTTGCAGCACTTACTGCAATTACTTTTGCACGATATTCTAATTATTCGAGTTTCACCTGTATGCATGATATATGCATGATCTAAGATCTGAAGGCAGGAGGAGTGGGAAAGAAAGGAGTAGGGTGTCAGCAGAGTTCTGTAGTCCAGCAGGCAGGGCTGATGACACTGGTTGGTGTACCTGTGTCACTAGTTGGTATTCCTTATTGTCAGCCCAAACAGGAGGTTAGGCGCTTACTGGGTTTCTGGCAGATGGCAGGTATTTTGCTATGCTTTCAGTGTTTTTAAAGAGCTAAACATGTAGGAATGTGGTGGAGAGATATATTAAATGTGTTTTGTTTTGTTTTTTTGGCCGGATGTACACTGTAATAAAGCATTTGATTCTTTAACCCCTTGCCGCCGGCTGCTGCCAGGCCTTTGAAGGTTCTTGAACGCTAGTAGTCACAGGCAGGCTTCCTGATCATGTAATCATGTATAGTTGGCCAGACTTGAGTTGGCTGGATGTATATAGATGGCAGCTCGGTATTAAAGCCCGCCTGTCGTGCTGCCACATATATGTGTTATCCTGGGGGAGGGTGTTAAATTATTTCAGAAAATAATGCTAGATTTTGACAGCATGTCATAGCTTTGTTTTGATGTTTTCCTCTTCTAATGGCAGATATCCCAAAACTGTGGAGGGCACGGAAACAATGGAGACAACCACAGAAAAGAGTGATTTGAACATGCCAACTGCTATTGCACTTATAAGAGAGAGTGAAGTTCCTCAGGCTAGTGCCTCTTCTTCATCAGAGATACCTCAGTCTACAACAAGTTTCGTGAGAACAGGTCAGAGCTCTCAAAACCTCCCTCCAACTCAGGATGAAGAAACCTCCAATGTAGCACTTAAACATTCAGAAGACATACACACCTATAATCATGTCAGCACAAGTATGATGTCTCCCGAGGATGTCAAATCTCAGGAGTTGGCCAAGGAGATTGTAGACAAAGACAAATCTCTGGCTGACATTTTGGATCCAGAGTTTAAGATGAAAACAACTATGGACGTAATGGGGGGGCTGTTTATGAGAAGCCCCAGTGCTTTAAGAGAAAATAAAAGGCAGATCAAAGACAAGATGATGTCAGAAGATTTGTCATCATCACACAATGGAAAGTAAGTATTTCTACCAAGCCCGTCTTTTATTTGAACCACTCTTTAGCTCTGTCTACCAATTTGTACATATCCATTTAAGCTTTTCTTTGGCAGGTAAAGCACGTCATGAATATGTATTTCTGCATGTTTAACCATTAGTGATGATTTTCACTTTTACCTAACGCAGAGCATTTTTTACCTTAATGCATTCTCGGCATTAAGGTAAAAAAATTCCCAGTACCTTTCTGTCCACCCATCCCCCCTACACTTACCTGTGGTCACTTGTCACCGCTGCAAGGTCCCTGAAGATATCCACCATTCAGAACTTCCTGGTTGAGGGGGGAGGGTACTGAGGGCAGAGTAGAGATTGGCTCCTTCTGCCATCAGTCAATCTGTTGGGAGGAGAGCTAGCCACGCTTGTATGGACGCACACAGCTACTTGCAGCCACAGCCAGCAACGCACATGCACAGGTGTCTCAGCAGCCAGCTAGCTAATGGAGACACCAGCAACAGGCCAGGAGAGCGATTTGGGCGATCAGCTAGAGAATGAGGAAAGAAATAGCTTTAAAGAAGAAATAGCTTTAAAGAAGAAGTTTAAAGTTCATGTGATATACTGTATGTGTGTATTGAATACATAACAGAAATATTTCATACAAAGAAACTGTTACTATTATATTATGTTTAGAGTGTTTTACCATGTTGGCAGACATCCCAACCTGTAAAAACTCATTTTAGGGAGGTGCCCTCTCCCCCATCCATGCCACCGGCCACCGTCAGAATAAAAAAAAAACAACAAATAGCAAGGGAATGAATAGCTAGGCTGCTATTGGCCATTTCAAATTGCAATAGCCAATGGCTGGCTATTGTACACACCCCCCCCCCCCACTGCCGCTGTCAATAAAGGAGAAAAAAATAGATAGCGGGTAGCAACATACATTTATATTTTCATTGTTTCCTCTCCCTCTGTGCCTTAAAGTTCTCAAACAGTGATCAGGTCCTTAATATTTTGGTCAGTTCTGCAGAAATCATGATCCCTCTTCTCCCATCTCCCAATTCATATAATTTTAAAGTCCATTTCCACCTTTGTAAGGGATTAGGGTGACTACCATATTTGTAAATTTAGTAAAAAGGCTTTGGCACAATAATTATGCAAACTTTGGTGTATATTTGTTGATGCTTTTTTTTATCATTGGAGGACAAATATGCAGCAATTACTGTTTAGTCTCCCCTATTATGACTCTAAAATATGGCTGTTATAGTATTGTAATTATTACAGTTCCCAAAACACTGTATGACACAAATAAGTAAATGCCTAGAGAAATACAGTAGATGTGAATGTAATTAGAAAGAATGATAATGGCGCCACCATGTGGTAGATGAAGGTATGTGTTCTAGACTGCAAATCAATTAGCATTATTCTTTACTCTTAAGAATTCTGTTATCATAAAATCATTAAACTATGTTTAATCCACACTCAAAATCAGATTCTATTAAAGTTATAACTTCTTCATGCTTTTCCTGTACGATAGGATATAGATATATGGCATTTAGCAATTATAAAGTGCAGAGTGGACTAACCCACAGCAATCAATCACATTTAACAAGAGACAATTTTTGACTGGTTGCCATAGGTTGCCGTTCTTGGCACATCATCACTGCTTTTTGCTGTGCCTGTTTAGATAAGAATGTGTTAGTGGAATAGCACGGTTATAATAGCAAGTAGCTATTGTCTAAGTACAAATATTTAGTTGCCCATGTATTAAACAATTTTTATTTGGTAACTGTATAGGAAAGAGGATAAGAAAAACTCTACAGAGAACGTATTGAGCATCTCCACCCATTTCTCCATGTCTGCTTCCAAAGTTGAGCTCCTACAAAAAATCACAGATTCACAGATAGAAGGGAAAGCTGATGTAAACGGAAATAAGGTAAGCTGTGTTTTGGCTGGTAGTAGCTGTTGTTTTCCTACCTGGTTGTTATATAGGTTTATAATAACACCTACCGTATGTGTGTTTTTTGTGTGCTGGTAGCAGGAGTAGGCAAACTTCAGCCCTCCAGCTGTACTGAAATTACAAATCCCATCATGCATCTGCCTATAGAAGTCAGACCTGTGGCTGTAAAAGTCTTGCAATGCCTAATTGGATTTGTAGTTTTACCACAGCTGGAGGTCCGAAGTTTGCCTATAGGCTCCTTGCAAAGTTCACTTGAAGCTGAACATAAGATATAAATGTTTATGCATATTTATATTGGTACAGCTTGGCTATAAAATAGTAGCTCCAGGAACCCTGTGGGACGATCATGTATGGCATCTGCATACTTATATTGGGCCAAGCTAGACCAGTGTAAGTATGCATAGTACTCTGTAGCTGGGGTTCAGCTTAAATACATCAGAGCCCCCTTCCACATAATAAATTGCTGCATTAAAGTAGTTGAAAAAAGTTAGTAATGGACAGCGCATTCACATTTGTGCATTGAGGTATATTTAGGGGTGTGTGTGTGTCTTTATAATGTATATGTGCATTGGGGTATCATGTGGAAAGAATGACAATGCACCACACATATATCACACATGGTGGTTTATTTGCATTAACTAGTATAATAATATAGGTTAGCATACAGTAAGTGTACAAATGCATGCACACAGCTATGAAGGGAGCCTTTAGCAATTTATATGAAGGCTTGCTATATAATTACAGAATGTCACTACATTTCTTCCTTATAGAGAGACTTATTATCATTGTGATAATATGGTCAAATACTGTTGATTCTTTAATTGTCCACACCTTGTTGGACTTTGTTTCAGATCTAATCTGTCAGCGCAATAACATTTACCAACAGCTATGAAGTACAAGGGCCTTTTTAAAGAATCCATTTAAATGATATCCATTTGGGAAAATCTTTACAATATACCGTTTTTGACTAATTTTTATTGCTTTACATTATCTCAAGATGGGAAAATAGACATCTGAAAAGACTGTTTGTCCAGAGGAAAGTGGATGAAAAATTCCAACTCAACAGATTACATTTTCTGGCAACGTCTCTGTCTATAAAAGATCTTTTGTAGGAACAATATTGGTTAGGCAAAGGAATGTTTAACTCTTAAATCACCTGCTTTGTGAGACCGCGTTCCACTGTCAATAGGTTAAACCTATAAGGATAACCTTACTGTTAAATGCCTTGGGAGACATGCTTGTGAAGTTTTGTAATATCTCCATACCACGACAGCTGGGGTGCCAAGGTTGTCTACCCCTCGACTAACTATTACTAACCACAACAAATAGTTGTAGAGTTCTCAGACAAGGGTGTTAGGATTCATGAACAGTGCTGAATAAGATGCACTTTAGGGATGCTGAATGAAGGAGTGCCCAGGTGTGAAGATGGCTTGATTCTATATCAATATATTCCATATATGATTAATTCTATAACAAAGCACAATGAGAACACTTTAATGGAATCAGCCATCTCCAAACTCATGCCACAGATACTTTTGGGGTAGTGAAGCTGAACCTGTGATTCACTGTTTTGTAACTGTTGTATATGAGATGGAAAAATTCTGTTTACATCAGAAACCTTTCATAAAAGTCATTTTAATAGAGTTTTCTACTGTTTCTTAAGAACAACATCTTAAGACTAAAGACCAATTCTTGATCTGTTTATGCTCCCTGCCTCCCTAGCTTGTGGGTGGGTAGAATAAGCCAGACATGTCATGGTGCAGGACTTCCTTCCTCAGGAGCACCCTGCCTTCTCCTGCCTATCAGCATATTCTCAATGCACTTCTTTAGAATAGCCCTTGCTTAGACATCCGCATTTCTCACTGCATGTGCCTTCTTTCTCTTCACAGTTCATAGCGGTGATACTTTTATGTTTAAACATTCTCATGCTACAACTTAATCAACAGCATATATTACAAAGTTTTCGGGCTTTTTCTTGAAACGAGCAGTGTTGATATAAAAACTGTATAAAAGAAAACAAATACTAGAGTGGAGCTCATTTGAATTTTAAATTAAAGAACATAAGATGAAACCTGATTGGCCCCTATAAGCTAAAGTTTTTTCTTCATTTTTGCAAACAGACCAGAAGTTATTTACAATGGAAAGAAGTGTGCAGGGCTGGATTCTAGAATAGCCAACATTGGCATAGGGTAGCAGGACTTCCAGGAGGCTCACAGACACCCACACAATATAGTTATGAGTGTTAGTAACACATTCAAATATTTTATACATTTACCGTACTTATAGCTCATCCACTGTTGGTCAGTACATCTACAATGTGACATTATGCCACACTCTTCTAGTCAGAGGTACTTGTTACAGATTTTGAGTTGGCAAATTATTTTCAGTCTCTTCATTCCTAGCCTTGGTGTGCCATGTGTGGCTATGCTGTCTGATCTTGTTAGTCCTATACTAGGGCTAGCCAATCCTCTGGGTAAAAGAAGGTAGAATGTATTTAATCACAACGCTTTGTATAGCATTCAAAAAATACATTAGAGTAAAAAATAGAGCTAACATTTCAACTATTCTAATATATGTAGACAATCTGTACTTTGACTGGACGTTGTCCTCTGCCCAAATTTCAGTATTTGTCTCAAATGGCAGAAGAGCCACATGTCCCTGGGAAAGGGAGAAAGTGATCTAAGTGATTCGTGCCATGCTCATAATTACATTGGCATTCTTCCTTGCGCAGGACACGAAGGGACATTAGCACAGTCATTACGAAGGGTGTATAGTGGAAAGCTCACTTGGGCAATTAATGCCCACTTTTGTGTCTGCACAATAGAGTTATGTCTGCTGGTGTTTTGGAATTACAGCAATACCGATTAATGAAAACAAACCAAGTGTTTGTAGGTCAAATCTGCTGCCCATTTTCACAGAGAGGATATGACAGAGAGATTAACCATAGAATCCCTGTAAGCTCAGGGGGCAGAGATTGATTTCCATTTTTTTCTGTGGTGAAGATTTAGACCTCACAGTTCAGGATACAAATCCTTCCAGGTTTCAACCTTTCATGCTATGTAAATAGTGGGATCAGCCAGACACTTTATAGCAGCACAAATCCATTACACCTATACACTGTGCTTTAGATATTGGAGAATCCAGTTTGTGCAGATTATATCTTTGTTATTTCAGCCAAAAATGAGCACTTAGCCCTTGCAGTGGGGCTACCCCCACACTGAAAAGGATACGTTTTCTTCTGCCCGGAGTTCTTCAATAAGAACACACCAGGTGAGAAGACACCAGAACACCAAGAAAATACCATCACAAATACAGAAAGAAAATATAAACTTTTTGTACATGATGGGGTTGATTTACTAAAGGAAAATAGGCTGCTCACTTTGCGAGGGAATTTGAACTTTGCATGGGAAGTTTGCCCTTCGTTTAGTGAATAGTTCTGATGACTACAATCACCCAATCATGTGCAAGCAAAAATACTGTTTTGGTTTGTTTTGTTCCTTGCACGTTATTCGCACCCTTCGTAATGATTCTTTGCAAAGTGAAATTTCACCACGTTCAAGCTAAGGAAATCTTCCCCTGCAAAGTGCAAATTCCCTTACAACAGCATGTGTGCCTTTAATTAAACCAATGCCACTGGTGTGATTTCAAAGCAGGATTGCAAGGCCTGTGAGAAACTGTCTAGTGCACATTGAAGTTGCAACTCTGTAAACAAGGCTTGTTAAGGGATTTCATAATTATCTTGAATCATGTTTGCACTGTAATTTGTGGGATTCACTTGCTATTTTTAATATGCTATAATGTGGTGGAAACAATGGCGTCTATTCACAAAGCTGCCGAAGGATCTGGCCGTAGCTTCGGCCGATCCTTCGGCTAGCTTCGGCCCCAGGACCCCTTCGGTTCAGGAGAACCTTTTTCTATTAACTTTTTTCTACTTTTTTCACTCTTTTTCTGTTCTGCTCGGTGCCTCTGAGGGACCAAGCAGAACAGCCGAGCCAAATGCCGCTCGGCGGCATTCGGCTATTCTCTCACTGCTGTTCGGGATCTTTCAGAATAGCTCGAACAGCAGTGAGTAGGCTGCCGGAGGTTCGGCTCAGCCGATCCAGATGTTGGATCGGCTGAGTCGAACTCCTTCTGCACTTCGGGTCAGCCGAACATGCTGAGCATGTTCGGCTGATCCGAAGCCACACGAAGCAAGCCGATGTACGGCTGATTTCAGCCGATATACGGCTGAAATTAGCCGTACCAGCCTGAAGTGAATAGCCGAACAGTGTTCAGCTCACTTCACTTCTGATCGGTCATTCACTCGGCTGCCCTCGGCAGCTTTGTGAATAGACCCCAATGTCTTTCCATCTTCTTTCCCGTGAAGGTTTTTATTTTTATCAGAACTTGCTAATTATGGTAATCTGGTATGCTTAACTAGGCTTGCTTTCTAGTGTACTGTCACCTGAGAATTCTTTTAGGTTCATAATAAATTGTTATGAAGTGCTTTGTTCTCAGAGCTACCCAAATCTGTAAAACTAATCAAAGTTTGTGATGCTGTAACTGCATATTACATGGAAAAATGAACCTCTTGCTGAATATCAGATAACACCCTAGGAATCCTATATCCATATAACAGGTGGTAGAAGAAAATGTGTATATAATGCCATTGTATTGTTTTGGATAGAGTATGGAATGGTTAAAACCAAAGTCATGATTTTATTGCTGTTTGTGTCCAAACTGCCTCAGATATTAAATAAAACATATGTTAGGAATATAAGTAGATATTTGTCATAAGGTAAAGTAATTTGAAATTCATCAGATATTTGTTCTTCTTACATCTGCAGGTGGAATTAGTTACCAACCTTATCCGTAAACTTGACATCTTGAAAGGTGCCAAGGAGAGTCTTATAGTCGATATAAAGCTCAACAACCGTCTTGGTGAGCAGGTGGAGACATTGGTCGAACAACTCTGCAAACCCAATGAGTTTGACAAGTATAAGATGTTTATTGGAGACCTGGAAAAGGTGGTGAACCTTCTGCTCTCACTGTCGGGACGCTTGGCTAGAGTGGAAAACGTGCTATGCACCTTGGGTGAAGATGCCAATGCTGAAGAAAGGGTACATGCATCAATTGTTTTTTTAAATTTTGCACTTTGGGAAATCCCTAGCAAAATGTGTCTGCTGTATTCCACCTCAGTTGATCTCATTTACGGTTTTTCCTCACCTCATTTTTCTTTCAGAACTCATCTCTCTTTCAGAACAAAACACTGTGTAAAGTTTTTTTGGTGAAAATATCCCCCCTAAGATCCTCACGTAGAGTATCAGTCTGCTTGAGAGCATCTCTAAGGTGGCCCAAGTGCTTAGGGTTGGCCTGCTTTTTCATGGAACACCGCAGCACAAGATTTTTGGAAATTTGGGGGCAAAGCAATAAGCATATGTGCCCTAATGAAGGGGTTTTCCAAGTTGTTTCTCCGATAGCTAATTCCATATCATTTATCTATATGGTTATGACTGAATACTAGCCTTAATCCAAAATATTTCTCCACATTGTGGGCTCTTGAAGGGTCTTTTACTAAAAAATAATCGTATCTTATCTTTTCTTATCTTATGTTTTAGGAAAAACAGGTGGATGGTTTTTATCTGCAAAATAGATTTCAATGAATTGTTTTATTTTTGTCAAAATCTGGTAAAAATAAAAGGAGATATTTTTAATTTAAGGAGATTTAATTACATAGTTACATAGTATTTGAGGTTGAATAAAGACATTAGTCCATCAAGTCCAACCTATTAGGATCTCATTCTAGGAGTACCTGTACCCCTGTATATTACGGTCCCTTAAGAAATCGTCCAAAAGTTTCTTGAACAATTCCACATTCTTTGCTGAAATCACTGTCTGTGGCAGTGAGTTCCAGACCCTAACTGATCTTACTGTGAAGAACCCCCTTCGCCCCTTGTGCTGGAATTTTTTTTCCACCAATTTTAGGTGGTGGCCTCTAGTTTTTGTAATGGAGTTAATTAATACAATTAAAGGAAACCTATATTGAGAGAAATAAGATCACTTGTTGTCTAGCAGTCATGCTTATGTAATGACTGCAGCTCTTTACTATGGCCACAACAAGTATGTAGTGTAGGAGTACTTATGCCTAAACATACAGCATTCATCTGTACATCACCTGTTGTCAGGGCCGGTGCAAAGATTTTTGCCTACACAGGCAAAGGTGCATTTTTGCACCCCCCCTGCACGCCCTCAGGCGGCTGCTTAAAAAAAAAATGTGAAAAGGTTAGAAAAAAAAACATTTTCGGTTTCGGCCTGACATTTTATTTTTCATTTCGGTTTTGAAATTTTAATTTTGGTGTACCTCTAATTTTTTTTTTTTTTTTACTTATCACTTTTTTATTTTTTTACTTTTTAAAATTGTTATTTTTCTATGATTATCTTTTAATTTTTTATTTGTTATAATTTTTTTATTCTTTGTTACTTTTTTATTTTTTAATCTTACTATCTTTTACTTTTTATCATTTTAATTATTATTTTTTACTTCTTTTTTCATAACTTTTATTTATTTTATAATTTTTTAACAATCATTTTTTTTTTATTATTACATTTTTATTTTCTTCACTTAACTTTATTGCTATCACACAGGAGCTAACAAGCCCCTGTGTGATAGCATATGGAGGTGACAGGTTCTCTTTACTGAGCCTGTCACCTCCCATACAGGCGTTCCAGCACAACACTGTTCTGGAACTCCTGTGACAGCTGACAGGAAGGGCTGCGAGTGCAGCTCTCCTCTCACTGTCTCCTGAAAGGATCTCCGGCTGGCCAGCGGCAAGAAAGGGGGGGAGCAGGGGGGATCGGGTGAGAACTTCCTGATGGGGGGGGTGCCAGATGCCCGGGAACCTAATGTCCCTCACCTAATCACAAGGACTCCTCTGCTCCCTGGTGGCTAATTCGGCTCTACATACCGGCGCTGAGAGGCGGCTCTGATTACACCTGTCAGCGCTCACTCTCTCTCTCCTCCTGGCCGCTCTGAAGCTGCAGTGGCCGGGTGGAGAGAGAGGGAGTGCAGAGAGGTGTAATCGTCGCCATCTTAAAGGGGCCCCCTCCCAGTCCGCATCTTTCTGCCCCTCCACCAGTGCCCTCAGGCAGCTGCTTGACCTGCCTGTAGAGTAGCGCTGGCTCTGCCTGTTGTTGACGAAAGGTATGCATCTACCGCTTGACTGATCTTTTGTTTTACATTTATGTAGAACACCTGGAATGAAAAGAAAAAGCAACTCTGTGGTCAGCATGAAGACGCCCGAGAACTCAAGGAGAACCTTGATCGTAGGGAAAAGTTGGTGATGGAAATTTTAGGAAACTACCTCACCAGGGACCAGTTTCAGGACTACCAGCATTTTGTGAAAATGAAGTCAGCTCTTCTTATAGAACAGAGGGAGCTGGATGATAAGATCAAACTTGGTCAGGAGCAATTGGATTGCCTTTTAGAAAGTTTACCTAAAGATTTCATGGACAATAGAAAAGTGCCTTTGAAAGAAGAAAGTGTGTCTTCTTCGGGGAATGTAAAGATGCTTCCACCATTGACCACTTCACTTTAATGTTCTTCTTCTTAGACAACTCAGGCAGATGTACATTAACTAGAGATTCATTTGATTTAAATTGTGTTACAAGCACAGTAATGATGGCTATAAATCAAAGAAGTGTCAAGTAAGGAAAATTCTGGATGTCATTCATTGGCAGTGAAGGGATGACTGAATGTGTTGTTCCACTGCCTCACTCGTACAGTACTTGGTGCTGCTGGGAACAGTGAAAATCCACACAAACCACACATTGATGGAGCAGGAAGACAATACATTATTCTTGTGTTCACACTGTGAGACTGCAAGCCTGTAGCTATGTGGAACTGATGCCTTACTGACCCTGCTTTTCTATTTATAAAACTCCTTTTTTGTAATTCATTTATGTACGTTTTGTATATAGGCTAACCTTTATTCTGCTGTAGAGATTGCCTTTTCATGTTGTAATGAAAATCGACTAATTCAGTGGTGCCCAGTAAGTAAAATACTTACTTTATCGCATTTTTTTTTTTTACATTCGTTTACATAAACTCACCCCTTTTGGATTGACCTAAGTACCTTGTGAAGAAGAACAATGTAGTGAATTATCTGGCTGTCACATTCTTGTGCTTAAATCATGAAAATGTCTGTAAAGATTGTGCCAATGAATAATGTAAGAAGCCACAATTTCTTTTTATCAACAAACCTTGGAAATGCAATTAGAGCATATGATGAAGCAAGGCAAAAGCAGAGGTTAGAGGTGAAACAAAAAATGCATGTCAGTAGGTCCAAAGATATAGACAGCTGAATTATGTACAAACTTTCATTTTTCTTGTGAAGGCTGAGCTTGACCCTACCCTTACCTACCGTTGCTCACTATTGATCAGTAAAGCCACAGGTTATTTCGAAGGACCAACAATGGGGTCTACAAGGCAGGATGTGGTGGGACCCTCCTGCCTATACAAAAGGTTTAGAGAATACCTAAAGCTGAAACATTTTTTAAACTGCTGTCAGTTTTTTGCAGTCTGTGTCTTATTAGAGAGATTTTCCTTTACTTTCTTTCCTGTAGACTCAAGTCATGTTACCGTGTTTCCCCGAAAACAAGACCTACCCCGAAAGTAAGACCTAGCACTATCTTTAGAGATTCCTGTAATATAAGACCTACCCCAAAAATAAGACCTAGTTCGGTGGTAGGGGGCACACATGTATTGCTGCATCCAAGCAGCCAGTCAGGGGTCCGAGAGTAACATTCAATTATATGAGCAGCTGGTCTCCTGAAGTCTGCATGTATAAAACATGTCAAGGACCGCACTACATGTCATGCATACACGGCGGGGACTGGCCGCAGCTCCCGCCCGCACACACACCTGTCTGCTTTGGCTTTTACGGTACATAGAGAGCTGCCGCTGAAAACTACATTTCACAGCAGGCAGCGGCACAGCGCGGCATGGCCAGTGGGGTCGGAGTGAGGTGAGGGAACTTCGGACTGGAGGTCCATGCGACGAGGTGGCTCCCTGGACTGCATCAGAGAGGAGAGCTCCAGGACAGCTGCAGCCTGCAGGTACTGTGACACTGTGTGTGACAGTATTTGTTCATTTTGTTGCACATTAACCATTTGCTGTCCGTCCGTAGTAAAAAAACGGACGGACGGCACTGCAGCATTGGCGGGTTGCCGTCTCCAGACGGCAATTTTTTTCTGCTTGCGCGCGCCCCCTAGCGGGCATGCACGGGCAGAAAAGCCCCGACCATTGCACACACCCGTTACCGGGTGTTTCACATATAGGCGATTAGCGGCTCCATAGCCCGCCGATCGTCTATATGTGCTCGTTCGCGTATTATTAATAGCGTATTATTCCCCGTCTTTTATATTTTACCAAAAAATTGGGTAATAATAAATGTTTTATCTTTTAATATAGGGGAAACTGTTTGTTTTTTTTTAATTTCGGTAATTTTTCCTTAATATAGTAAAAAAATAAAAACCCCAGTGGTGAATAAATACCACCAAAAGAAAGCTCTATCTGTCCCCAAAAAAGGGTATACAATTCATTTCAGTACAGCGCTACATGACGGAATAAATGTCAGTCAAAGTACCGCAGCGCTGAATACTGAAAAATGGCCTGGATGGGAAGGGGGTTTAACACCGCAGATGTCGACTGGTTAAAAAAAAAAAAAATAAGACCTAGTGTGCTTTTTTGGGGGAAAAAAAATATAAGACAGTGTCTTATTTTCAGGGAAACACGGTAGATGTATACTCTTTGTCAGGGGGACACGTATTCCTGTTGTAAGATTTCCCCTCTATTCTTGTTCTGGTGACAACTAAAAATTTTGTTTCTGCCCTAGTTTACACTCCCGGTGACAACGGCGATCAGGACATTTGCCGAGAGCGAAGCCCCCTAACAGGGATGCACACAGCAATTAAACCTGATGGCGGTTCTAAACCCTCACTACTCCAAATCCCAAAAAAAGTTTGGCATTTAGTTATACTGTAAATTTCCATACAGTTTCAGCAGTTTGTGTCTCTGGATCTGCTCATTGTCCTGGCAGTTTTTCCTAAAGGCTTCCTGTTCTTACACTTTCTATTCATCATATGTTCACTTTGGATTGCTAAGGTTTGTTTTAAATACATGCCAGCCTTTAACATTCAACCAGTGCCTAACATATAATGAGTGTATTTCTGGAAAACCGGTTTACCGGTACCAATTAAAGAATGGTGTTGTCTCCGACATCATACTGTAGGCGCCATATTGGAGGGCAGCTTAGAAAATGAAAGCAATGGAATGCTATAGATGACATACTTTTTATGGCTGCCTGTTGGACAGTTTTCCTAAATGTCTTACAGTTGTCTATGGAGGAATAAAAAGGGGGGGAGGGTACACTTTGCTTGTTTGAAACATGTCCTTTTAAAGGAAACACTTTGCTCAGCAAAGATATACTGTGTGTCACTTCTATATTGCCCACCTTGTTTTATGTATTCCTGTTTTCCTTTTGCAGACACAAACGCAGCACCGTATGTGAACTCTGATTTCAGGCAATAACAAAACACAAATATTGACAATAAAAGTTTTTTTGGTTGGAATCCAGTTTATAACATTTTTGTGTGACATGTTTGAAAGCCAGGGACTATTCGTAAGCAACATAACTTGAACAAATAGTGACAACTGGCCATATGATTTGTGAGCTGCTGATCTCACATGCATGCAACAAGCATGCAGATATGACAGAAAAAATGCCTCAAAATCCAAATTTTTTATTTTTTGGATGGAATGAGGAAGGGTTAGACCCCTGTCAGGTTTTTAGTGCTGTTTGTCTGTCCACTAGGGATGAGCTTAGGTTCAGACGAAACCCAGTTCAAACCTGAGCTCATCTGAACCTGGAAGGAGCTCGTACTGAACACGGAAGTAAGTTCCTTCTGTGCCACCCACACAGCTTAACCTAAGCAAAGAGGGCGAAATACAGTGACATAATTGAACTTATATGGCTACATGCTTATATTTAGTAAATTGCATCTACCTAATATGGCTATGTGGCAGCACAACCATCCAGTTCCTTTGTTTACCTGCCGCTGCGGGGCATTGGGGGGGTAGGAATGCATAGCTCCCAGATGATTGAGTGGAAGTCCCCCTGGCATTGCCTTGTCTGCGAAGCTCGGGTTGGATTGAGCTCATCTTTAGTCTCCACTCTGGGGAGCTGTACCCTCTCAATGTGACCACTGTCACCATGACTAACATTGATGGTAATTCTAACATTTTCAGGTGTTACGGGAACAAGAATAGAGGGCAAATCTTCCAAATGGGAGAGATGTTGCAGTGATAACTAAGAGGGGGTTTACCTTATTTTGGATAGATTTTCTCTTATTTCCTGGTGTTTCTATGGGACAGAAAGTGAAGAGAAATGTCTCCAACGAAACACCAATGGCTAAAAAAACATCCTGATTGGGTTTTAATCAATCCCAACTCTATCCAAAACTAAAACAAAAATACGTTTAGCTGTAGATACACCTTAATTTTTGAACATGCTTGTTTGGGTCAGTGACTCAGAAAGCATTTAAAACAAGGAACTAGCATTTGCAATAGGAGGTCAGAAATGCTATTGTTTAACCATACAGTTTCACAGTAAGAAAAGCATCTTGGGACAGAGAAAAAAGAAAAACAATGTGTTCCCGTGGTAATTTTTCCTGTAGCACAATCAATGTACCAAAATCAACACCTCCAATGAGCTCCAACATCTAGAGACAGGATCAATTAACCACGTTATACTCACAAAAATTAGATGTTTACTGTCTAAAGGTGGCCATACACTCTACAACCATCACAAGATGGTTGTAAAGTGATTTAAAAAAACGTACGATCTGCCCATCTTGGACAGGCAGATCGTACTCTCGATCATCGCAAGCCCACCCCTCCAATGACCGCAATGCTGAACGGGCAGTGTGCGCGTGCGCACACCTGCCCGTTCGGCATTTGTCTCCCGAGCACCGTACGATTCTCGGCTGGTTTTCTAGCATGCTCCTTAGACAAAAGACGTGCGACCGTACAGTAGAAACGGTCGCACGTCTTCGTTCACACTGCTCGATTCTCGTACGATCATGGGATTTCCCGCGATTCTCGTACGAGAATCGAGCAGTGTATGGGCACCTTAAGGGTGACAAAAAGTGTGAGAAGCTACCTGAAAGTAGTGGGTGGCAAGGCATCTGCTCATCCTCAATCACATTTCTATACCACTCCAATCTTCTCCCAAATTTGAATGAGCTATATATGTGGAACACATATTTTATCTCTATGAAAAGGCAATGGTGAGTGCTGCAATATCAAATCTATCTACCAGAAATACCCGTATTCACCTTTGGCTAACCACGCGTGGCCCAGTAGTCACAGTTGTCAATGTAAACTTGTACTGAGAAAATTCAAAGGTTCCCATTGTTGAACTCTCCTTTTGAAAATGCCAGTTGCTAAGGGCTGCAGTACCTGACTGACTGACCTGGAGCGAGCATGCAGATCAGGAGTTCTGACCTTTCTGTATCTCCATTTTGTTCCAGGTCAGTGAAATTACCGAAAACCTTTTACCACAACTTGGTGCTCTAATCCTTTACTTTAAGTAAGCTGAGACATTCCAGGGACAATGTCAAGGCTCCTCAAAGGACCAATCAACTAAATAAATAGAAATATATATTTTTTTTAAACGCAGAGGCCTGCTGACCCGTTCGCTCGCGATGATCTCCCACTACAGAATGGAATTCTGACAGATGTCGGCAAAATATAAACAATTAAGCAGAGCTAGCGGTGGCAGCCAGCTACCTCCGCCCAACTGTTTACATTTGTCCGACACCTGACAGGACTTAGCTGTGTGAGCCATGATTGGGCAAAGTCATCATGACTTTACCCAACCATGGCTCTTACAGTTCTCTGTGCTGTGATTGGGTAAAGTCTTGCACCTGACCTGTGGTCAGGTGCATTGCTTTACCCAATCAGGGCTTCACAAGGCATTGTGCGGTGTGCAGTGCCTTGCAGGGCGCTCGGCGGGCGAATAGCCCAGAGAACGCCCTGACAGTTCGCCGAACACATGAACTGCTGACTGCGAACTGCGAACTGTTGTTCGACTCGAACATCGAGCCCATCCCTATCCAGCACTCCACCATTCCAATTCAATTCCAGATTAAGAAAGTACAGAGACTGAAGACTGCCAGGCAGCTAGCATGTACATAAAGAGGTCAGCAATGTCAGTTTCCTTTATCTACAGCTTGCATTACTTGCAACAATTGCACAGGCCATGACCAAACAGATACTGACAAGTTGAGCACTTTCCGGCCAATTTTGAGTTGTCCATGTGGTGAAGACACTTCAGCAGATAACCTCAGAGAACCACTGTTAATGACAAACCTAATGACAATCATTCTATATTACCGAACACATAACACGGGATCTAAATTTTGAGTACGTTTAATCAGAATTCATCTTTTACTGATCTAAGAAAAACAGAAACCTGAATACTCCAAGTAAATATATTGATCTTTATTCATGCTTTTTTGTTGGCGAATAAACATTCTTTAATAAATCTAAGTAGCCTTAAAGTTGATCTATAGATAGATAAAAAAAAAAGACTGGAATAAAACAGGCTTTACACTTATGCCTTGTGGTAATGTGCATTTCGCAGCACTTTACCACAACACATGATAACGCCCCATCTGCATTAAATGGCAGGCACCACTATGCATACGCTGGACATGTCACAATGGACTTGTGTTTTAGAGAAATAAAAAAACATCCCATTAAAAAGGTTCATTAAAAGGTCTGTTGTGGTTCTTTGGCAGCCCACAACAAACAAACAAGCATAGCATGGGTGTGCTACTGCACTGCAAAAGTCTGAATCCAGCCTACATGTCTTTTGAAATACAGGTGTTATAAGGACCTGAATCTGTATTGAAATAAGCCTCCTGTAATCCCCTGTATATTAGAACTCAGCGTGGAAAAGATGGGCAGCACTATGTGCCACTCAGGTGTGCGTAATGACAAGAAATGTGCAGACAGAAGGAGAGTGGAGAGTGATGATCTTGCCAGTCTTCTGCTCCTCCTTCATTGTATAGGCACAGGCCTGGGGGCAGATAGGTGGCAAGTGTGTATTATTTATCTGCTATAGGCAAAAGTAAGGTCATCCATCTGGTTGTGCTGTAGGACTCCGGACTGTAGGTGCAAGCGCAGGACTGATTGCACAAAGTGCAAATCCACTGGCAGGTAAAACAACTCCACTAAATATTTCATCCGCATATTTAGCGGTTTGTTTGAAAGTTCAGCTTTAAATGTCTTTAAGAAGCAGTATAAGGAATGTACCACCACAAAGAATAACCTTTTATTCATTTTAATGAGCAGCTACACTGTTGCCAGAACCCAATGAGTGTCCAGCTTGCATAACAGCTGAAGTACATTGACGCTTTCTTTCCAGGAATTTGTTAACTAATCTTTGACAAGAATACCCAGCACTCAATGTCTGTTACAATTGATTTGACTAATAACAGGCTTTGAGGTGATATGCTGTGGTTGGTGAAAAGCATGATGTGCATTCTATAACATCCTCTAAACATATGGAAATATATTTCACACATAATAACTATACGCCCATCAGGGTGCACCAATTATGTGGTATTTTACTCAGTTTGTCTGCTTATTAATCTGTATGATCTTACTAATCTTAACAGTCTGACCAGTATAATAACAATCTCCAAAACCAAGACAGCATTAGGACTTTCCTGACTCACACGATTAATGGAATGATGAATGCAGGTTATGTGTTTAGATGAAGCACTGAGATCTTGAGTAATGCTTAATTAAGTTTGACTTGCTTAGAAGAATGTTGCATGCATGTATACAGGAATACAGCATCAACAGGAAACACATAGGCGGGTCATTCACAAAGCTGCCGAAGGCAGCCGAGTGAATGACCCAGCCGAAGTGAAGTGAGCCAAACGCTGTTCGGCTATTCACTTCAGTCTTGAACGGCTGATTTCAGCCATACATCGGCTAAAATCAGCCGTACATCGGCTAAAATCAGCCGTACATCAGCTGCCTTCGGGCAGCGGACATGCTCTGCAAAAAGGCGGAACTAGCTGTCACTGCTAGGTGAGCCGCTCGGCTGCTTTTGGCTGCTGTACGGGCTATTGTGAATAGCCCGTACAGCAGCCCATCGGTTCGACTGAACCGAAGGGCAGAGGAGGCCGAAGAGAGCCGAGGGATCAGCAGAATCTACAGCTGGATCCTTCGGCTCTTTAGTGAATAACCCCCATAGATCATAGATAGAAGCATGCAGATAGAAAAGCTGGCATACAGACTAGCTAAAGGTGCCCAAACACCTTACAATTATCTGGAGATTTTTGTGCGCGATTGCGTTTTCATCCAAAAATCTGCCAGTTGATGGGAAGTGCACAACCTCAATTACTGTACAAACAGATTTTTGTCTTTCAAGCAGGCTAGAAAACCTTTGTCTGGTTGGAGGAAAATTGACAGGTTGACAGGCACATGCTCAAATGAAAATCTGGCCACCTTTAGACTAGCTTTGCACCACAGCACCATCTAGTGCTCAAAAGACAATATTACATTATATTAGCACAAGCTGTTGCATTTCCAACGAGTACAAAATGGAAGGGTCATTATTCTTGCTAAAGTAATTGTGAAATGATCAGTCACAAGGATTGTTCTGCTTGCAACATCATCTGTGAGATAGACCCGAATTTGGTGCTGAAAGATCTTGCATGATGTGTAACAATTAGGAGATGTATGACTGGATTTAAAGTATATCTAAAGTCATTTTTTTATTTTGAATTGAGTACGGCAGGGTTAAAACTGCTGTTAGTGTTCTTTTTACAATCTGTCTCATTAGGGAAATATCCCTGAAGACACAACAGGAAGTGAGAGGATATCTTTTCACAGTAAAAGAAATGCCCTCTTAAGGTGCCCATACACCTTACAATTATCTGTGCCCATGCACCTTACAGTTATTCAGGTCTTTCACAATTCTGGCAATGCTCCTGAGTGCTCCGCTATTTTGCACTGCCAGATAGCTAGTTAGATGTTAGGGATGGTGCCAGTAAGAATTGAAGGCACCACACCAATATGGTGCTTCTGGAGCCATGCATGCACATGCATGGCAATAGTCTCTGGGGTCAGTTTTCCTATGCACTGCACAACCATATTAATTTTTGGTACTTTTGTGAGCTGGGTCATGAATGGGGGTGTGGTCTTGTGGGTGTGATCAGTAGGGTGTCCCTTGATTTCATTTTGAAAATCTGGTAAACAATATAATAAAATTCAGAGCATGTCTTTTAGTTTGTTCTGAGAAAATGTTTTCTAGGGTTAAAGAAAATAGCAAATTGCAGTACAGTATAAATGAGTAACATGACGCTTAATTGTCACACAGCCATTTCTATGATGTTCCAGCCAATAAACCCTTCACAGCAGTTGCAGTAAAACTTACTGAAATGGTACACATTCTTTCTGTAAACTTCCTCCCCTCCTCTGATTTCATCATATGATATGCCAAAGTCATTGACTCATCAGATTCTGTGACTTTGCTGCAGACCAGTGTAAAAACACCATTCTTCTGTTCAGAGTTTAGGATTTAAACAATAAATGAACTTCAGAATTCTTGTTTAAAATTGCAAATAGTTTTATACACTGTTTGTGCTTTACCTACCTAGCAATACATGTATTTTATTCTATCATTTTACTACTGCATATAATTGTAAATCATTATTTTGGTAGTTAGTACTAAGTTGGTATTGTCTTCCATAAATTATTTTACTATTTTATTTTCATATTTTAAACACCTTAGAACATCTGTTCATGTGGGTCTGATCGATACTGCTGTTGTTTATTTTGATGTTCAATTAAATGACCCACACCACTGTGACCTATATATATACATATATATATATA